>NC_072837.1:16824038-17146153 GCF_027744805.1 Dunckerocampus dactyliophorus | reverse complement strand
GTTTTCAACAATGGGCACGTTTTCCAATTCATCATTAAATAATAGTTTAAGAAAGGGAAGTGTAGAAAACACACATTTCTATAGTGGCGTTCGTGACGCAAAGCAAAGCCATCAAACAATAGACTTTTTTTCTACATAACTAGCCGCTACAAGTGAACAGATAACTTTTGTTATAGATATAGACATCCACTCACTTAGTTTATCTATGAAAGTTACATCTTTGTGTGGAGCTTGAAATGTCTGTTCACCACTTAATGTTTGCTGCGGGGGAGCTGAGCTTAAAGGGATAGTTGGGATTTTTTGACATGAAGTTGTATGACAGTGTAGTGCATCCACAGTGATTTTTCTTCACATACACAATTCTGCAACGACGCATATTGTTTTGAGAAGCCAAACTCTTTACTTAAGTAGCCCCAGCAACTAACCGGAGCTACGTCTCTCATCACGAAATCCGACCAGAACTGGGCTCACGGGACCAAATGCTGGTAAGTCACTGTTGATGGACTACACTGCCGATGGGGATGTCATACGAAAAAAATCCCAACTATCTCTTTAATGTCAGCGGACTGATGTCATATGACATCCACAGTACAAAGTGACATTTATGTGATCGACCCAAACTACCTTGTGAGCAACCGGTAGTTTACGATCAACATAATGGGTGCCCCTGCTCTAAGTCTTTTAACTTTGAATGTAACAATTTAAGGATGTGTTCAGGAAACGTTTTCCGGGTAAATGTTGACCTTTGCCAGTCCTTGCACTGTTCTACTTGTGACTGCTGTGCACTAAAATGTAAAAGGACTGCATATGTGCTAATAAGGTGACCAGGTAACTGTCACAGGTGCCTTCACAACTCGTTTTCGCTGCCCCCAACTGGCCAGATATCAATGTATGGCCATTACCCTAAACTAAATCAGGTTTTAGAATTTTTTTTTTGATGCAATTTTGGAGAAAGCACGGAAAGTTTCCCTGACACACATTTCCCCCATAAACACACAGGCCACAGACTGAGTTGTTTCATACCTGCTGCTACTGCGAACACACACACACATTTGCACACATCTACGTGCCGCGTCTGCACCCGTGTGAGATTGACACACAGTAAAGTTTTACAGGTGCGCCGAAGCGGATAATTAGCCTGTTAGCTGTGACTAATGAAATCTCCACTGCTACAGCCTCAACTGCTGCCGGGGCAGAGGCCACTTTCCTGTTTGGATAGGTGACGCTTTAAAGCAGAGCAAGGGGAGTCGGCCGCATGTGGGCGTATATGTGTGTGTGTGTGTGTGTGTGTGTGTGTGTGTGTGTGTGTGTGTGTGTGTATCATAACACATGTATATAGTGAAAGGAAATTGAAGCGGAGAAAGAGCAGAGAGCGCAGAAGGGCAGGCGGTTCCTCCACCCGGGGGCTTCTACATGGAAGTACAGATGTTACACACTGACATGTATATCACAACTAATTTGAAGAAACTGTGGGAATATGCTCAGAGCAGGGATGTGACGGGCCTAATTTAATTTTTTCTTTTTGGCTACAACTTTAGACTCCTGGGTAAAGGATTTGCTGTACAAAATAATGATGATGATAGGGTGATAGATCATGAATTCATAACTAGGAAAGCTCCACTCTATCTTCAAAATGCAGCGGCTTGGCAGACGATCCTGAACATCGGATCGGGACATCCATAGAATATATCCATTCACAATTCAACTCTCTACTTTCTTCCCATATTTTCTTTTGAGGGACGTATTCATGGTAATGGATAGATTACTGCACGGGGTAGCCCACTGTAAAGACATCTTTTTCGTGTCTCACTGACTGAACAAACTGGCCCCCTTCCCTTGCTCATCCAATCGGCAGTCAGAACGAGAGATTGGTGTCGGCCGATTTCACTCATGGATGATCGGAATTGGCAGCATAAAACTAATTGGAGTATCCCTAGAATGAACTAATTAGTTCAAGTTTGCGTTGACTGGTACAATATTAGGACTGTAATGTACCAAAAGAATGAGATTCACCAGCCAAATAATTCAATTGTGAGCTATAATAATTACATTGAAGCTATTAATTGAATATTATTTCAGGACCAATATACAGCATTTAACACTAGTATTAGTATGCCAAGCAAAAAGTCTCCCCCTTCTGGCTACTGGAATCAGTGTATTAACCTACAATGTAGTTCTTCTATGATGCATTCAAGTGACTCGCACAAGAAGGCGCATTCTTGCAAAGGATGCACATCGATGGCATGAAGCACTGAGTCAGCCTCAAGTCATTCTGCTTAAAACCCAACATGTTCACCTTTGTGTTTGAGCCTTGTTCAAATTAGCTGATAGGCATGTGTTTCTTTACAGTGCTTTGTTCTTTACACTCGTGTCACTTAAATAGAGTTAAGTGGTCATCAAGTAGTGATTGGGAATATACACACATGCATACACACACACACACACACACACACACACACACACGCATACACACACACACACACACACACCAGTGCTCCCATTTGGTTGCTGACAGAGCCCATTGCTGCACTTATGCGACTTGGCGACGGACGCTGATTGATGATTGGCTGAAGGAGCAGTCAGCAGCATGTCAGCAGGCCCGCTGACCCCAACCCTGACCTGCCACCTTTTCACCCTGCACTCAGGACGGTGGCATTTTTATGGACATAAAGACACGTCGTTTTAGACAGCAGATAAAGCGCTGGCAACAGGAGGCAGCTATACGTTTAACTTCAGTGCACTGACTGCTGTGGAGTTTTTTCAAATGTGAATACAGGTTGCTCGTTGAGGATAACTAATTCACTATGGCTGAAAAAAATTCCACTTATTCATTTTTTGAATTAACTGAAAAACATTTGTGTCCTTGCCTTTTATTTGTAGATAAAGTACATGCAGACTTTCCTTCTAAAGGAAAACTTTTGATACTTTGTTGTAAAAGTCACTTCTTGCTGAGTTTGGGTTTATAATAGATGCATGATATCTTTTTTTCAAATCGATACCGATAGTGATAACTTTTTGCTTCTCAGGACCGATATGGTACGGATAACCAATAACTTTTATTTTTATTTAGATTTAAGTGTAGTTTGTGCACACCTGGAGATAAGGACTGGAACAAAATAGGATTTGACCAACTGTACCTGTTGATTTATCCTAATCAGATATCATGACATTACTACTACCACATCACTACTATCAGGAGAACCAGAGTATAGAGCAGGAGGAGCCACCTGCTGTGGCCCAGCAAGGTGCACTGTATTCGGGCACACGCTCCGAGCAGCCGGTGTGATGCCTGGCAAACCTTTTGAGAGCGCTTGATTTGTACACCCGCACAGTACGGGTAATCTCGTCTCATTGAGGCGTTTTTTTAAATGATCAGTTATCGTAGCTATTTTTAATGTTATCGGGTTTAATGGTATGATGTCATAATTCCCTCATATCGGTCCGATAATTGTGCACCCCTAGTCTATAATCCTCCATCTTGGTAGTCAAATTCATTCATTTATTCAGCAGAGCATAAAAATATCTAGTATTCTAAATTGTTATGTATCTATAAAAAAATTTTCCTCTCTTTTCAAGGATGGCGACAGCTGTGACAAGCCCCTTCCAGCTCATGAATGCCCCCAACCCATCAAGTGCCTCTCGTTTGACCTTTCTGTGTACTTTACTGTAGGATTAGCAAGAATAATGATATGCACTTATATGAAAGACATTCCACGGACTGTAGAAAGTCATGTTGTATAATAAATGATCATCTGCAACATGATAATGATATAATTGGACGCATGCTGACAACCTGCGCTTAGTAGGCGGGGCTTTCACACTAAGCTGAGAAGAGACACTGGCGGCAGCCTCATCTTAGCTTTCTGCAAAAAAGTGCACTTTTTAAAAATTTGGCCCATATTCCACAATCATTATGTGAGACATGAACACACATGTCTTTCT
The DNA here is from genome assembly GCF_027744805.1 of Dunckerocampus dactyliophorus. Classification (NCBI taxonomy): domain Eukaryota; kingdom Metazoa; phylum Chordata; class Actinopteri; order Syngnathiformes; family Syngnathidae; genus Dunckerocampus; species Dunckerocampus dactyliophorus. The sequence continues at coordinate 17,142,211 of NC_072837.1, read as the reverse complement.
CTTTTCTGTGCTTTCTAAAGATATAAAAAGAGGTAAAAAGAGGCAGTTAATAAATGCACGTAATGGGACACACAAAATGCTAAAAGCGGTTGCAATCATACAGAGAGTACATTTATAACAGTTCAATGGCTATTTATCATTATTAGTTTTTAACATTTTTTCACCGTGAAAGGTGAGGCTCAGCCTCCCCTACCTCCTCTGACCACACGTCACTGCATTAAACTGAGGGGTCCTGGTTTTGATGGTTTAAATCGTTATGGGTCCCACATGCAGGAGGCGATGTTGCCTCTGGTTCATTCATTTTCAATGGAACCTGCGCGACAGGGCGAGTCTCCACTCTGCCAAGCAACAAGCGAAACTTGCGTGTGTTAAATTTTGTGCTCGTGCATTTCATTAGGCACACGCTGGCTTGTGACACCAGTGGCGGCGCCAGAAATTTTTGATTGGAGTGGCCAAGGTGACACCATTACATAAGGGTGGCAATAGGTTGATACCTGAATTGTCTAGATGGCTAGTGGGGTGGTGGGCATGGCCACCCCGTAGCTCCGCCACTGCGTTTGGACTGTCTATTAGAACGATCAATAGCTGAGCAGTGTGCCAAGGACATGTTTTCAATGCATAGTTTCTGGATTCTGCTCCCCATCATGGTGGCCAAACAGGGCAGGGCAGAATACGGAAGTGGATGCCGATCGGCACTCCTGTTTGAACTCTAGACTCCTTGGTGTACATGCCCACTCATGCTGCTGCAGAGAGCTTCCAATGTCAACACATTTACTGTATGTGCTGAACAACGCTTCAGAATTTAAGTGAAAGTCAACATAGTGAGAAAACCGACCAAAGTAATCATGGAAAACTTACCTACTGCTTGCAGTTCATGCAAGACGCACTTTTATTGACAGCTCCTCCACAAAATAGGCAGCTCTTCCTCGGAAAGTTGTGTGCTGCAGTGAAATGCGTCCAAGCGGAAACAGCGGTTAGGCTGAACTAATGTTCTGCACCACAGAACCGTGTTTGTCAAAATGGTCCCCCAGCTGTGGGGGTGGCCACTGGGGTGGCTGGACAGTGACCAAGTGTGATCACTCTGTGGTTCACCACTCTGTGACACGATCTCAGAAAGTTGAAAAATGTTCAACTTTTCATCGTTGTCGCCCAAACGAGGACCAATCAGCGGGAGTTTCATTGATCGACCAGTGAGTGGACAGGATGCTCTCAGTGCTCTCTCGCAGGTAAACATGAGAGGAACAAATAATACATGTCTTGTCAGATTTCCCGCACCTATTTGACATTTGTAAAAAAAAGAATATAGCGATTTAAAAAAAAAAAAAAAAAAAAAAAAAAAAAAACAGCGGCACAGGAACTAACTTGTTGGCGGCAGTGTAAACATGTCGGTTAAGTTTACGTTAGTTTACACGTACATTTATGTAACTTTGTCACCTATACTAGCAAGATCCCGTACTAGGAAGAGTACTCGATCAACACTACTTTGAGACCCCCAAATTCCCCCCAAATATGACAGCCAATCAAAACCGTGGGAGACTGGTAATTGGCATCGCTCACCGGTGTCTCTGGCCACAGCCGCTCATTCACCTCCCATGTACAGGTGTTTGTACGCATTGGCGAAGAGAAGAGAAGAATCCCGGTCGTTTGTCACCTCCCGTAGCGGGGGTTCATTTCATGAGTGTGTGCGTGTTCTTTTGTCGCCGTCACTTCTATGACGCAAAAATACATAACCAAAATGGCGGCGCCATCATCTTCCTCATGTCACGCTGCGTCTCGTGCCCTAACGAGCTTTGCAAGCGTTGCAGAAGTTTGCAAATGTGAAAATGAAAAGAAGCTGTGTGTGCCATGCGCTTCTATAAATAGTGTAAGAGAATCATGTGTGAAGGATGTAGAAAGAGAAGACGTTAGAAGAATAAAGGCAGAGAGGCAGAAACGATGACGATGGGAACTTTACGATCGAAAAGCTCTAATGGGAATTCCAGCTGTGGGACGTAAAGGAACAAAGCAGATGTGTGTGTCCTTTGAGGATCAGTAATTGTGATCCATAGCATGCTATTCAAGTTCTACCGCACTTCAGACCCACCATGACGTCATACCTTCATCCACATGCACCTTCATGCTGTCTTTGTCCTTCTCCTTTACTCACCTTCCCTTCATCTGATTAGTTTTTCACCAAAGAAGCACCTCTTTTCTCTAGCATGACATTTACACTCTTTCAGTCCTTTCTTTCTTTTAGTTGTTGATAGGGCTGTCAAAAATAGGGGCAGTAACTCATTTATTTCATTAATTATGTGAAGTTTTTTTGCGTATTTAACGCATATGCATCATGTCAAGCCACACCTGTTATGATGACACACAGCAGGCACCATAGCGCCCCACGCAGTCGTACACAGTCTTTTAGAACTTTATTCTGACCTGAACACATCAACAGCAGTGCGACCCCAACACCATACAGTGGTGTGAAAAAGTGTCACCCCCTTCCTGATTTCTCATTATTTTTGCATGTTTGTCACACTTAAGTGTTTGAGATCATCAAACACATTTAAATATTAGTCAGTGACAACACAACTGAACACAAAATGCAGTTTTCAAATGAAACTTTTTTTGTCACGCCCTGGGTGTTTGTCTGCGTGACAATTTGCTTATTTTCCCTTTTTTTATGTCCTAGTTCCCATTTTGATGCTCTTATTTTGTACTTTTTCCTGTGTTCCGTTCTTCGTTTGTCTGCTTCACTTGTCTCTCACACCTGCTGCTATTTTAGTTCTCTGTCTATACAGTCATTGGCCACACCTGAGGGGGGACAGGTGAGATCGTTTCTGGCGTGTAGGTGGTTGCATGTTATCACATATAGGACTCGCACCACACAAACGGGGAGGGATTTGTGAACTGACCATTAGGCCAGTTTCACAGGGGGAGATGCTAAATTTACACGCTCTCAGGTCTTAGTTGACAGGGGGATTGTTAGATGTCTTGTAGGCCTCTCTTGGTGCATGGTAGATTCCTCTGTTATTACAACCTTTGGCACACTTAGGAGCTACCCGCACCAACCAGCTAAGACCTCTGTGTCACACATAGAAGACATGCAGGATGGCCACCCCCTCCTGTGCGATAGGGGGGCTGAAGTAGAAACCTTTTTCCGTTCTTTAGTAATCAGCAGTAGAACTTAGGTAAGTTTCAGGAAAATATCAGTTCCCAACAAAAAAGAGGGAGAAAAACAGCTTTTACATTTCAAGCATAACTTTCACGTTGACAGCTCAAACATGTAAACAACTATACCACAACACCATGAACTATTTACAATTTTCACATTTGGAACCAAATGTGTGCGTGTGCATGCATTAAAATGCGTAACGTCCTGCCCGCTACACTCCTCCATGCTCTTCCACGTGTGTAAATACATGCAAAAGATCCATGCCAAGCTCTTATCAAATGCACTTATGCCAACTTGTGGCTGTTTAAAACTTAAAGCTTAAAACTGCTTGAAAAGTGACTTATTTTAGTCTGCAGTTGTGTCATCATCTCTTTTTGCCTCTTGCGCAAAAAATCTTAAAAGATGTATATGTCTTTGGGATCGGCCGCTCGGGTGTATAAAAACGTATAAATACGTCTTTGGTATAGAATGAGTTGAAGATGGCGAACCAGAAACGACAAAAACTTTGAAGACGCAGTCATCCTCACGCTGTACAAGAACAAGGGAGAAGAATCAGACAGTTGCAACTATTGGGGGATCACCCTTCTGTCCTTCTCTGGTAAACTTTCCTTTGCACCATCCTTAACATCCACTGGAGCGACGTTGTCACCAATGTCGAGGTCCTTGAACGGGCTGAAGTTCCCAGCATTGAAGCCATGCTATTGAAACGCCTGCTCCGATTGGCTGGGCATGTGACTCGAATGGAGGAACATTGCTTTCCAAAGATCATCATGTATGGCGAACTGTCAACTGGCCAATGAGACAGAGGGGCACCGGAAAAAAGATACAAGGACTGCCTCAAGAAGTCACTCAAACCCTGCAACATCGACTCCCATCAGCTGACAACCATCGCTGCCGAGCGAGATGACTGACGCCATACAGTCCACACAGCTGTCAAAAACTTTGAACCCATACTTCATGGAGCCCTTAAATAAAAACCAAAGCTGCTGCTGCCTCAGGGTACGTAAACCCTGATCAGACCTTCAGATGCCACCATTGCACGCGAGCCTGCGTGTCCTGGTTCAGCCTTGTCATCCGTGAGCGGGCCTGCAGTTGGTGTGGACATCTCCCTTCATAATCTTCGTTCGCAAAAAGCTATGAAGCCAATATCGAGCATCTCTAGTTTTGTATATGTTGTCTTTTGTTGCTCATTTATCTCATCATTTTGCAGGTGATTCCTAAAATCATAAAAAAAAAATTCTCCCGCTGTGCATTTCTGTGCCGTCCATCCATCCATTTTCTATGCCGCTTATCCTCATTAGGTTGGTGGTGGTATGCTGGAGCCTATCCCAGCTGACTTTGGGTGAGAGGCGGGGTACACCCTGGACTGGTCGCCAGCCAATGGCAGGGCACATATAGACAAACAACCATTCACTCTCACATTCATACCTAAGGACAATTTAGAGTCTCCAATTAACCTAACATGCATGTTTTTGGAATGTGGGAGGAAACCGGAGTACCCGGAGAAAACCCACGCGCTCACGGGGAGAACATGCAAACTCCACACAGAGATGCCCAAGCAGAGATTCGAAACCGCATTTCTGTGAATTTACTTCAAATACATACTAATCAGATGTTTATATTTGTATCCCAACCTCTCACAAACTCCAGATTCAAGCTTTTGGGTGCAAAAATGCCAGCAGACCAAAAATATCCCGATTACATTTATAAAGATTTGGCCCATTTGGGGAAAAAGGCCCATAAAAATCCAAAGCGTTTGCGGCCAACGTGGATTGTGTCTGTTAATGAGCTTCAACAGAGAGTCCGCTTCCTTTGAAGAACGCCTGTTAAAATGTTTCAAATTGTTCTGCTGCATTTGTGTTCAGAAATAACCCGACCTCCAGACCGCACGCTGACATAAAGTTTGGAAGCCATCAGGCCGGATGGGATATACAATCTGACCAACACATTTAAAGTTTTTAAAAACAATACACATGTTTGGACTGTCGTCAGATTTTCTTTTAATCGCATCGCCGCCCAAGTGAGGCAAGGATTAAAACATGTTATTGGCTGGAAGAGGGCGGGAGATTGACTTAATGACAAGTGTTTCATGTGGTGCAGCCAACCGGATCATTGCCATTTTAGAGTCTCTCTTTTTGGAAGACTTTTTATTTCTTAAAGACAATCTGCATGGGCTTTCCTCTCTGAACTTCATTGCCTTGATTCTTTCTTCCTTCACTTACTAGCATCCCTCCAATACTTGCTTGGTTCTGCTGGCAGGATGTTTATAATAATCTTGGTATTTATGGGGTGTATTTAGTTATTTGGGGGCTCAAGGCAAACCCAGTCTTTGGGGCCCCTCCACATCCTTGTTTTGTACTGACAAAAATTTTTCTTCTTCTTCTTCTTTCTATTTTTGAGGCATTTATCTTATTTTACTTTATTTTTTTTTAGTTATTATTAGTAATTTGTATTTAATTAAATATTTTTATCATCTACTAACAAGTTGGAACATGAGAAAATTTTCAGATTTCCTGAGCTTTTTTTTTTTTTGTGTTTACTTTGTGTTTATGTTCTGTTTTTATTTATGTGTTCTTATGTATCGTTTTATTGTAAAGCACTTTGGGAGCCTGTGGGCTATTGTAAAGCGCTATATAAATAAACTTTGATTGATTGATCGATTGAGCTAAGTAAAGTCCTTAAAATCCTCCTGGGGATTCTTATTTACCTAACAACTGAACACTTTTACTGTCATTGATAAGAACATGAAGCAACATTTAATAGAGATGACCACTTTAATGCTCACATCTTTGTGACGAAAAGCGTGACTCTCACGTTCGTCTCTAGAACTACTGCATTCTCCCTGGCTGACACTTGCAGCAGTGCTGCTGTGTTCGTGTGTCTACGTTTGTTATGGCTGTGAAAAAGGTTGACATCTTTGGCAGTTATGATAAAAATTGTTTGTTTTCCTCTCGCCTTCTCCTCTTCTCCGCTGAACTGGGGTAACTCGGCTTCACTTTTCAAACCGCGCCAACAAGATTGTTTACCTACCGTCTTCCTGAATCTTCAATGTGCACATGCACAGTAACTTGGAATACTCCATAGCATGAGAAGGGAGGGGGGAGCGGTGGAAACGATCATGATAGATGACACATTTTCATGTAGTTTTAAGCACAGGAACGAGGACTAAAACAGTAACACGTGCTTGAAATCTAAGAAAGAAATAACAATGGTCAGTTTTTATTAGGGCCCCCCCTGACGGCCCCTGGAAGTGTTGCGGCCCAAGGCAATGGCTTGTGTGTGCCTAATGACATTATTATTGGTATGTACAACACTGTTCCTAGTGTTGTACATACCTGTCAATATTTGCATTTGAAAATATGAAGTGGATAATCAACATATTGCCATGTGCATGCATGTCTATTTTCCTCGTGTCTTGCCTCCAAACAGGCAGGAAGAGGATTCACTCCTTGGCGCGTTGGCACGACATGAAGGGAGTGAGTCTTTTTGTCAGTCATAGAGTCTCTTTGTCTCGGTCGGTGGAGGCGGGGCTGCTAGTATACACATAGAGTGCAGAAGAGTGTAACGTAGTAGTAATGAAATTAATAGATTGCAATATGTTGTCATATTCTCATTGTACTTTTCTTAAAAGTCTCGTCTCGTGAACTGAGTGTCTCATGACACCCCCAAAAATAATTGTTCCCACTGGAAATGTACATAGAAATAAATAAACTTGCAGGGTGACGTTGTGTTGTAACATTTATTAATCTACAGGTAATGGTATAAGTAACATTTTAACATTCTTAGCCGGTGTCACTATTAACATGTAAAAACAATTAGACGGTCAATCTTAACTGTAAAGCTACTGCTGCTGTCATAGTAAAGTGAAAGAAGACGGGGTTATTTACTTATTTTCCTGAAAATGTCAACTTTAGAGGTTTCACTGTACTGCAGTGTCTTTAATACACACACACACACACACACACACACACACACACACACACACACACTGAATGTCCTCCCAGTGTTGCTGAGAATAACCAGCTTTGGTCTTTTATCGGGTGGGGGGATGTCAGCCTTTCAGACATGACCGCCATGCATCCGACTCCCCTCCTCTCCATCCAGGCTCCATCTGTCCATCTCGCTCTGTCTCTATCTGTAAATATATTACAAGACGTCTTTAGTTTAGTGAAAAACCTGCACTGTATTTTATGGAATATCCCTCAGGATGATGTAAAGTGGGTGGGGTCACAGGGGGAAGTATGGCGGTCGTGACTGATGGCTGACACTCGCACAGCAGCCGCGACATTAGGAACACCTGTGCGGTCTTCCAGGATGAGCCCTTGGATCTAGTTACCCTCTCCAGCATGGAGACTTCGTCTTCTGCGCTATCATCCCCTCCATTTATCTTTGGCTCCCTCCAGCTAGTTTTGTTTACGTAATCTTTGGCCCACTGGCCCGCTTGTACGTGCGTGAGATAAGAGCGAAGACAGTCTTAATGGACGCGTGGATGACGAGATTAGGGGAAGAGTCGTTATCACATTAACGAAGAAGACTGCGTTATCAAATTTATGAGCGCTGGAGTCGGCGAGCCTCATCATTCTGCTGCTATGAGACAAGTAGTGAAAGAAGTCAAGATGGAGAAGGATGAGATGAAGGACCTCCACCATGAAGACATTTTTTATGGTTTCATCTTTTTCTTTTTTTTTTTTTTTTTACACACACACTGTTTTATTAAGACACCGAAATTTGCACTTCAAACAATGGACACTTCCTCTGTGGTTTTCTATCTTGGTGGCGCACTTCCTGCCCCTTTCAGAGCACAGGAAGTCGCTCTAAAATATTCACACTTAAGCATATTCTTGCATAAAAGGGAACTCAAACAACAACATCACTGGCTTTGATCCTCTCTGGAAGACGTCCAGCCCACGGCTGATTTCGCCTTGTAGGATGTACAGTGGTGTGAAAAAGTGTTTGCCCCCTTCCTGATTTATTTATTTTTTGGCATGTTTGTCACACTTAAATATTTCAGATCATCAAACAAATTTACATATTTAATGACAACACAACTGAAGACAAAATGCAGTTTTTAAATTAAACTTTTTATTGTTAAGGGAGCCGCACGGTGGCCGAGTGGTTTGCATGTTGGCCGCACAGTCAGGAGATCGGGATGATCTAAGTTTGAATCTCCGTTGGGCATCTCTGTGTGGAGTTTGCTTGTTCTCCCTGTGCTTGCGTGGGTTTTCTCCGGGTACCCTGGTTTCCTCCCGCATTCCAAAAAGGTTAGGTTAGGTTAATTGGCGACTCTAAATTGTCCATTGGTATGAATGTGAGTGTGAATATTTGTATGTTCTACTACTCATTACTAAAGAACAGAAAAAGGAAGAAGCAAACTTTTTTTTTTCTGATGAAAGCCGGGAGTCTAATCTTTCTTTTGGTACGTTCCATCTAAAGTACACAGCCGTAGAGCACAATATTTTGTGTGCCTTGAAAGATCAGTCAAAATCGTCTTAAATGGCCGCTACTGAAGGGGTTCTCTTTTGAAAAATGGCTGGGATTGAATGACTTAATAATAAAAAGTAAAAACTGCATTTTGTGTTCAGTAGTTGTTGTTACTAATATTTAAATTTGTTTGATCTGAAACATTTACGTGTGACAAACATGCAAAAAAATAAAATAAAATAATAAATCAGGAAGGGTTTTCACACACTATATTAGTGTTGTAGACACATTCTTAATATCCCGTATAAGAATTAGAAATGCTTTGGAAGGCATGCTAACATACATTTTATAACTGTTAGACAAATGGTTCATGAATTATGGACAGTTAGTCCCACCTTGTCTCCCCTGCAAAGACGTCTTGATTGATGGCGGCCATGTTTTTCAACCAATCTTACTGAAATTTTACACACGTGCTTGACAGTCCCCTAAAGATACCAAATTTCATGGTATTTGGGCTAAACACCATAAAATTATGTGTTTTTATGAGTTATTAGTATCAACATTTGAGCTCTTTCTAGTTACATGATTATTTTTGCTGTATTTTTTCACTTTTGATGGGTTTGTGTTTATTTTAATTCTGCAATGAGCCACATTCCACAGATGGCCCCTGTGCCACACTTTGGACACCCATGCGTGTTTCACCAGCAGGTGTTGCCAAGTGATGGAGGAGTGTGTCCAAAGTCTTACCTCAAATTGAAGGTGGTGTTGATCATTAAAATCACCTGCTTTGGTGACCAGCTGGAAAGAAAACTCGCAGTATCTCAGCCCTGCATGGCACGAGTTTGACACCCCTGGTCTAGAATTACTCCAGCTTGTGCTTGAGCATCAGCAAGTAACAAGCAGCTGTTTAACTCCCATGGAACAAACAGCCACACGTCACTCGATGATGCTGTGCACACCAAGGTGGGTTGGATTGCAAGGTGTGCATAAATTCCAATAATATTTCCAACACTGCCACTTCCATATTATCGTATTATCATTCATAGTATCCGTGCCATAGTTCAGTCTGATTGGCTCCTGGCTGCCCTATACTATATATATTATTATATAATACTGTATATATATAATATATTATATTATATATATATTTCCTGAAAGTAATGGTTTTGATTTTTTTTTTTAATTTTGTTGAAAGGTTTTTAAAAAAGTGATACATATTTAAAGACAAAGCTTTGTGTTTTTACTAGTTGCTGCTTTGTTTTTGTTTCATTTTGTTGCTGCAGTTTTGCCTCGGGCCAATGACAAATGAGCCACGGGTCACGGATTGCCCCTGGGCCGAATTTTGGGCAACCCACCATTGTGGCTCTTTTTTGGGGTTGGGTGCGTGTCGTCAGCTCTAAATGGTTGATGGTTTACTGTTTAGGGCGAGTGATGGTGGTTGAGAGAGATTGATGTGTTACAACAGTCAGCCTTAACCGTCCGCAAGATTTGTTTTGGAGGCGCACGTCACGTAATGCTTGTTGCTTATAGGGCGATGTGTACCTGTGTGGCGTGTGCTTCCACCTCTGGCTGGGCTTTGTGGGCTAGCGGGGTGTGTGCCTGTTGAGCGGTGAGGCATACGGGTCTGTTTAGTGTTGCCTGCCACTGTCAATGAGGGGAGGGCACTGATGCGATAATGATTTATACTAATATTTTCACAAAGTTCCAAAGATCAACACGTTGGCTACCCCTGCTGAAAATAATGTCTGTGTTTCTGTCCAGAAAATGCCCATCTCTGTCCTCTCTCCGCTGTGTTGCTTTCTCTGTGTTGCTGCATGTGAATTGTCCTCGGGACTTGTCGTAAACGTCACTCAGAAAGCAAATACAATACAGTATTTGTTTTTACTCCGGAAAACAACAACAATAGTAATGCACAGTGACTTGGATGAGTGACTTTAATCTGATTACAGGTTTGGAAATAGTGTGGTCATTTTAGATTGGTCACCACTGGTGACGAATTAAAGGACTGGACTTTTGCCCATCATCCACAATCCTGATGTGAAACATGAACACATACAGTATGTCTTTCTCTTTTCTGTGCCTTCTAAATATTTAAGAACAGGTCAAAAGAGGCAGGTAATTAATGCAGGTAATGGGACACACCTATACACACCCACCGCCTAGAAAGGCCGCTATTAAAACACCTCCAACAAGGTTTTATGGTTTTCTATCCATGCTGTGAGCATGTAGTAACAGGTACATTCATGATACCATGGAATACTTACAGTATTTTGGGAACTTCCTTCCTGGGTGCATTGATTTCCCATAGCAACATAGAAAGGAACGCTACACCTAGCGTTAACTTAACAAACTCAAAAACAAAAACACAGCAGCAGTGGTGGCAGCTCCAATATGTAGCGTTACCTTTCGCTAGTGGCCTGAGGCATTGTGAGCGAGTGTGTGGTGAAGCTAGTCGCTGTGGTGTGGTGAGGTGTCACTACTCCAGCAACGTAGTTCTTGGGCATAACAATGTTAATAACAATAATAATAATAATAATGTTGCTATAGGTTGGTTAATATGCAGGTCACATTATGGAAATGGAGCGTTGTGGGCGCTTTTTGAATTTTTTTTCAGAAGGCTTTATAGGCGGAATAGGTGCGTCGATTTACCAACATTTTTAGCTGCCTCTTTTTAGCTGTTTTTATGTTTTTAGAACACACGGAAAAGAAAAAGACGTATTTTCATGTCTCACATAAAGATTGTGAATGATGGGCAAAATAAAAATTAAAATGTGCACAAAAACTTGAACAGCACCATAAATCAAGCGACACTCGTGCATCAACTACGTGACTAATGACGCCATCGACTATCGCTATCACACCAGATGCTAATGTTTGCGACGGAGACACTCGACAGAGAGCCTCGCTTGTCTTTTCTCGCCCTCTCCAGCGCTTAAGAGGCCTGATAAGAGCCTACATCTAATAGTGACAAGATATGACGAGCACTCTTGTCAGCTTTGACACCGTCGGCTTAATGGAGGCCGGCAGCAGTGCATTCATGGGAGAACTTTGTACTGCAGGTGTGATGCTAGCCGTTTACAATTAATGTTTTTATTAAGGATAGTCAATTATTTGACAATTCAATTAGCAGGAGTCTGATTCAACCATCAATCTCGCCATCATGCGAATGAAATGCTGCCATCATGGCGAGAAGGAACCTTTTTGGGAACTATTTCCCCGGCGGACTGCTCAATTGTGGCAGAATGTCATCCTTAACCACAAGCACGGGCAGTACAACTTGTTGAAGATTTTGTAGAAATGTTGGCAGACATTAGAAAAGTTAGCAAAGCTACATCCGCTTCTCAATTACCGAGCAAAATTGTCCAATGATGTATTGCATCAATAAATATAATAATGTTTGCATTTCATTCACAGGCATTTTAGTCACTAACCATAAAAGCACACACTCTATGCTGGTAAAATAAGTGTAAAAGATAACAAACAGAATAAAAATGTAAATGGAAAAAGTGGAATTTGGAAATAATAAAACAGAATTTGGGAAAAAATAAAACAGATTTCATATTTATTTATCTGAGTGTTTCAGCCCGTTCCTTTTTTAGGTGGAAAAAGCCTCAAATGAGATTTGTTTGTTGGGATCGCCATTACGACTCACTATGCTACTCTTAAAAAAATACATTTGAATATTCCTCAGCTGTGGACAAAGTCTAACTAATCAGATTCGACTATGAAAATCCTAGGTTTTATCACAGCAAACAGTACCTCAAGGCTGTTTTTTGATTGTATACTAATTTTACTTCAAAAAGACTCAGCAGAACCCCAGACAACTTTTTCAGGTTTTAGGGTCTATCCACACGGAAGCCATAAAGAAGGCGTCTCATCCTCTGGAAGTTTCAGCACTGATGTACAGTATGTTCTCTTGAGAAAGTAAGTTACATATGTTTTTGTCTAAGTGAAGGTGATTTTAAGCTTCCCTTTTTCACATCATACAGCCAATAAATAGCAGGCAAGAATTCTGGGCCCCATGGGAAAAAAAAAAAAAAAATCAGGTTTGGTGCCCAACCCCTTTTTATTTTTTAATAATGACCTATTTTTTGGGCCCCCTGGCAGTCAGGGGACCTTAAAATTGTTCTAACTTTTCCCCCTTATACAGCACCCCTGGCCAATAGCACTCATCATAAACAAATGTAAACATTTACGCTTAGTAATCTTTGTGATCGGTATCTGTCGATTTCACTCATGGATGATCGGAATCGGCATGAAATCCTGATCAGTGCATCCTTGATTTCAGCCTTTCATCAACACGGACGCCGTTCTGGGTGCCCTGAAACAGAATTTGATTGGAAACGGCTTCCAGAGCCGGAAACACCAACTTGTCATTTCCAAGTAGACAAGCAACCCCCTGATGTTTAAAAACTATGACCTCACCGAGCCGTCATGTGATTAGAAGTGAGCTTTGACGACAAGCCAACATCATATCTGAATATTTGGACGGACATGACGCATTCCAGTCCACATTCTCCTGATATGTTGTTGTCTTATTTTCCAAAATGACTCATAGAAGTAATTCTACTTCCTTGGAGAGCGGAAGACGGAGGACTTTTATGTGCATGGGTTCTTTCTTCTGTAGTTTGGTGTGTCACGTGGTTGCGTCGGTGTGTCTGTTTGTGGATTACATCCTTTTCACCCAGCGATCCGTTCCCGTCTAGATGCAACTATTTACTAATCCCACAAAGTGTGGACACACATTTTTTTCCAGGAACATTTCTGTGTGTACAGGGACTTAAAACTCCTTGAAGACAATCCAGACTGTGTATTTGACATGCACACTGATAAAACAGTGGGAATGGAAGAAAAGAATTTCCGATCAAAAAAGCGTTTCAGAGTCTCAATTAAAGGCCAAAAAATGTGAACTTGGTTTATTTTTCAGTGGCATTGTTTACAAAAAAGTAGCGCCCATTGTTGAATGTTTTGGTTTTTAATTTTTAACCTCAAATTTTCAAATGGAGTTGAGTTTCAATTTTCAAATAAATTTGCTTAGCAGATTCTGTAGACCCCGGGTTCCCAAAGCGGGGTACGCATACCCCCAGGGGTACGCCATTTGTCATAGTGGGTACGTGAATAAAAATGAAGATCAGTTACAATGACAATTACGAGTGTGCCTGAACGCCTCACGGCGCAAGGAGAACGGAGCAGAAAGGAGACAGCATGAAGTGTGCATCATATCAACAAATAAGTAAGTTTGATGATTATTTTGTGCATTAAGAGTGTTTCATCAGCAGTGAAAACCTGTCACTGTGTGTGGGGATCCCCCTGAAAATGAGGCTTTATCGTTGTTAAATATGTCGACTTAAACCACAGCCATCGCAAGTGGACAAAAAAAGTGAAGCTAAAATTCAAGGCATTCAAAGGGAAGATATACTAGATATAGATGGAATAAAATATACGGTATGTAGGATGAGTACTTATCTATGTGAACATTTATCGGTCACACTTTACAATAAGGTACACAAAAATACAGTCGTTACTGATGACCTAACGAGTAACTAATGAGTAGTGGTTAGTGTTAGGTAGGTTGGTTCCTCATTAACTACTGTAGTTTTGTGTACCTTATTGCAAAGTGTGACCACTTTATCAAAATGTCACCATGCAAAATACACATTTTTAACCCAGAATTACTATAAAATGAATGAACCAATTAATTATGTTCAGTACTTGAACTGAATGAAAATAAAAAGGGTTATTTTCTTTTAGTGTGTACGAGTGGGGGGTACATGGCTTCAGTTCAAATGTCTGAAGGGGTACACAACGGTAAAAAGTTTGGGAACCACTGGTGTAGACAAACAAAAGAAGAAAAGCAATGGAAAAAACAAGTGTTTTATTGGAGGTATTAATAATAATAATTCAAGGCAACAGGTTATCATAGTTGTGCGTCACCATCTTCTGATGAACAACTGATGGCGCTCATGCTTGAGAAGCTCCTCGCACACGTTGTAAATCTGACTAATAAGGTCTGGGCGCCTGGCGAGCGCCTGCTCCATCTCACCGTGATAAATAACCGCCGCCTCGCTGAGCGGACGGAAACCGGACCGAATCCAACTGACTACAAAGAGGGTTTGAGTGGCCCCCGGGGTTGGCCTTTCCCAACGCGGAGGAAGTTGGCGTCTATTCCGTGATAATTCTGCCTTGCGCGCCTGTAAGAGGTCAGTGATGGGCTAAAATGCTGGACTGCTGGAGTCGAGGGCGGTTATGCTTTTCCTCGCAGGCGTCTCTCAGGTATCGGCTGATTGCGCCCGGAGACAGACGTCTGACGGAATGTCCTCACCCCCGCAGACCCATTAATTACGCATGCACACCAGCGGGCGCTTATCTTGCCAGCTCACATGAAGGTTGTGAAGATACGCTGGCCTCTCGTGGGTCGGGGAGGAGTAGCGGCGTGATAAGGATGCTGGGAGAATGTAGAGGAGGTGTGGAGGGTGGGAGGAAGTGGAAGTGACTTAAACTGACCTTCATTTACACTCAAAAAACTCTTTTAGATTCTCTTTTAGATTACAAGACACATACATGAGATTTTAATATTGCTTTTAAAAAGTGTATGACTGGATAGACTTTTCTTAGACTTATTTAGACTTAAATTTAACAGAAAACGATGCAGGTGCATTTCAAAATGTTGATTTTCCCACAAATTCATGACAATAAACAACATTATCTCATAGGCAATTTGTACTGTCTGTCAAACGTTTGCAGCATTTCTGGAAATGCTGACTTTTCAACTGTGTCACAAAGCAGCATTTCTTTTGCCACGTTGCATAGTACACTTTCTGTGAGCACGCATCTTTTTGCGTTGTTCCGTTTGGATTTACTTTGCCGACCATGTACAGTAGTTCATGTAAGAACTTAAGTGATTTTGCTTGTTATCAAGAAACCCATGGCAGTTGCTTGATATCGATATCAGCTCTTAAATTCAACCATTATAAGCTATATTCGTTATCGTCATACTTGTCCCAACAAATGTACCTTTAGTTGTACCAGGCATTAAAATGGATCAATAGACTGAAGAAACAAGGGTGGTCTAATCATTTTTTCCCATGACTGTATTACTTCTTTTTTTTTTTTTAACAAACTCTCTTCATGACAATAGTAATTTTTTGATGGTCTCTAGTATAAACAACCAGCCGTTACAAATAGGGGTGGGAATAAGTTGATAACTGAAATGTCCAGATGGCCGCCTCGTGACTTCTGCGCTGTACAGCAGCACTTCCCGTGTGAGCTCCGGGACCATGACACAGCAGTCCGAGCACAGTGACGCGGAACTAACGCTGTAGCTACGGAGTCGAATATCCAACGTCCAACTGAAACTAACTTCACCACGGTACACCGCGGACACGTCTGCATGGCGGTTTTGTATTTTCTTCTTCTTGAGGGTGGCGGGAGTCGAGTGGCAACCAGTTTTGAGGCGCATTACCACACCTACCATGTTGGAGTGTGGCCCAGACTTACGAACGTTACACTTCAGCCGGATCGGCCCGATCTCATGGCGGAAGCCGATATTATCCGATCTTCAAAATACAGCGGCTCGGCAGCCAAACCCGATCCTGAAGAAAGGATCGGGACATCCCTAATTTGAAAGATAATGTGCACATCATTGAACATGTAATTCTATGGCACTATGTTGATGAAAAGTGGCGTTAGAATGTGCAAACTAGTCAACTGTGCTTGCTTTTCCAGGCTTCTGATTGGTCATATAGTGCATGACAGTTTTGCATGACACTGGAGTGATGGAAATGTGCCTTTTTGAAAGTATCAAAGCTTAAATTTGATCGAAATATGGTCTGAGCAAAGGTCTGTGCTGGACTAAATAGCTTGCAAGTTGCAGATGTGGCAGGGTTTGTTTATATGAATTCACGTAGACAGTAGCTAGTGACGCACACACCCTAGAGCACCGTAGAGCACCGTAGAGCAAGGCAAGCGTGGGAGTTTAAGGTCCACTTGCCCAGGAAGTTTTGCTCCATCTCCCTCTTCCTGGTCTACGAAGCCTCGCTCCGGCCCATAAAGAATACATCAGCCCTTAAAGCCCCCATACTTGCATTTAGGGAAAGCTTTTATTCAATTACCTATGATTCCTGTGTGTAGGTTATCACGCGTCATAAAAGCTGGCTGTAAATGCTAAAACAATATGTGGAATGTTGCTGTGCTGGGAAGAAATGGGACATAGATGGACGCTCACCGAGTTCAATTAAGAATCTTTTTGAGTCGGTCAATCACTCGTTACGTTTGTTTCACTATAGCTTAAATTATTTAACTTCATGATTGTTCCTCATGGGAGAACCCCAGGTGAAAGACGCCATTTGTAACTTTTTAATATTCTTGATTGTCATTCGGGCATCAAATCAAGATGAGTGCTATTAATATTAGGACATAAAATCAATAAAATGCTCGTTTAAGCCGTAATGCTACGATGACTTGCGTCGCAGCCTCATCAAATGAAGTGTATAAAGAAGTTAACCTCTGTTAATATCACAGTAAAAGAAGGTTTGTGCGACTTTTTACTCCAAAATTTTGGTTTTAATTCCAAATGATGCCTTTGATGTTGGAGGTTGGAATGTAATTAAATACCAGAGGGACACTACTTTGTTTTTTCTTTGTGTGCTTGTGTTTTCCTCAAATGGGCTGCGTACGTGGAGGTTCTGCTTTGATGGTCCACACCACCTCGCTTGGCACCTCTGCATGCTAGGAAGTGTTGCTGTCTGAACGTGATAATGAGGCACCTTTAGACCTTTCAAGGCTGGCGTTGGCCCCAACACAAGCCTGCATGTTTTCCGCACGTGCCAACCCGCTTGTTTGTGTTTATGCTGTCAATCTTCTTTAAAAGACAGCCATGCATCTGCTAATGTGCCTTTTATCACCTACTTGTCCTTGAATCAGATGTTTGCTGACGCTATGTTTAGTGTTTATATCCCCTCATCTGAAATTAGGCCATCCGCAAGTAGAGCTAATTTGGAGTCGCTCTTTCTAAAAACGGGGGCTCTTGTGAAAATAAACAAAAAAGCCAATACATTCTCCCATTTCCGCTGGCCCTGCGCTCTCTGATCGCGCTGCTGTAAGATGCTAATCACAAGCACGCCGGCCTCAGCCCCGCTATGTTTAGTGTTTACGAGGACTCGCCGCAATGCTCACACAGGACGACAGATGCGTCGCACATGCGAGCTCGCTGGTCTTTTGACGTGACATCAGAGGCGACAGGTTAGGATATGTGGAATAAGGTTATTTGGGGATTTTATTGCACAGTTACACCCGACTGTGTCGGCTAATTTAGTCTACAGGGTTCCCTTGCTCCATCGCTCTTTCACAGATTATTTTTTTTTAGTGCAATTTTAGTATTGTTTTTTTTTCCACAGCGTATGAACGCTGATACAGGCCGAGCCTGGCTCTTTAAGAAGAATTGCATTCTGGGAAGTTGAGTGTTGTCGTTCTGTGCTTTAGCACGAGGTTGCTGTGTCTTTCTTTCTTCCCTCTGTTCTGTCTGCACCGCCTCTTGTCTTCTTCGTCCTGATTGGCTGTAGACCTTTGTCAATCCCCTTTGTGCTGTATCCTTTTTGTGGTCATCGCTAGCAAACTAGCTAACCGTGTGAGCTGCTTGCTAACCTGCAATAAAGAATAGAACAAGAAGAAGAAGCTAACCGTGTGACTCTGAACGCTGTAGGTTTGCAAGTTTTCTCCCCGACAAAATCCACAAGACAAAACGTTTTGTACCCAAAAGGCAGAGGAAGCTGGCCTTTAGGCTGTAGGGTGCCATTACGGAATAAAGTAATCACTGTCAGCACGGTCAGAGGAGTGAAATACATGTGAGTCACTTCATGATTTCTTCTGTCCAACCTGGTTGATCATTAAAAATTCAAACGAAATTTGAACTTGAGCGTTTAAACGAGAGAAATGTGAGAAAATATTAATGCCTGTCTGAGAAAAGTGTATAAAGTGTATGCTGAGGGGTTTTACAGCCTTAAAGCATATATAATAATTGTAAAAAAATAAAATTGGCTACTTCGTGGATTTCACCTATTACGGGCTATTTCGGGAACCTATCCCCCACGATAAACGAGGGAACACTATATTTAGAATGTGTTTAATTTTAGCTAAGAAAGCTACCTAACTCATTCTTCGTGCAATGTCTTGGTACGATATTGAGCTAACAAACTAGTCTGCATTGTAATCTATTATTCCACGCAATCGCGTGCCCAAACAAAGTACCATACGTGTCTCTCACTCACCATCGAAGCATTTTTTTTGAGTGCGGCTGCTAAATAACCCGCCATGGGGCCAAAGAATGGCTATGAGTGGCAGCAATTTGATGCAGAAGGTGAGAAACACGATCAAATTCAAGAAAGACCTCATCACAAAGTGTGAAAATAGCATGCACGTGGCCCATCAATCCGATCAAGACCTTTTGATGAGAATTAAAAATGAAAACCAATGTACCAATTCCTGTTTTGACTGTAGTTGACTGTTTAATGAACATTTTGAGTAAGTGCACAAATGCGTTGTACTGGGAAGTATTGGGACATATGATCCAGCATATGACAGCTTCCACTTTTTAGGGACTGTTTAGTTTGTTAGCCATGTCTCCTCACTCGTGGCCCTGTTTGTTATTTTACTGTTTATTTGCATACATTGTGTGCATCCTTGATTGCAGCCCAGGGAGTCGTTGGTGCTCTTAAACGCTCCTAAATTCAGTAAAAGTGTCACAGGGGAGCGCTTCCGTGACCACACACAGCCTGCTAGCATAGCATGTGAATAGCGCACACACAGACAGAGAGACATTCATTGCTTATGTGAGACTTAAAGGGAAAGTGCCCTTTTCCTTTTAAAGCTAATGTGCGTACGTGTAGGGGGACGCAAAGGTGGTGGAATTATGGCGATTGGGATGAGAGGTCACGGCCGCTGTGCGTTGAATGCCAGCGTGTGTCACAGGAGCGATGAAGCTTTTGTCTGCAAGGAGGGGGTGGGAGGATGTTTTCACGGATCGTCTGGAGTGTGACGGAAGACGTTCACCAGGAATTTAGATTTTGGCTGGAAGAGAAAACAAACGAGCGAGAAGATGAAGAGGTGACATGCATGGGAACGTCTCCTCTCTGCATGTGGAGGAGTTTTATGGCGCTGTTGCTTGTTGAAGCGTTGTCCTTGCAAGAGCACCATTGATTTGGATTCGGAGACATGATGGACCTTTTTGACAGACTCGTATTTCCAGTTCTTTCTATTTCAAATATCATGAATAGCTTAACAGAGTGGCAATGGCCTGATAGGATCCATCTGGGTTGAAGAACTGGATTCATTCTCTATGTGGAACTTCCTGCAGCAAGTGAAGTGACGTTCCATTTTCCATGTCGCCCATGATGCATTGCACATTGCAGATAAGTCACAAAAGCGGTGGCAATGCCAGGGAGTGGAACCTTTGCTCACACCTTTTTCTTTCAATCACCGTGTGCACGTACGCGTGCATCCATGTGTGTACATGTGCGTTGAAACGGAGTGTGAAGCGTGTTTATTTGGTCATGGGGTCTCAACCGGACAGAAAGGTGTAGGCAACGGCAGCACTGGGAGATGATATCACACACACGCACACTCACACACACACACACACACACACACACACACACACACACACACACACACACACACACACACACACACACACACACACACACAAGTGTCAGTGTGGTGGTTATGCTGGGCTCATGCTACATTGGCATCCGAACGCCGTGTCCTTCCCTGCAGTGGGTCGGGTGTGGGAATGGCGGCAGGCAGGAAGTCATCTGCGTTTAAAGGTGAAAGCTGGCGTGCAAAAAAAAAAAAAAAAAAAATACAGGAGATATAAATGATCTCAAATCTATATTTCATCGTTATGGAGGTGTTTTATAGTGTCATCAGTTAACCCTGATGACAACACACACGCACACACACACACACACACACACACACACACACACACACACACACACACACACGCACGCACACATTGTATAAATAGACCAGAGGAACCACCAGGAACCAAAACAACCACCATCACGTATTGACTTGTTACCCAGGAAACAAATGATGACCCTCCTCCTCTTCCTCCTGCTCGAGGGCCAACCACATCTGATGCAATGTGGCGGCTGATAAGCCTCGCTGCCGGCGTGCAAGTGAGCGGCGCGCATCAACGCAAGAGTCGTGTAATCAGATTAGCTCCATCCTTGGCGCCTGTCTGTGGCTGCACAGCTGATGTGTCACCCAAACGCTGTGGGTGCTGACAGGAGGCATCTTACTCGGTGGGTTAATCTCCATTTATTTGCTCGTCAGCAGGATTACACAACATTGACTTCATGGATTTCTACTGAACTTCCTGGAAATCCTTTTACCCAAAGCTTTTTTTGTCAACATGCTTCTCAATTTTACACTTAGCACTTAGCACTCAGCCGATCAAAAGTTTAAGACCATAGCTAAAAAAAGAAACCTAAAATAGAAATACAATGTAGAAAAAAGGAGTGAGTAATGAGTAGCTGTGCCATTCTTGTTCATGAGGTGAAAATGGCTTTGGGCATGCTTGATGCCAGTGTTTCCAGGAGGCTAGTGGGAATGTTGCTCCAGGTGGTGAAGATGGCTTCACGGAGGGCATCCACTGTCTGGAACTGATGTCCGTTTTTGTAAATCCATCCCCAAATGTTCTCCATTGGATTTAGATGAAGGGAACATGCAGGATGTGACAAATGAACACACGTCATCTTTTCTGTGCATTCTAAAGATATAAAAACAGATAAAAAGAAGTAGTAGTAATGCACGTAATGGGACACACCTATTCCGCCTAGAAAGGCTGCTATTAAAACACCTCCAAAAAGCTCCAACAAGGTTTTATGGTTTTCTATCCATGCTGTGAGCATGTAGTAACAGGTACATTCATGACAACATGGAATACTTACAGTATTTTGGGAACTTCCTTCCTGGGTGCATTGATTTCACATAGCAACATAGAAAGGAACACTACACCTAGCGTTAGCTTAACAAACTCAAAAACAAAAACACAGCAGCAGTGGCGGCAGCTCCAATATAACGTCACCTTTCGCTAGTGGCCTGAGGCATTGTGAGCGAGTGTGTGGTGAAGCTAGTCGCTAGCTGGCTAGTAGCTAGCTGGTGTGGTGTGGCGAGGTGTCACTACGCCAGTAACGTAGTTCTTGGGCGTAACAATGTTTAAAAACAATAATAATAACTGTAGCTTGGTAAATATGCAGGTCACATTATGGAAATGGAACGTTGTTGGCGCTTTTTGGAGTTTTTTTCAGAAGGCTTTAATAGGTGTGTCACATTACATGCAGTCTTTTTATAGCTTTAGAAGGCACAGAAAAGAGAGACGTGTGTTCATGTCTCACATAAGGATTGTGGATGCTGAGTAAAATTCCACAAAGAAGCGCACTTTTCCTTTTAAGTTTCTTCAGCTTTTCATCACATTGCTTGTTTGTATCCAACATTTAGATCCACCAGCTTGCCGGCTATTCTTCCACACGTTGGCTTGCTTTCAGTCACCATCTGAATGTGTGAATACGTTCAGAAGAGTCCATCTACTAAATATCTGAATTGGAACATTACTATTTTATATTTTTGGGTATTTCACCTTCATGCTCTGATTTTTTTTTTTAAAAACTGCAGTTTTTCACTGAATATTTACGCTTACTGAAGTCATTATTTGGGGACTGTTTTTTACTTACACATGAGTCATATTATTCTAAAGTAACAGTACTCTTACTTGACGACAATGTACGGCAATGTACACATTTTCAGCCTGATTCCATTCCCAAGTTCCCAAGGCAGCTTTGTCAGCAACTTAGTGGGCTGTTGTTTTAGTTGAAAAATGACTTTTTTGGATCACTTGAAAAGGTTTTATTGTTCTTTTTTTATGCTACAATAATCCATAATATGCCATATAATATTAAAAAAACCCATGACAGCATATCCATGTGTGTCCTTGTGGTTGATCCCCCACTTAACAAATACTGTATTTACACTACATGCATTTGTGTGTGTGGGGGGGGGGGTCGTCTCCACATGGGTTTCCCATAGGTCTTTTACAGCCTTTTGCTGTGTTACTCTGAACACTGTTCAACCATCTGCCTGTAAGAACCACTTACAGTATTTGAGTGTATTTGACACACACACACACACACACACTAGCAATACAGTATATGCATGCCTGTGAGCAGCTCTTTTTATTTTCTTTACACTTGTGTGACGGACGCACACACACACACACACACACACACACACTAAATACTGGCGTACAAAGAAATTCATTCACAAGCAATTTGTTATCAAAAGAAAATGACATGTTCGGAGAAGTTGCAGCTGTAGGGAGGCACCCATAGGTTTGTCTCTGAGGAGGTACGTGCACGCACGCACGCACGCACGCACGCACACGCACGCGCGCACACAGAAGCTGAGAAGCTATAAGGACATAGTCGTGTGCTGTCTTTAATACAGCAACAACAACAAAATTAAACAAAGCTCACTGACCTCCCTGCCACAAAATAAGTAAACAGTCTAAAAATGCTCTAAAAAAAACATTCATTCAAAAAAATGTCTCCCCCTCACATCAACACACAACCACAGACACACGCACACACACACAGTGACAAATCAGGAAGTGGGAACAGGCTTGAAGTTGGCACGTGTCAAATAATGAATTCATTGCAGTAATGTGAGACACCTTTCTAACAGATCAAGTAAAATACTGCACTACTTTCTTCTCTTCAAAATAAAAGCCTGAGGAGGCGTTGCCCGGTAGCGTTCGCTTGTAGCGGCTAGTTATGTAGAAAAAAAGTGTATTGTTTGATGGCTTTGCTTCACCTCATGAACTCCACTATAGAAAATGCGTGTTTTCTACACTTCGGTTTCTTGAACTATTACTTCATGATGAATTGGAAAACGCGCCCATTGCTTGAAAGCTTTTTAATACGTTGCCTTGACTTGGGCTGCATTATTTTGCATCATCATTTTCATTTCTTGTCCATCTGTGATGTTTGATAGCAAATGCTAACTGGACATAATACATGAAGTGTGTGTAATGAACGCTACATAGCTATTTTGACTGACATATAACTTAGGTTGTGTACACAACTATTGAATTATGTGTCATTATGTGAATCATATTGAATTTAATTGTGAATTATTGAATATCAACTACTGTGATGACCTGCAAACTTTGAAAGTATGAATGTGAAATACTAATCATTAGTATTTAGTATAATATATATAGCATTGAACGAAACTACATGATCACCGCATGGACTTTTTATGTAGTTTTCGTGTTGTATGTCACCACTGTGGCACCCCAGCAAGAAGAAAAAGGTGGAACTGCTTTTCCTTCACACATCAATCTATTTTCTTGATTAAGAAATTGATTCATGAATGTATTCCTCCAGTGCACAGTGGAAGTGTGTGCGTGTGTTTGTGTTTGTGTGTGTGTGTGTGTGTGTGTGTGTGTGTGTGTGTGTGTGTGTGTGTGTGCTTTTAACAGGATCACTCCCGCCCATTCCAACGTGGATGTTTTTGTCTGTTTTAAAGCCCTGGTGGAAATCCAATCTGAGCTTCCTCTCCTCAAACCACAGTCAAAATAGACGTGTTTAGGCTTGGCAGGGATTTGACAGGTTATACCCGCGCGCTTGTATTAGCAAATGGTACAACAAGGTTGGTGGGAGGGGGTTGTGAAGGGTACTTCTGGAGAGCTAGTGACACATATTTCAATGTGTAGTGGTTTCTGAGATGTATTTAGCAGGTGGACAAAAAATGTAAGGGTGGTGTTGCCTTTCCAAATTTTGCCTTGGTTTGGGTTTGCCCTCCTGTTTAGCGTGCAATATGGCACGTGTAGGGAACTGTTGTTTTTGTGCTCGGTTTGTTTACGCAGCCGTCTTGGATCACATGCTCAAGATGAAATCTTAGTTCACTCTTGACTACGGCAGCCTGTAAGGCACATACTGCACATGTAAGGCATCCAGACAAACAATGGACCTTCGGCGTTGATGACTACTGTCCGTGCATTTTTTAATTGAATGTGACCAACTCTAAATAAGCCACTATGAGTCCAAAGAAGGTTGTGAGTGACACTGATAAATTGTTACTCAGAGCTTGCTCTTCTGACTCTTCAACAAGACCAAGTAACGTTGGAAAGGCGTCGGACTTCAGCAACAGTTTGGCGGACAGTCCGGCTTCGTATTGGCCCATGTTCACAAAACATTCTCGTGTGAAATGCCGTTGACAGATGAGCATATTTTTCTCTTGCTGGCCGGGAATCAGCAACTCCAACGCTTGCCTCTTCAGGCACACCCGAACAAACATTTCCTGGGAGCCATTGCTCGACGTGCGAACACCGTGAACAGAGCGAAGCATTGCGAGAGTGCATATAAGGAAGTCCGGGTTGCATTGACGTCAATGGAACTCTGATGTGTTGGCGTCATTTAACACGAGAATACAACATTGTAACAACATTTATACTGTAGATCAGAAAAGAGGAAAAGCATAATAGGTCCCCTTTAATAATTCATTATTTTAATGCTTTTGTTATTTTACTGGTGTTTTTTCAGTGTTTAAAATACAAGTTTAGCATATTTTACATGATTTTGTCCTTTGTTTTTTTTCTTGGTGTATATTGTCTTGGCTATATTGTAAATCAACCCGCTACCTAAATATACTTCAGGGTTTAAAATAAATAAATCAATACCTAAATTAATTATGAAGTTATTTAAATTAATGTACAGTCAAACTTGTCTACAGCGGCCACTAGAGGGAGTCTGCAAAAGTGGCCGCTATAGACAGGTGGCCTCTATAGACAGGTTGGCGTCCAGTTTGAATATTGACCAGTGGAGGAAAAAAAGGGGGAAAAAAAGGGAAAATAATAATAATAATAATAATAATGTTGACCAGTAGATGGCACTGCGGACTGCTGATAAAAGTTGTACAGCACTACTAGGCTTGTTATTATCATGGTTCATGGTTTTAATCCTGAACATGCATGAGTCAAACAGTAGCACATCACATAGTACAATTCACAATTTTGCATGTCCAAAAAGGAGTAGGAAGAAGCAAAACTTATTTAATCCTACTCCTCATCAGTTTAACATCAGTTGCAATACATTTATTCACCTCTTGTTCTTCAAAGTGTACTTTGTAGGTCTACATGACAATGTAGTGCAATCATAGCCAAGGTTTTTACTTACTAAAAAGAAGCTAGAGGCTTAATAATAACTGATAACTGATCAAATACTTCAGTTAAGTATAACTGAACTCAGTTTTGCTCCCGCTGCCGCATGCATGCTAGCATATGTTTTTTTTTTATTGTAGCGTCGCTGGGAGCACGTCCTGTTCCTAGCCTACTTTGCGGTAATGTTTTGGTGCAAATGCTCATAAAGTTACATGTTTGACCAGGAAATAGCAAGCTCAAAAGAAGACGGCTTTTTTATGTGGAACAACTGACAGTTTGTGTGGATCTTGTGAATGATTGTGACTGAGCTAGGACTCAGTAATTAAAGTGTCTACACACGATGCCTTCATTGATTGAAAAACAAAACTTTTTTGTGCATGAAGCTTCTACTTGAGTTGGTAATTTGGCTGCTATATGCAGTCAGATATTGACCAAGGAAGACAAAATGGGTGGCTGCTGGCTGCGTTGGACAGGTGACTGCTATACACAGGGTCTATAACATGTAAATTTGCTGGGGGGGATTTTTCAGTGGCTGCTATAGGCAGGTGGCCCTTCTATAAAGGTGGCCGCTAAGACAGGTTTGACTGTATTTTAAAAATAATGTAATCAATAAAATAATTAAATGTGTTGTATTCTGTATGCTATGATATCAAATAGCCAGCCTTTTAAAATTTACCAGACACGGTGAATTTGTAGTATCAGTATCGGATCAGTATTGCCGATATCAACCTGAAATTTTACTCAGTATCGGATCGGAAAGGCAATCAGTGGTATGGCACATCACTGCTTGCAACGAGTCTGTTGATCAATTGAAAGCAAGCAGAGGCTGATTCGAAAATGAAAAAAGAACAGGCATACACATTGTCGTCAGGCATGTCGAGTATGCAAGTGCAGACAAACGTGCCTCCAAACTTAGCCAAGGGCGCACACTACAGGTAAAATTATGTTAGATGTTCATTTCTCCATTTCATACGTCATGTTTGTGGCACTTGTCCATTCATTTGCCATTATTTTTGCATCATTTTTTGCATGTAAAAATGTAAATGGTTGTGATTTGTGTTGATGTTTTTGTGTGTCTGGAACGAATTAATTACAGGTTGCCTTGGTTAGAGTTCGTTTTGGTTTGAGTTGGACCCTCTGGAGCGGATTAATTGTCACGAGGTGGCGTAAGCCAGTGATTGGATCCCAAATGCAGAGATGGCACAATCTGGTACAAAACAAGACTTAATACAAAAAGAGTAAGAACCACTAACAAAGGAAAATGCAGGTAAACGGAGCCCAAAACTAAGAACAGGGCTAAGCCACACAAAAAGGAAAAACACAAAAGTCTGGCAGGGAAAAACAACTAGCACGACAAGAACTAAGGGCGCTGCTGACAAATCGAGCAGGAAACGTTACTATGCAAAAGGTACAACAGAGCACGCCACTCTTGGAGAAGCCAAGCAGGGGAAATAACTCACTGTACAGGAAAACAGGTGACCAGAAAGATGCTTCACAAAGCGAGTAACAACACGAGGCAGGGGAGAGCGGAGAGCGGGTGAAGACGGAGGTACGATCCGGCACGATTGGTCCCTAATAAAGTGACCTGTGTGTGTTGTCTGGATTCTACAACAAGGAAGTGCTGAGGCCTAAGGAACAAGTATAGTGAGTGCTGTGGGGGTAAAGGGGGTGTTGGGTGGGCTAATTAGGGTATCAGGCACTAATCCCTCTCCAGGGTCATCTGCTGGGGTCACGCCTAAAAAGAGAAAGGTCACAGCAACATCCGGATCAGTGCATTAATGTAGACTTTGTGTGTGTGTGTGTGTGTGTGTGTGTGTGTGTGTGTTTTCATTGTCAAAATGAAGCCTTTGAAGCAGCAGCTGTAAAGGTAAAATATTTGTTTTCCTATTTTCTACGAGCAAACAGCCAACAGATGGAAGCGTGTGTCTGTAATTGATCACTTGCTATTGATCGGTGATTACAGTGGACGGGATTTACTGTATTCAGCTGAGCACGTGCTCAACAAACACATTGCAGCAACTACTGTAGCCCACAGGGGACAAACGTGTGTGTGTGTGACTGGTCTGCAAGGACGAGGATTAAGACAAAACACACACACACACACACACACACACACAAATGTCAACAAACACATTCCCAATGAAAGAATATTATTTTAAGTCTGGAGTCAGCAGTAATTTTTGCACAGGAGTTGAATAGGATTTTTGCACAAAAAGTAATCATTTTCTTAACAGATATTTTGGGGCGCTACTTGAATCAGACTGGCTTTGTCAGCAAGGCGTCAATAAATACTATTTTGTTATTGTAATTTGTATTAGTGCACAACTGCCCTGCATCATGCTGAGGGATTGTTCTAATATTTGACCCAATACTTACGTATATACTAGTTTTTTTTAAAAGTTGTCCCACCAGTTAGAGGTCCGATCGGGTCTTGTTGGCGGGAACCTCGTAGCAATTTTAGTTACAGAGAGCAAAACAGCAGCAGCAGCAGGCACCATTGTTTGTCAGTGTAAAGGGAAAGTTTACTCCTAGGCCATGGATGTTTTCAAAAATGCACATCTGTCCCTCTCCGGTGTCCAAAAACTGTCCAACCACACGGTGACGTTTTAAAACTATTCCTGTCCGCACCAATACGCACACGCAGCTGTCATGCGCATGCCAAAGTAAGGGGGCGCTGCAGCCATGGTCTGTTAAGGCAATTTCAACCAATCAGAGGCGCCGATGACATCATTTCCGTCGACATATCATAACAAACGTGCTACATGTGGACTGCTAGCGAAGTAGCATTACTTTTCAGTGCGTTATTTCACATTTGTCAGCACTACCATGCTGTGACGTGTAGCTCATTTTATCGATCAAGAAAGAACTCCACTGGCTGTGACGCTATCATCGCTGAAATAATTGTCCTTGTTTAATTGCCTCCACGACAATCGCTATGCAGGCATATTTAACAGGGAAGCTTTCGATGCGCGTTGCAAAGCAGCTCAGTCACACACAACCACATCTTCTTGCCACGCTAACATTCCCACGCCATTCTTCCAAAATAACGACACGCTTGTGAAAGTTGTCCCACCAGCTAGAAGTCCGATCGCGTGTTGTCCCAAATTGCCATCGTTGGTGAGGGTGTCGTAGCCATTTAGCGAGCATTCAGAAAAATATGTTTGCCTTTGCACACATGAAATTATACTTATCCAATGTGGAAATAACAGCACATCGTTACGTCATCTGTCGGCAACAAGCCCACAAAGCTCACTTTTCGCCATCCACACGAATACGCTGAAGCTGGCGTTTTGCAAAAGCTCAGTTTTTAAGGACAAAAACTTCTGTATGTGTGTGAGGCCATTGAAAAATATGCGGTTTTAAAATATCCGTACTTGTGTGGACAGGGCGTTGAACACACACAAAGTCATTTCAGCATGCTTAAAGGCAGCAATGTAATGTTTGCCATTGCACACATTCAATCCTACTTATCTAATGTGGACATGACGGCACATAATTATTACGTCATCTGTCAGCAACGAGCCAAAAGCTCCGTCTTCGCCGTCCTCACGCATGCACTGAAGGGGGCGTTTTCCAAAATCCTCACCCTTTTCCAAAAGCACTGCTTTTAAACGTATATTTGCGTGTGAATGACAGGCCACAACGCATAGCAAAATATGCGTTTTTTAAAAATCCGTATTCACGTGGACATGGCCTAAGATTATTGATGTCGCCCTGGTGTATTGGACGCTTGGTAACAAAGTAAATGTCAAGTAATCACAGCGAACGAGATGTATTTTTATGGTGGATGCTGTGCATTCTAAACATATTCATCTCTTAAACTCGTCAACAAGTAGCACGTATGGAAATAATTGTTTGCAAACGCACTCTCTGAGTGCCGATGTCGTAAATTAGCGCGGCAGCAAAGAGGTAGAGATGATTTAGGACGATCCTCGTCATGACCAAATTCCATACGGATCATTTTCCCCCCGCAGATGCCAACATGTGATGAAGCAATGTCTGCTTTCAGTTTGTCTTTACTGAGTTTAGCTTTCTTTCCACCTTCACGCTAAGTCGCTTGAAAGAGGTGCAGTGGTTTGGATGTGCTGATTGGCTGCCGGGGGTGTGAGCATCCGGCATGATTGACAGCTCTACCTGGGTGGCAGTGAGGCAGCGACAGTACAGTCGCTGTGGCAACAAACACAGCAGGCTGGCGAGGTGATCAGCGAGCGCCCCTGGGGATCCATCACAACACGGGCTGAACACATGCACATATGTTTATATACTGTATATATTTATACGTGTTGAGTTGCTGTGGTCCTCTGTCCACTCCGTCTTTGGATCATTGACATGAATGTCATGGGAGAGTGCTCCTTGGACCCAGCTATATATATATATATATACACACACACACACACACACACACACACACACACACACACAGTGTTCCGCAGTTTATCGTGGGGGGATAGGTTCCCAAAATAGCCCGCAATAAGTGAAATCCGTGATTTTTATTAATAATATATATACAGGTATAATTATTTTCCTCCTCCTCCTCCAACCGAAGAGTCATTTATTCCTTAACGGCGCCCTACAGCTGCGTAGCGTCTACCTTCCTTCAGCATGTCCAGAAGTCCAACTGCAACAGTTAGCATCTTCCCCTGCCTCTTGGATGCAGAACGTTTTGTCGACGTGGTGGGTTTTGTCGGGGAGAAAAACGTGCAAACATACCGAGTTCAGAGTCCGTGCAAGTGGTTTGCTTGCGATCAGACAAGAGGAAACACGTCAGTTCGACACGAAGGAGATTGATTGGTCTACAGCCAATCAGGACGCAGAAGTCGATGGCCGGGTGCTCCCTTAACCAATAAGGACGCAGAACATGATCTTTTTATGAAGTGAGTACTTTGATTTTGTTGTTTTGGTGACGTGAGCACTTGAACACATTTCTACATACGGTAATCCCTCGTTTATAGCTGTTAATTGGTTCCAGACGCGACCGCGATAAACAAATTTCCGCGATACAGGATTCAATGTTAATAAATGGAATATTTTTGTAGTTAAAGCATGGGAAACCTGTTTAGCCTTGTAGACATGAAATAACACCCCACAGTCACCTTTGCACTCCTATTATTCATTGTTTACACCACATTGCACACCTCTGATGCTGCGCCTCAAATTTATTTCTTCTAAACCTAAGAAGCCAAAAACGTACCGCTTCCACACAATGGGAGGAGAACTTCCTGACTTCACACAGTGTCATGTAAGCTAATGTCTCATCAATGTTTTGTGTCATTACTGCCACCTAGTGACCAGAATACAACATATCACTTGTATTCACATATGTTTTGACTAATAATAGACCATAGACTACCACCAAACAGCCATCATTTATTCATTCATTCATTCATTCATTTCTAAAAAACGGTGGTATAGCAAGGGAGTGATAATACTACTACTACTACTACTACTACTACTAATAATAATAATAATGGATTGATTTTATAAAGCGCCGTTTTACAAGGTACCCAAAGTGCTTCACCGTGGAGTGAAGTCATTATTTATTCACTCCTCAGTCACACACTGGTGCTCACTGTGTCCATTCATCCATCCATCCATCCATCTTCTATGCCACTTATCCTCATTAGGGTCGCAGGGGTATGCTGGAGCCTATCCCAGCTGACTTCGGGCGAGAGACGGGGTACAAACCCTGGACAGGCCGCCAGCCAGTCGCACCTCAGTGTGTCTGTGGTCATGTCTGTCAGTGATAGAGTAATCTTGCTAATCGGGCGATATTGCGAGGGACGACTGTACATTGTTTTGGAAAAAGTGTTGCAAGAAAGCCAAAGAAAAAGCAAAGCGTGCCCATTGGGGGGGGTCACAACATCTGGATCAGCAGGAAGACAGTCCACTCTGCATTGGTTTCAGCACCTTTGTTCCATTGAACAACGGCATGAACGGAGGGAACATTTTGTCATACAGTCTCTTTGTCTCAGTGGGTGGAGGCGGGGCTGCTAGTATACACACAGAGTGCGGAAGAGTGTAATATACAGTAGTAGAAATTATATTAGTAGATTGCAATATATTTTCATATATTGTTATATTATTTTATTGTACTTTTCTTAAAAGCAATGATAAAAACTGGCCTCGTCTCATGAACTGAGTGTCTCATGACACCCATAGTGCCCGAGTGATTGACTTTTTGTTGGGGGTTTTTTTGCCAAAAGTGCATTTTTTTCACTTGATGTGAAAAAGTGATAAGATGAGTCAATATATATCACTTAATAGAACTTTGTCTCGTACTTGTTACTTTTTTCTTTTCACTGTCACTTTCTTCTCCTACTGGTGTCTATTTATCTTTCCTTCTTCCCTTCACTTTGTTGGCATTATGGCGCCTCCTGTCATCTCTTTCTTTCTCCCTTTGTTTATTTCACTGCTTTTCCCTCTTTTGCTGTCTGTTTATGTCTCCTTCTCCCATGTCCGCCTTGCTTTTTTTCCCCCTCCCCTCGTCTGTCCCACGCCGGCCACCATAAATCGCTGTCTTGTTGGCTGTTGAAGTGTGAGGAATGGCACATCTGACGCTTTCTTGCAGCTGCCATCAACTTCTAGCGCTTCTACCACCCGTCTGTCGGACCTGCAGGCAAAATATACAGAAGACGGCTCGGATTTTCAGTATTTGAACTGCTTTGATGTCTGATTGTCAGAATTTGGTGCTCGCTGTTCGGCCGTGACGCACATCCTGACTTGACCACACCGTGTGCTGGAAATGCTTTCTACCGGCCAGTAGTGGGACACTAGGAAGCCATTTCTATTTCACCAAAACGTTGGCACAGACTCAAGATGGCGATTGCTAAAAGGCTCTGTGGTTGTTGTTGCCAAACGTGGCATCCAGAGTAAAATACACACCTCGATTTTCATTTTCACTTGGCTGTTGCGTTTGTATTTTATCCATTGGTACATTGAGTCTTGTGGCATTCAAAGAAAAGTGCACTTTTTAAAAATTTTGCCATCATCCACAATCCTTATGTGAGACATGAGAAAGACACGCGTCTCTCTTTTCTGTGTGTTCTAAAGATATAAAAATAGCTAAAAAGAGGCAGCTAAGAATGCACATAATGGGACGCACCCATTCCGCCGATAAAGCCTTCTGAAAAAGCAAGCTAGCGACATTGTTGTTGTTATTATTATTATTATTATTATTATTATTAACATTGTTACGCATAAGAACTGCGTTACTGGCGTAGTAACACCTCGCCACACCACACCGGCTAGCTACTAGCCGGCTAGCAACTAGCTTCACCACACACTCGCTCGCAATGCCTCAGGCCACTAGCGAAAGGTAACGCTACATATTGGAGCTGCCGCCACTGCTGCTGTGTTTTTGTTTTTGAGTTTGGAAAACGTGGGTGCCGTGGTGTTTGAAAAGTGTAAAAGGTTTGCCAGAGACCTCCGTGGCGTCACACCGCGGCTCGGAGTGTGTGCCCGAATACAGTGCACCTTGCTGGGCCAAAGCAGATGGCTCCCTCCGCTCTATACTCTGGTTCTCCTGATAGTAGTGATGTGGTAGTAGTAATGTCATGATATCTGATTAGGACAAATCAACAGGTCAAATCCTAATTTCTTCCAGCCCTTCTTACCTCCAGGTGTGCGCAAATTATTCTTAAATCTAAATTTTAAAAAGTAGATAGAAAAAAGTTGTCCATATTTATGAATGTTTGCGCAGAGAAGCCATTGTGCACCTTGGGAGTGAGATGCTTATGTTGTCGTATGAAGATGCATTGTCCTGTGTCAGCACTGCTTCACAGCTCCTTGACAAATATTCCGTCCTCATTCCCCACCTCTTGGACGACCCCATGCCCACACACGCGCACACACACACACACACACACACACACACACACACACACACACGCAGTCACAGAATGTCATCTGCCCCAGCATGTGACCCATCTTTGGTGTGTGTGTGTACATTAAAACTAGTGTGTGTTATAGCTATTGACAACTTGAAATATATATATCATATTACACATAAAGGACCGTTGATTTAAGACGTAGCTGTCCCTCAAACACATCAATATCATCACCTTCAGGGGTAAACAAGTTGTGACCGCACTGTCTCACCCCATCCTTCTTTTGCCCTCCCTAATTTCAGTCCTTCACCCCGCCTCCTCCTCCTCATCATCATCATCATCATTCCTCCCCACCCTCCCTGCTTCCATCCTCCCCCTCTCACTCGACCACCGAATAGTGATCATATCTGTCGTTTCATCAGCTCTTTGCACTGCTCTCCACTATTGAGATTGATGGGCTGCTTGGCTATAAATGACTGAGACGTGTTAGCGCTACACGCACGCACGCACTGACAGGTGATGCGGTCGTGATAAGCCTGTGTTTTGGTTACAGAACACGTCACGCATCCAAACAAAGCCACTCTGATGCAGATGTAAAGTAAGTCGTCTTTTTCAATTGCAGATCCAGCCATCTACTGGTGTGGGTTTTCCCTTGTACTTGTATATGTCATGAAGGTGTCCCCAATATTTTTCCCCATATAGTCTACCTGTTGCAGTGGTCAGCAGTTAAAATCTTTGACCCAGAATAGGCCTGTCGCTATAATCAATAAATCAATGAACCACATGATAAATAAAACGGAGGTGGATAATGGATGTATTGACACAGGCATGGATGTTTGTTTTCCTCCTCTCTCTACCAAACAGGCTGGATGACAAGATGGTTCACTCTGTGCATCTGACTCAACGCCTGGGCGAGTTGGTTCTATAGCAGAATGAATGGAGTGAGTGAACCCTCCTGTCATTCAGTCTCTTTGTCCCAATGGGGAGAGGCGGGGAGCGAGCAAGTATGCACTCGCTAGCTGTGTGTGTCGTGTGCCAGACAATGGAATACTTTCTTGGTGACGGTTGTGCAAAAAACACCATCTAGTGTCAATTTCAGTCAAACATCAATCCAGGAAGTGTATATGCAAATGAGCTGGCGTCTGCATTGACACACAATGTCGACTTCACAGTATTTCCGGGTTATTTCTTTGTTTTTTTTAATATTCACACAATAACGAAAGTGACACTGATTCAAAATCTGAAACATTGTGATTAATTGTGATTTTTATTTCCCATAAATTCGGTGTGCAGTGCACCCCAAATTTAGAGGAAAAAAATTATTTGTGCATTTACATAAACCGCACCAATCTATAAGCTGATACCGATCACATGGATTAATTAGATATTTGTCAATGTATTTGTGAGTGCTATTAGCCAGGGGTGCCGTATAAAGGAGATAAGTCAAGACAATTCCAAGGTCCCTTGACTGCCAGAGGCCCCGAAAATAAGTAATTACTAATAAAAATTAGTAATTAACTAAACAATTGCAATGTCAGCAGACATTGCGTGTGAACATGTGAGCTTCGTCAGTGGGGACAAAAACAAAAATGAGGAGGAAAGTGTCCATGTTGATGTTGGAACGGTTGGAAATGTGGAGGTATTTGCTGAACGCCTTTGATCTAATTAGATCAAAGGCATTCATCATACTGGAAAAATAAGAATGTCTGGAAAAAGTAAGAATTGCTGTGATGTGGATAATGGCACAAGTGTCCTGAATTATTGAATGGTTTCATGTTTGAACAGTTGGAATTTGTTGAGAAATGTGGAAATTGTTAATTAGATAATTGCTAATTAGATCAAAGGTATTCAGCAATCCGGAAAAATGAGCATTACAGAAATCGGCTGATACTGATTGGTGGCCGATTGATCGGAGCATCCCTAATATCCATAAATCAGTGCTTAGTTTCACACCAAAATTGCTCCCGTTGCCGGTGCAAGCTAAGCTAGGATGCATTGCTACATTTTAGTTTTTGACTGAAAGATTACACACAAAATAGGCTGAAATGTCATGCATTTTAAAAATCTGAGACCACACACTAACATTTTCATCCAGTCTCATCTCGTCAACAAAAACTCACACAGGACTCTTCACATTTTAGTCATTAAAGCGCCATGTTTCGCTCATCACCGTCTCGTTTTCATCATGAAAAAAAGCTTCGTCCACAAAATAATTTTGTTGTCGTCATCACTGATGAAAATAACACTGCTGAGAATCGTTTTTATTTTCATCGTGTTTTTTTTTGTCTTTGTTTGTTTAATTTCTTTTTTTGGAATTTCTAATTTGAATGTTAACTACTCTTGAGAAATGAAAATGTATTGCTTTTGATACGGTGTACTCGAGTTATATGCCATATTTTATCATTACAGTCATAAAAAAATCGTCAAAAAATAATGTTTACAATAATATCGTTTATTGGCAATAATTTCTAGAACAATTATTGCCGAGCAAATCTGTTATGGTGACAGGCCTAACCCAGAGTTTTATTTCTTAGCTTTTCACTCATTTTAATTTTTTTGGATTGATTTTATTTCACTTTATATTTTATAGAACCTTTTTATATTTAGGGTTAGGGTTAGGTTTCAGAACTCTAATGTTTGTTTGCTTTTTTTATGTTTTTCCTATGCTTTACTTATTTTTGATGTTTTTCAGCTGTAGTTACTTTATCAGTAAAGTTGGTATGGTCACATGAAATTCAGCTCCTCTTGCGCCAATATTTTATCTGATGGAAATTTGCAGGTTAATCATCAAATGCTTTTATTTGAAAGCCGAGCTCGCCACTCGCGCTCATTTCCTGTCTTGCCACTCGCGTGACTTCAGCTTCTATCTGCTGAGTGAAGTGCGGTTTCTTCCTTATCCGTCGTATCTGCCGTCTAAAAATAGCCGATGCATTGGAGCTGGACGGGCCCAGGAATGTTCCGGCCCTGGACCTGGTTCAAGTTGAGTGTGCAAACTGTGTTGGTTTCTGGAAAGATGACTTTGCTTGCTTGTTGAGATAGGAAACCAGAAGACGACATCATGAACACATGGAGGTTCATGGCATGGCTTTATGGATGTTGGCAATGGTGTTGGAAGAAATATCTGCATTATTTTAGCCTTCCGTTCAGCTTTAGCTTAACTGCAGAACCTCTGACACTGTGATCCATTACGGGACATGTGTAGACATATTTGTACGTATTTCCAAACAATTTCTTCCGTAGGACGTAACGTAAATAAAAATGATCTGTCCCAAGGTTAAACTGTGGCCATCAAAAAGCCTGAATTAACTGTACTGTGTATCAGCAGTCCTACAAGTGTAAACTAGGGATGCTCCGATCAATCGGCCATCGTTCAGTATGGGACGATTTCCGTGAAAGATCATGTGATCGGCATATGGTGATAAACGCTTTTAAACGCCGATCACACAAGCCGATCACCTGTGGCTCGTACTATTGCAAACTGCAATCCCTGCATGAAGTGTAGTGTCTTGGCTAGCGTCCTCCCTCCTTCACATTGCGCAGTCGTACCAAAACAAAAACAAACATGTCTGCCGTGTGGAACTTACCTGCCAACAAATAAAGTATCTGGCGGGGGTAGCATGTTAAATAGCTTTAATTTAATGTGGCATTTGAAGAACAAACACTTGACAGAGTAAGGTGAGTTTCCGAGGCTCACAGTGTGATCGTCAGTCAGCTAATGCAGCCAAAACGCTGGACAGCACTCGCCCCTATGTGCGTGACAGTCCGAAGGCTGAGCGAATCACCCAAAACTGAATAACTAAATTCATCGGCCGAGATGACCAACCTTTCTCAGCGGTGGAAGACACCGGGTTAGCCAACTGCTCTCTCACTTGGAACCCACCTATGTGCTACCTGGAAGTCCTGCTAGAGCTCCATCAATGTACCGTAATCTCATGTCCAAAGTCTCACAGAAGGTGTCTCTTGAAAAACTTATTAATTACTAATTTTATTAGTAACCTATTTTTTAGCCCCCGTGGCAGTCAGGGGACCTTGGAATTCTCCTGACCTCCCCCCTTATATATACGGCACCCCGAGCCAATAGCACTCATTATAAATAAATAGCAGAATGTATGGAGGCGGTAAGGACACTTTCCATAGTGCATCTGTAGAAGCAACTCAGGATTTTGGTGGACATGGCAAATTTCCTCAGTCTTCTCAGGAAGTACAGTCTCCTTTTGGGACTTCTTCATAATTTGTTGGGTGTTGTGAGACCAGGTGAGGTCCTCGCTGATGTGTGCCAAGGAACTTGAAGCTTTTCACCCTCTCTACCTCAGTCTCATCAATAAACAGGGGTCTATGCGGCTCCTTTTCCCTTGTTCTTGGGTCAATGATCATCTCTTTAGTCTTATCTGTATTGAGAAGGAGATTGTTATCACGACACCGAGCTATGAGGTCCGCCACCTCTCTTCTGTATGATGTTTCAACACCACCAGTGATCAGGCTGATGACTGTAGTGTCATCCGCAAATTTAATGATGCTGGTGTTGTTCTGGGAGGCCACGCAATCATAGGTTTCATAAGGGCATGAAACAGGAACTAAGACATAAAAGGGAAAATAAACCAAACTGATACACGGGCTACCTCGCGGAGCGTGACAACATACCCTCTTTTTTTTTTTTTCCTCATCCAATTTCATCCAATTAGATATTTGTATTAGTTTTTTTTTTTTTTTTTACTAAAACGGACTAAAACTAGGCTAAAAGGTTTTCAGTTTTTGTTGGCAAAAATATTTTGTTGCGTTTTTGTCCAGTAAATTTGGACTAAAACTACAGAAATCATCACTCACATATGCAAATGATTAAAATGTGGTTAAAAAGTAGACCAAAGACTAAGACTACAAATAAAATGGCTGCCAAAAACACTGGTTTCAGAAGATCAAAGGCCTTATTATACATATAAACTAGAGTTGTCAAATGATTACAATTTCCAATCAGATTAATCCCAATTATCAAATTAATTCATCATGATTAATCATCATATCACAGTATGCCTGAAATATTCCCATTTTTACTTTATTTTATTGAAAGAAAGCTAAATGACAGGCCAGGATTATACATACTGTGTGTGTGTATATATATATATATATATATATATATATATATACTGCTCAAAAAAATTAGAGGAACACTTCAAAAACACATCAGATCTAAACTGGGGGGGAAAATTATCTTGAATATCTTTCCTGACAATAATTGGGTGATGTATTAGTAACAAAATGATGCCACATAATTTGATAGAAATGAAAATGATCAGCCTATAGAGGGGGGAAATGTTATGTTCACCTGACCTGAACCCAATAGAACACATCTGGGACATTATGTTTAGGTCCATCCGGCGCCGCCAGGTTGCTTCTCAGACTGTCCAGGAGCTCATGGATGCCCTGGTCCAGATCTGGGAGGAGATCCCCCAGGACACCATCCGTAGTCTCATTAGGAGCATGCCCCGACGTTGTCAGGCATGCGTACAAGCACGTGGGGGCCACACAAACTACTGACAATCATTTTGAGTTGCTACAATGACATTTTAGCAAAATGGGCCAGTGTGCTGCATCATTTTTTCACTTTCATTTTTGGGGTGTCTTTGATTTCCCCCCTCTGTAGGGTGATCATTTTCATTTCTATCAAATGATGTGGCATCATTTTGTTACTAATACATCACCCACTTATTATCAGGAAACATATTCAACATCATTTTCCCCCCAGTTTAGATCTGATGTGTTTTCCTCTAATTTTTTTGAGCAGTGTATATATATATACACAGTATATACTGTATATATATATATATATATATATATATATATATTCTGTTGCTGGAACATCTAATTTTCCTTGTTGTGGGATAAATAAAATACAATCTAATATATTTGGATGTATTAACAGCACTAAATTCACAGAAAATTTCAATCAAGTTAAGAGATGGCAGTCTTGTCTGAAAACCTATTTACGTAACACTGTTTTTTCTGTAATAATAGCAGAATATTTGAATCCGACTTTAACTGCTTCAGTTATGAGCAATGAGGAGTTGCGTTCAAAGGCAACACATCATTTAAGTTGAATTCACATGTTTTGAGTGAATTTTCTGGGATTTCCGGGCATAAATAAATGCAGCAAATTGTATTTCCACATTATGAGTTACAAGATGAGT
Organism: Dunckerocampus dactyliophorus; assembly: GCF_027744805.1. Classification (NCBI taxonomy): domain Eukaryota; kingdom Metazoa; phylum Chordata; class Actinopteri; order Syngnathiformes; family Syngnathidae; genus Dunckerocampus; species Dunckerocampus dactyliophorus. Next base: position 17,102,413 of record NC_072837.1, on the reverse strand, counting down.
GTTTTTCTTTGCATTTCTGTTTATTTCGACCGCACATACATGCACATGCATCTCGCGGCCTGTCTAGTGAGAATGAGGAAGTGTCGTTGCAATGACGAATGGACTAGAGGCGTGTTTGTTTGGAGTTGGAGACACATATATGGTGTTGGAATTGCACTACTCTTGATGTGTTCGGGTAAAAATAACGTTAAAAAGAGCGTCAGGGGCGCTGTGTGAGGAGATACAGTGTGCCGCAGTCTGTCGTCATAATGAGCCGTGGCTTGCCGTGATGCGTATGCGTTAATTACGCAAAAAAATGTAACAGAATTAATGAAATAAATTTGTTGCCGCCGTTAACGTGCTATTTTTGACAGTCCTGATATAAACATAAATATTATATGTCGATATAATATATAAACATATACTCTCATACCAATGACTTGGAAATCAATACAAATGACAATACTCCCTTCACTTATTAACATCAATATCACAAAAATTAGAATAAAATATTTCAATGATTTTTTTTTTGTAAATATAACAATCAAATTGTAGCCTCTTCAAGTAAGCCAAAAATGGTTAAATGAGCACAAATCAAAAATGAAAAATCCTACCAAATTGCCAAGTTAAAGAATGTCTATGGCCTCAGATATCCTCGCAGGAATTCATCGCTCGCTTCCTCCTTCGCTCTCCAGTTGCCCGCTGTCAGCGTGGGGGCGTGAGGCGCTGATGAGAGGAGCACATGTGAGGAGCGGCGAGGGTGGGGAGCTTATTTTAGCAGGCAGGAATGACTGCCTTGTTGTTCCTGAGGGACAGGGGACGGACCCCCCCTCCAGCATGCTTTATATGTATGTACCACACACACGCACACAGAGAACATAAACACACAAGTGGGGGTTGGTTTAAAATGCAAGAATCTTTTTATGAAGTTTGCGGTGACAGACACACGGACGCACACACACACACACACACACCCCCACACACACACACACACGCACACACGGCCATACATTTCCATAGAGTGTGTCGGTGGGTGGGGGACATTGACACTTGTTCACTACCAGGTGCCGATGTGACACATCTGACACGGGGGCGGGGGGTTTGCACAGCCACGGTCAGTGTGTGTGTGTGTGTGTGTGTGCGCGCGCGCACCATCTACTGTGTTAGTTCCATGAAAATGAACTTTTAAGATATGACGGAAATGGTATCAAACCGGTTAGAAGCCACGTGTAACAGCATATAAACATATTTAGCTTGTTTATCTCACACACATAGGAGTGTGTCAATGTCAGTGTTTCCTATCAAAAGTTCAATCAAATGCAAAAGCTCTGAAACAGTGAGAATAGAATGTGTACCAAAAGGATTTAGCATGTACCCCCCCATCCCCCCTAAGGGAAGCCGCTAACCTCATCTCTCAACACAGTAGTTAGCATTTGCATAGAGGCCAGTTGTGCGGTTTTTAGCATCGCTTGGCATTGACGTGCACATTAGCATTGCGGGCCTCGGACGCGACCGTGCGGTGGAGTGGGCCCAGCGGAGCGGTTGCGGCTAGAAGGTCCGTGACTGAGCATTAAAACCGCAGATGAGGTCATAGTGGGCAGCAAGTTGGACGTTTCTGTGGGCACGGAGCGAAGTTTGGTGAAAGGAAGGAGCGCAGAAATGGTCAACTCTGAATTTCAAATGCGGTTGAATTCAGCATTCAGTAATTCAGCTTTAGGACCTTACACGCATACATGAAAAAGTCTTCAAGACCAAAACTCAGTGTAGGTCTCAAGACGTGCCTGGGAGTGCACCTGTGCTCTTCTTGGGGGGGTATGTTGCCAGCGACATGGTGGGTGTGCAGAGGACGTTGCTCAGCCCAGCTCACTTAATGGCCACACAGAAACGTTTCCAAGTCAAAAGGTAGTGTAATGGTTTCATTCATTTTCAACATGCATACACGTTACACTGGAACACATCACATTGAACAGTTCACAGTTCCGCATGTCCAAAAGGAGCAGGAAGAAGCAAAGCTTATTTAATCCCACCCCTCATCCGTTTCACATCAATTGCAATACATTTGTTCACTTCCTGTATTCCAAATGAACAGAATAAGATTTTCATTGCATGGTATAACTGCTGTTTTACCATGCACATGACAATAAAACTCTCTTGAATCTTGAATCTTGAAATGTACTCCTTGCTATTTTAAATACATAGGAAAATGATGAGGTGATGTAACAAGGTGGTGCAATAGTTGGCAAGGTTCTTGTCACCGTAGTAGATTATATAACTGTCATAGTAAATGATCATACTAAATATATAATAATAATATTAACTGATGAAAGGGTTAGTAGTTGACAGAAACATAGTTGGATAATGAATGAGAGACCATGTACTCACCAGAAATTAAGAATTAGTAGTGGTTAGACATTGTATTGTATTGTATGTACACAGTAGTTAGTAGTAAGTGTAGTAGTGGTTAGACATAGTATTGTATTGTATGTACACAGTAGTTAGTAGTAAGTGTAGTAGTGGTTAGACATAGTATTGTATTGTATGTACACAGTGGTTAGTAGTAAGTGTAGTAGTGGTTAGACAAATCTGAAAATGCTGGCTTGTTGTTTTCATGGACACAGCCGAAACCGCTGTTTTACAAAAACGATGATGTCATCGTCACGTGACCAGAAGTGAGCTGAGACGACAAGCCAACATAGCACGTGAATATTTGGACTGACGTGACTCACCCCAGTCCACATTCTCCTAATATTTTGTTGTCTTTTTCTCCAAAATGACTCATAGAAGTAATTCCACTTCATCGTAAGTCTAGACCAGTCTCGGAAAGCGGAAGAGGACGGACTTGTTTGGTGTGTTTGGTGTGTCATGTGGCGCCGTCTGTGTGTCTGTTTAGAAAGCGACACATAGGTGTGCCTTGTGTATCACATCCGGATGCAACTACTTACTAATCCTGCACAGTGTGGACACAAATACCAGGAACGTTTTCATGTGGACAGGACCTTACCGTCTGCTACTTGACTTGTTCACGGCTATTTGATGACACTTGCAAGAATCCGCAATCCAGCAAGGCCTTGTGCTTTTTCTTTTACTTTTGCTCAAAATGTACTTTTAATCATTTGCTTATTGTAATGCCCTCTACACTGGAGTAAATCAGTCCCTCCTCCGCAGGCTCCAGTTGGTACAAAGCACAGCTGCTCGCGTCTTTACTAATGCTCCAAAATACGCCCATACCACTCCTGTTCTCCCTTATCTCCATTGGCTCTCCGTACAGTCGAGAATCAGTCCTTTTACTTGTGTTCAAGGTCATTAATGGCCTTGCCCCAGCATACTTGGCTGAGCTTTTAACTGTCCGTCACCACTCTTCGCGCTCTTCTCAACACACAACATTAGAAGTTCTGAGGATGAAATACAAAAAATGGGGGGATCGTGCTTTTGCTGCGTTTGCCCCCACACGTTGGAACTCCCTCCCACCTGCACTACGATCTACTAGAGAGTTATCCGTTTTTAAATCTCATTTAAAGACTTCTTTATTCAGACTGGCTTTCGACACGTGATGATTATATGTACTTTAGATGTGATTCTGCGCATGTATTTGTATTGTTTTTATTATATCTTGTTCGATTTGCCCTGTTCTTATTTGCTATAACTTGTTTTTAGTCTTGTGAAGCACCTCGGGCACCATAGGGATGTTTTAAGGTGCTATACAAATAAACTTTGATTTGATTTGAATAATGTTGTACCATTCCATACCACACCATAGCAACTTTATTTATAAAGCCCTTTAACCACAGTTGAAAACAAAGGGCTGGACATCAAAATCAGTAAAATGCAGAAAAAACAAATACAGTGGTTAACGGAAAAGTTTTTTGTGGAATTTTGTGCAGCAAGGATTGTGGATGAGGAAGACATTTGTGTTCATGTCTCACGTCTTTCTCTTTTCTGTGCGTTCTAAAGATAAACAGGTAAAAAGAGGCAGCTAATTTATGCACCTATTCCGCCTAGAAAGGCTGCTATTAAAACACCTCCAAAAAGCTCCAAGAAGGTTTTATGGTTTTCTATCCATGCTGTGAGCATGTAGTAACAGGTACATTCATGATAACATGGAATACTTACAGTATTTTGGGAACTTCCTTCCTGGGTGCATTGATTTCACATAGCAACATAGAAAGGAACGCTACACCTAGCGTTAACTTAACAAACTCAAAAACAAAAACACAGCAGCAGTGGCGGCAGCTCCAATATAGCATTACCTTTTGCTAGTGGCCTGAGGCATTGTGAGCGAGTGTGTGGTGAAGCTAGTCGCTAGCCGGCTTGTAGCTAGCCGGTGTGGTGTGGCGAAGTGTCACTACGCCAGTAACGTAGTTCTTGAGCGTAACAATGTTAATAATAATAATAATAATAACAATGTTGCTGTAGCTTGGTTAATATGCAGGTCATGTTATGGAATTATGGAGGTTTTTTTCAGAAGGCTTAATAGGCGGATTAGGTGCATCCGATTACGTGCATTTTTAGCTGCCTCTTTTTATGTGTTTTTAAATCTTCAGAACACACAGAAAAGAGAAAGACGTGTGTTCATGTCTCACATGAGTGCACTTTTCCTTTAAGTATTGAATGTTTGGTGAAATTGTTTGTTGATGAATGGCATCTTGAAGCAACTGCAGCGAAGTCGAGTGAGAGTGCAATACTGGGCTGCCCCAGCAGAGGCACTGTTGTTTCTGTCTCAAGAGTTTGCTAAATGGACTCATCTTGCAATGAATCAATCCAGAAAATATAATCAAATGTCCATTTTTAGATTCCAACAGTAAGAATAAAGTATGAAAAAGCTGGAGGTGTCATTTTGTCATGGTGGGGTCTGGTGTTTCACATTTGGAGCAGTCAGACTGACTTCCAGAATGTCAGCATGTCCAAAACGTGTTATTGGCTGCAGGAGTGACATTATTAATCAAAGAACATGTTTTAGCGCAAGCCTGACTGGTTCTGTCATCAGAGGGGTATGCCTGCGTAGAAGTAAAAGGGGGGGCGGGGTGCCGAGGCTTCTTTGGGATTTTCTGGGATGAGCGTGACCTTTGGAGACGATGAGGTCACCTGCTCCTTGACGTCTCAACCACCTGTTGCCACACACATTCACACCTTCACACCCACATGAAGCATGGGTGTCTGCCCGCTCTCATGTGATCTGGGGGGGTGTCCGTTTACGCAGTTATGCAACACTAAAGTTTGATCCGTTGCTGTTTCTGGTTTAAGACCTCGTTGGGCTTAGAAATAGATCAGTGTTAGGGCGAGTCCGCTTGTGATGTCAAGGTTTAGGTTGATGTATCACATCCCTGCCAAGTGTGTGTGTGTGTGTGTGTGTGTGTGCGCATGTGTGTGTGCGCGCGCGCATGCATGGGCATCTATGTGCGAGGTATTCCCCGTGTTGTCAGTGTGTAAATCAGTTTGATCTCCCTGCAGTAATTACCCCGTACAGCAAGGAAAACAATCACGTGTAGGTCCTATGTTTTAGAACTAGTGGATAGGAAATCGTACAAAAGCTGTGCAATATATGACCTTCTTAACTGGGTTATTTTCCAGCGAGGTTAGCAGCACTTCCACAGCAAAAAAAACACAAAACAGAAATGTAGGAAAAGGAACACGACAGAAATCTATCTGGCATTCATTCATTTTGTATGCCACATTAAAGCTAGCTCCGATAACCGATCATTTTTTAAAAAATGCTCCAAAGAGGAGAGATTACCTGTACTGTGTGGATGAGCAAATCAAGCGCACCTTTTTTCCTCCTGCCTGTGACGTTAAGGCCTGTCGTAACTTCCCCTGTGCTCACTTGTAAATAAACATTCACTTTCTGAGGAAGACATTTCACATTTTACCAAATGCTCCGAGATGAGGGGGAAAAAAAAGTGCAAAAGGTTTGCCAGAGACCTCTGTGACGTCACAACGGCCACTCGGAGCATGTGTCCAAATACAGTGCACCTTGCTGGGCTACGCCAGGTGGCTCTTCCCGCTCTCTCCTCTGGTTCTCCTGACCTCAGTAGCGGCACACTTATTACTTTTACGTACAGTATGTACACTAATACCTTTACGTACAGTATGTACACTAATACCTGTATGTACAGTATGTACACTAATACCTGTATGTACACTTATTACCTTTATGTACAGTATGTACACTAATACCTGTATGTACAGTATGTACACTAATACCTGTATGTACACTTATTACCTTTATGTACAGTATTACACTAATACCTTTACGTACAGTATGTACACTAATACCTTTATGTACAGTATGTACACTATTACCTTTATGTACAGTATGTACACTAATACCTGTATGTACACGTATTACCTTTATGTACAGTATGTACACTAATACCTGTATGTACACTTATTACCTTTATGTACAGTATTACACTAATACCTTTACGTACAGTATGTACACTAATACCTTTATGTACAGTATGTACACTATTACCTTTATGTACAGTATGTACACTAATACCTGTATGTACACTTATTACCTTTATGTACAGTATGTACACTAATACCTTTACATACAGTATGTACACTAATACCTTTATGTACAGTATGTACACTATTACCTTTATGTACACTTATTACCTTTATATACAGTATGTACACTAATACCTTTACATACAGTATGTACACTAATACCTTTACATACAGTATGTACACTAATACCTTTATGTACAGTATGTACACTATTACCTTTATGTACAGTATGTACACTAATACCTGTATGTACACTTATTACCTTTATGTACAGTATGTACACTCATACCTGTATGTACACTTATTACCTTTATGTACAGTATGTACACTAATACCTGTATATACACTTATTACCTTTATGTACAGTATGTACACTAATACCTTTACGTACAGTATGCACACTAATACCTGTATGTACACTTATTACCTTTTATGTACAGTATTACACTAATACCTTTACGAACAGTATGTACACTAATACCTGTATGTACACTTATTACCTTTATGTACAGTATTGCACTAATACCTTTACGTACGGTATGCACACTAATACCTGTATGTACACTTCAAGATTCAAGAGAGTTTTATTGTCATGTGCATAGTAAAACAGCAGTTATACCATGCAATGAAAATCTTATTCTGTTCATTCTCCCAAGAAAAGAAAGAAAACAAATGAAAGAATAAGAACATAAGAAACATAAACACATAAACATAAATACCAATAAATTAAGCAACAACAACAGAAGAGACATTAATACAAGTAAATAATACAAATAAATAAATAAATAAAGTGCTATGAGTGTGTGCGTGTGTTGCGTGCGGCGTGTGCGAGTGCTTCGTTGAGGAGCCTGATGGCCTGTGGGTAAAAGCTGTTTGCCAGCCTTGTGGTCCTGGACTTCAAACTCCTGTAGCGTCTGCCTGACGGTAGGAGTGTGAATAATGAGTGTTGTGGATGTGTGCTGTCCTTGATGAGGTTGTGTGTTCTGCGTAGGACTCTAGTTTTATAAATGTCTTGCAGTGAGGGGAGGGCTGCCCCAACAATGTTCTGTGAGGTCTTGATCACCCGCTGGAGTGCCTTCCTATCACGTGTTGTACAGTTACCGTACCAAACAGTGATGGAGGCGGTAAGGACACTTTCCATAGTGCATCTGTAGAAGCAACTCAGGATTGTGGTGGGCATGCCAAATTTCCTCAGTCTTCTCAGGAAGTACAGTCTCCTTTGGGACTTCTTCATAATTTGTTGGGTGTTGTGAGACCAGGTGAGGTCCTCGCTGATGTGTGTGCCAAGGAACTTGAAGGTTTTCACCCTCTCCACCTCAGTCTCATCAATAAACAGGGGTCTATGCGGCTCCTTTTCCCTTGTTCTTGGGTCAATGATCATCTCTTTAGTCTTATCTGTATTGAGAAGGAGATTGTTATCACGACACCAAGCTATGAGGTCCGCCACCTCTCTTCTGTATGATGTTTCAACACCACCAGTGATCAGTCCGATGACTGTAGTGTCATCCGCAAATTTAATGATGCTGGTGTTGTTCTGGGAGGCCACGCAATCGTAGGTGAAGAGCGTGTAGAGGAGTGGACTCAGCACACACCCCTGTGGGGTCCCAGTGCTCACAATTCTTGAGCTGGATGTGCGATTGTGGACTCTGACTGACTGGGGCCTGCCTGTGAGAAAGTTAAACACCCAGTTACAGAGGGAGGGAGACAGGCCAAGTGTGAGGAGCTTATTTGTGAGTTTGTGGGGGCAGACTGTATTAAAAGCAGAGCTATAGTCTGTAAATAGCATTCTGACGTATGTGTCCTGGCCCTGTAGGTGAGAAAGGGCTGTGTGGATGGCAGTGTTGACTGCATCATCCGTGGACCGGTTCTGGCGATATGCAAACTGTAGAGGGTCCACAGTTGCCGCTGGGATGCTCTTTTTGATGTGGGTCATGACTATTCTTTCAAAGCACTTCATAACAATAGGAGTGAGTGCTATAGGGCGATAGTCATTCAAGCAGGTCACGTTGCTCTTCTTGGGTACGGGCACTATGGTGGTGGACTTAAAGCATGTCGGTACAGATGCTTGTGCAAGCGACAGGTTAAATATGTCAGCAAGCACATCAGCTAGCTCTGATGAGCAAACCCGAAGTGCACGTCCTGAGATGTTGTCTGGCCCTGCTGCTGCTGCTTATTACCTTTATGTACAGTATTACACTATTACCTTTATGTACAGTATGTACACTAATACCTTTACATACGGCTCTCAAGCTCAAGTCCTCCTCCCTTTAGGATCTCTTCGAGTATTCCATCAGGACGAGTCGCCTTGTTGTTTTTGAGAGACCTAATGGCCTTTTGCACTTGTGTCAAGGTAGGAGGTTCCCCCATCTCTTCTCTTACAGGGCTCTGGGGTATGTGGCCAAGGATATCAGATTCAGATGTGCTGTTATGGCTGCAAGCGCTACCTCCACCATGCATTTACAGAGTTGTTATCCTTCAGGAGCTGCTTGCCATCCTTTTGAGCAATGGCCTTGGTCGCACTGAAGAAACCCCTGGTGTCGCCTGTGTCTGCCAGTCTCTGGATCTCCAGTGCTTGGTTTTTCCACCAGGAGTTCTTGAGATCTCCTACCCACCTCTGGACTGTTGCTTTGACTCTGGTATGAGCCACTCTTTTGGCCGTATAGCAGACGTTGTTTTGCCATGACCGAAAGGCTTCTCTTTTTTTGTGAATGATTTGCTGGATTTCTGTATCATTTTCATCATACCAGTCCTGATGTTTCTTGCCTATGCTGACAGCCAAGAGTATTTTTACAGATGTTAAGGATGGTGCATCTGAGAGCATTCCAATGGCCTTCAATGCTGTCTAGATACTCCTGTTGGCGGCTTTTTCCTCAGGAGGCCTGGCGTTGCTGCTGGGTGGCAGGTAACTGCAGGCTATCAGGGTTCAGCCTTTGTCTGATCTGCGTCTTCTGAATCCGTCTTTTCTTCTTTAGTTTGAGGATCATGGTGGAACGAATAAGGCGATGGTCTGTCTAGCAGTCTTCTGTGCAGACATGGCCCTTCTGATGTTCGCATCTCGCTTATCTCTAGTTCTCGCAATAAGATGAGATACCAGTGATTGGAGTAAGGGTGTTTCCTCTGCCAGAAGAGAGTATTAGTGGTGAGGCCATGATGAGCGCATTTGCTGAGAAGCAGAGCTCTATTGGAGTTGGTCTTCCCAGTGCTCTCTCGCCCAATGGTGCCCTTTCACATGTGATGATCCCTGCCGACCCTGGCAGGAAGACAAGATCATGTCTTCTTTAGAAATTTCAGCCAGAACTTTATCAAGGCTTGCATAGAAGGTTTCTTTTAGTTCCTCATCGGAGTCTAAAGTTAGTGGCCATCTGGTTGTTGGTTAGTGCCAGACGGAGAGTCATAAGATGCTCACTGATTCCCACTGGAAGCTCAGAGAGGTGCCTGATGAGCTCATTCCAGATGGAAAAACCAACTCCCTGAATTCTGGGCTCACCAGCAGGCTTGCCCATCCAGAAGAAGGTGTAGCCCCCCCTTTTCTTCCTTTAGATGCCCTTCACCTGCCGGTCAGGTTTCAGAGAGCGTGCCACATGAATCTGGCATCTTCTTAGCTCTCTGGGGATGATGGCAGTTCTCTTCTGGGTTCATTCACTCGTTGCACTGTCAATCAGCATGCAAAAGTTCCAGGCTCCAAAATGAATTGTATTGTGTTTTCGACCACATGTACAGTACTGATCCCTCTGGACTCTGTAATCCAGACAGGATGTGAGAGGCAGACTATTTGTAGGGCACCTTTTCTAGCCCCTTCCACAGGAGGGTTTAGCAGAGTGAATCCTGAATAGGGCTGCTGGGTGTAGCTGCCGAAGGGCTCTCCTGCCTTGTCCCAACAGCCCAGCAACAGTTCTGTCCGCCGTCTGTGCCAGGTAATGACTAGGGGCTTCCAGATCTCACAAACTGGATCACTTAGTGATCACCGGAGGACATGAACCGGGATGTTAAGGTGGATTCCTTTAAGAGGATACTTGTGCGTGGATTGGTTTAGTGTGTGGGGGCTGGTCAGCCACCGCACGGTTCTGGGTCTGGATCCAGTAGCATGGAGTCCAGGCCAACTGGAGACACGTCCCTGTTGCAGCCTTTCATCTACCTTCCCAATCGTAATGAGCCGTTGTCCTCCACTGGATCCTCCCCCTCGACCTTTACGCCACGGGTGGCCCGCCTAGGCCCATGAAAACTCCTGATGGCATCGCTCTCAAGTTCATTGAAACATGTAAGATGTCAACATGTGTTACGTGTTTTGCAGTATACAGTATGTAAACATGTATTAGTTTTACACATACAGTATGTAAACGTCTATTATGTTTACACATACCGTATGCAAACATGTACGACGTGTATTAATGTGTACAGTATTTAAATGTGTATTATGTTTACACCTCCAGTATGTAAACTTGTATTACGTGTATCACAGTGTACAGTATGTAAACATGTATTACCATATACAGTATGTAGAGTATTACACACGACAGTATGTAAACATACTGTATATTACGTTTTCAGAAGGGATGCTCCGATCACGGTTTTATTCTGCCAATTCCGATCATCCAGGACTGAAATCGGCCGATACCGATACCGAGTGCATTGGTGGAGCTCTAACAGGACTCCCAGGTAAGTGATAGAGCACTCAGTGAACCCTCAGTGAACCTGTTGTCTTCCACTGCTGAGAAAGGCTGGTTATGTCGCCCGAAGAATTCCATTATTTTTAGGTTATTAGCTTAGCCTTCTGACTGTCACGCACATACAGGTGAGTGTCCACATGGCTGCGCTAGCTGCCCTTTGACTGATGATCAAACCGTGAGCCTCCAAAAGTCACCATACTCTGTCAAGTGTTTGTTCTTCAATTGCCGTATTAAATGACAGCTTTTGAACGTGCTGCCCCTGCAAGGTAGTTTTGGTGGCATGTGTTGGTAGTTACGTTCCACACGGCAGACATGATGTCTTTGTTTTGATGCCTGCGTGTATTACGTTTACACATACAGGTACAGTATGTAAACGTGTATTGTGTGTATTGTAGTATACAGTACAGTATATAAAGGTGTATTACAGTATACAGTATGTAAAGGTGTATAAAGTGTATTACAGTATACAGTATGTAAATGTATATAAAGTGTATTACAGTATACAGTATGTAAAGGTGTATAAAGTGTATTACAGTATACAGTATGTAAAGATATATCACATGTGTTACAGTATACAGTATGTAAAGGTGTATTACAGTATACTGTATACAGTATGTAAACATGTATTAGGTGTAGTACAGTATACCGTATGTATTCCAGTATAAAGTATGTAAAGGTGTATTAGGTGTATTACAGTATACAGTATGTAAAGGTGTATAACGTGTATTACAGTATACAGTTTGGAAAGGTGTATTAGGTGTAGTACAGTATATGTATTCCAATATACAGTATGTGAAGGTGTATTACAGTATACAGTATGTAAAGGTGTATTAGGTGTATTACAGTATACAGTATCTAAAGGTGTATTAGGTGTATTACAGTATACAGTATGTAAAGGTGTATTACAGTATACAGTACGTAAAGGTGTAGTACTGTATACAGTACATAAAGGTGTATTACAGTATACAGAATGTAAAGGTGTATTAGGCGTATTACAGTATAGAGGCTGTAAAGGTGTATTAGGTGTGGTGCAGTACACAGTATGTTGTTCTTTGCATGTAAAGGTGTATTACAGTATACAGTATGTAAAGGTGTATTAGGTGTATTACAGTATACAGTATGTAAAGCTGTATTAGGTGTATTACAGTATAGAGTCTGTAAAGGTGTATTAGGTGTGGTGCAGTACACAGTATGTTGTTCTTTGGATGTTTTTGTAAGCATTTGAATCATTTGATACTGTGAAGTCTGCAAAAAGATAGATTTAGGTTTCTGGTGGGGGGTTTTTTCTGTGGTGGGTTTTTATGAAATCATTTGCTTGATAATGTGACTTTTACAGCAACCGGGGAAAAAAATGGAAGTGTGACATCATCGAACAGTGACAATATTTTTTTATTGACCTGAATCCATTTTTTCAAAAGGTTTTGCATAAGTGATGAAATAAGTGGTGAGTGGTGTGACTGGTTATCACTGCACAGACAGACCATTAGCATCCGTTTACAGTATGTGCTAAACCTTCTCATTGGTTCCGATGAAACAAAGCTGCTCTTGTGTAATGGCAGCGCGTGCAGTCAGTTAAATTAGTTGCGTACAAAAGCTCTAGCGTGAATACATATACTTTATAAAATTTATAGGGGCGGGGCCAAAGAGAGCGAGAGAGTTCCTCGGCCACAAAGTTTAAGGTCGGCGCTACTTGACCTGATCTGGAGAGCCCAAGCAGGTGCATAAGTGCGAAGGGTCGCAGTGCCCGTTATATCCTCGCCTTCCACGCCGCCTCCTGCCGCTACAGAGTGAGCAAATCATATTGCTCTTTTTCCCTTCCGCAACATTTCCTATGACCTCTCGTGGTCCTTCACGTCATATGCAACAGGCTGCTGGTGATGAATGCAAGTCCAAAAGGTTCTTGTTGTGTGCGGAGAAGAATGTGTAGCTTTGTATCATCTGAGGCGTGCCGGGCTCCTCCTTGACAACAAGGCAGAGTTCACAGAGATCACCTTCCAAGAAAAAGTGGCTCAAGTGCTCACTTGAAGTCTCTGGGCTCCCTTCATCCATAATCAGTTCCAGTCAGGCCACAGTCAAAACATCCAGACCTCACTTCCTGTGTGGCTGGACATGTGACAGAAGGTTCTTGTTGGATCAGAACGTGGTGTATTATCACATCACCCGATAGCTTCATCCACCCGGATCCATTCCCGAGTGGCATTTGGATTTTGGAGACTGCAGAATTGTAGATGTCCGAGTTCAGCCCATGTGGGCGGTGACCTGTGAGGCACCGCCCCCTGGCTGACTCCCACCAAGCCCCAAAGTCCGAGAGTCAAACAAGAAGCCCTGCTGTCCCGTGGCAAGCACGCCCAGACTGTCCGTTAGCGTCCCGCTTGGAGGCGTACCAAAGAGGGCGCTCTGCTGGTTGGCGGCTGCCATTTTGTCAGGGCTGGCGGCGAGGCGTGGCGACGGTGGGAATGTGTAGCCGTACAGGCCGTAAGGGGGCGTGTGCAGGCGCAGGCCGGCATAGCCCTGCGGGGCGGGCAGGTAGCCAAGCTGAGACGTCGAGAGGGGCAGGGAGCAGAACGCTTCGCCCTCGTACGCCGGCGGGCCTCGGGGAGGGGGGAATGGCTCAGGTGGGTTGCTGTAGCGGTGGAGGGGGAGAGCGGGGCGGCTGCAGGTGAAGTCGCTCGGGCTGAGAGGGCAAACCTGGAAGGGCGACGAGCAGGGAGGCGGGGAGAGCAGGTGAGATGACGCGCCCACACCTCCATGAGCTCCTGGGACTCCTACAGAAACAGGACCACTTGTGAGAACTCACTGGCTGATTGTACAGACAAAAGAATTTGGACTCTCCAGTACCTTGTTTGGCCATGCCGGGGATGTCCTCGAAGGTGAGTGTCCGCAAAGATGGCCTCCAGAAGGCGTAGGACTCGACCAGCGCCTCCAGGCCCATCCTGCAAACGCATCACGTGAATACATCTGTACTCTAACCCCACCTCGCCAGCTTGTACGCCAACCACCTGGCAGCCATCTTGGTCAACCCTCCCCCCACTCTCTCCATCTCCATGGAGACCGCAGGTAATGAGCGGCATAAACGCCACATTGCCATTGGCTTTGCTGGCCAGGCGCACAGAGGTAATTGCTTTCACACGGCTTTTACGGGCCAATCAGGGCCAAGGAGCAGGAAGCCACAGGGAGGATTTATGAGGTGGGACTAAACCCCCCACCCCCACCCCGTCCCCCACACCCGCCCTCACCACTCTCCGCGTCCTCTTAAGGTGGGGAACGGCGGCCTAATTCAAGTCCTCTGTTAGCCCTCGTTAGCGTGACGATAAAAGTCGCTCCCCCCGGCATCCCCCTCCCACACATACGCACACACCCATGGGGTCGTAGCCACGGTGATAATTTAAACAAGCTGCCCCGCAAGCAGCCTATCAGAGTGCACGTTTGTTTAGCAAACTGCTTAACTCTTCCTGTAATAGTTCATACTCATTTCTTCCCTGAGTCGGACAGGCTCGTCTTTCGGGTCCCCCGCTGCTTTCCCACCCCCTCCGCTGTTTGGAAAGTGTTGGGGGTTGACTGCAGTGTTGTTTTAATGCTGTGTTTATACGCTTTACGTCCACAAATGTCCTTGTACAGATTCTTCTTCTTATTTTGCTTTATGTTTCAGAGGCCCGGCTGGGATTGGACGCTGCGTTTGGATCTGTGGCCCATGTTTCCCGTAACGACGCCAAGTGACAGAATGACTCACACTTCCAGATTAAATCTGCTCGATACTGTGGTAAGAGTTGATTAGTTCCACTCTGGGTGGATTTTCAGTTTGCACATGCGCTTCCTGTGAGAGAAGGATAAATAAATGCGTTTCCCTTCCCGTAATATCCCCACTCAAACAGCCGTGACAAAAAAGCCACAACCGTGCAAGAATATCAAACATGACCCACTTGCAGCAGATGATGTGAAACTCTCCAGCTCAACTCACCGGTTCCTGCCAGAGTCCCTGAAGCCTTTGGCAAAAGGGTTTCGGTCAATTTTCAGCCTCGTTATCTGAAAAAAACCCACAAAAATCCCAGAAAATGTTTAACACGTAAGGCATGCCAGGAGAAATAGCGTTCTGTTTGTGTACTGCTCACTGGTACACATCAGCATGGCTTTTTTTGTCTGCTGCCTTTTAGTAGACTAAAGTGTGCTGTGTTCCTCAGCACTCGGACGGGACTGTGGCGTCCAAGGCTGACCTTGTGACTCCCATTGGCCATCTTGCACTCAAACTTTATCTCCAATTAGCAAAGTTAGGTTTACGTGACATATTTATTAGCAAGATGAACCAAAAATGAGTGATATATTCGTCATGAAATCATATTTCTGTAAGTAAGGGGCAACTCTATATATACTAGGGCTGCCAAGTGATTACAATTTTTAATCAGATTAATCCCAGTTTTTAAATTAATTAATCAAGATTTAATCACCATTAGCAACTATGTCTGAAATAAGCCCATTTTTTACTGTATTTAATGAACCGACAGATAACTGACAGGACAGGATTCTATACGTTTGTATGCATTAACAGCTCCAAATGAGATGAATATGTCAATCAAGCTAAAAGATACCACACAAGTCTAAAAATCTATTTGTCTAACACTAGTCTCTGTAATAGTGGCAGACCATTTGAATCACACTTTAAACCGTCTTATTATGAGCACTGAGGGCTTGCGTTCAAAGTCATCACGTAATTTAGGGTAAATGTACTTGTTTTCAGTGTATTTTCCAGCATACTTAAATGTAGAAAATTGTACATCCGAGAGTTATTAAGAGTTATGAAGTGAGGGATAACAATATCCACTTCATGTTTTTCTTTATCTTCCTATTTATTTACACACACTCACACACTCACGCAGTGTGATGTTCGGCGTGTCCCTGAATGCAACTCGCGTTCTTGTAATGAGAATGAGGAAGTGTCTTTCCCGGGATGAACAGACTAGAGACGTGTGTGAGTTGGAGATGCATGCGGTGTTCGGTGTTGGAATTGTGCTGCTGTTGATGTGTTCAGGTCAGAGTGAAGTTATGAAAGAGACTGTGTGGGGACGCTCCACCGCGCTTCCACCTGCCGTTATAACAGAGGCATGCTTGCTCTGGTGCACATGCATTAATTCCACTAAAAAAATTCAATGTAATTAATGAAATAAATTAGTTTTGACAGCCCTAATATATACGTATTTGTCCACTTTAGGAATGATCCCATCAGGGTTTTATGCTGCTGATTCCGATACCGATCATACATGAGTGAGATTGAATAAATAGGATGTCCAGGTTGCAGGGGTGTCCAACTTTCATCGCTATTAGAGCTGTCAACTATTTGTCTTCTGACTGGCAACGTTTCAATTGTGCACTACTTTATTTACCAAGCAGATCAAACAGTCTTTATGCTATTTTGTGCTCATTTGTCATGATATAAAGTCATAAAGTCTGACTTCAACACTTAATTAATTCAAAAATTACTAAGAGTTGAAGCAAATATTCTTTGAGGCTTTGGTGTGCTACTCAAAATCAGCTAGGAGACGCCTGTAATGGCATCACCATCATCAGGCTTTATCTTCATTAAACAAACACACGCAAATAGTGTTTGGAGGACAAAGCATCGTTATAATATCATGACAACAAGACAGCTAAATTGTTCAGTGATACTTGAAAAAGTTAGTACGTACCCCATGAACGTGATATCCGCTTCTCCGTGGGACAAGAAGTCGCTCCCAACTAACCGCATTGCTTGTTTGTTTTAAAAACAAAATGTCACTGTGCTAAAAAGTCACATTTGGAGTCCGAGAACCAGAAGCTAGCTCAGGGGTGGGCAAATTTTTTGACTTGTGGGCCACATTGGGTTAAATTTAAAATTTGGCCGAGGGGCCGTCTATATACTGTATAGGTGATCCTCAAACAGAATGACATACTTGCTCACGGTGCAACAAAACAAAACACATCCACAGCAACGCATCACATAAATGAACTACTACTACTCAGCGGGTGATAAACAACAACTAAGTGCTAAACATAGCATGTAACTTAAAACGGTTATTTCCAAATGCCCGCAAGGCATGCTGGGTAGGCCGGCTGCAACAACAATATGAACTATGAACAATAAAACATTCGATATGAAGAGTATGTTAACTCCTCCTTGTGTACTTGAGAGAGTACCACAAGCTACCCAGCATGCCTTGAGGCTTGAACATATGGTTGTTTTTTGGCATGGGTATTGTGTGTAGGTTTTTATTTGTATGCTCACTTGGTGCAGTAGGTAGGTTACTTTGTGCGTCGTGTCTGTGGACGTGTTGTTTGGATTGCTTTTTGTACAAGCTATAGATTGCATCTGACTATTTTGACGACTGAAGCGTGCCACAATAGCACTGCAAGTCATGTCGCAGGTTACAGTTTGGATGTTAGAGGTTTAAAAAAAATAATTAGGAAATGCCCGGTGGGCCAAATTGAGACGCTTGGGGGGGCCTTATGTGGCCCGCGGGCTGCAGTGTGCCCACCCCTGAGCTAGGCGGATAACTCTAGCCAGCTAGCTAGTGACAGCTAGGCAAAGCGTGTAACGAAAGGTGCAAGAAAAGTGGTAGAGCAATAGGTTTGATAAGGGAGTGATCAAACACGCCGGCATGGATTGGTGTAGCGTGTGTCAAGCCCAAATACGAGAGGCCTCATTTGGTAGGCAACCCTACGTGACACGGCACACGTGTAGGATTTGCTGACGCACGCCGATCAGCTTTTGTGATCGTCTGTTCATTTTGTTACCTTGAGCCAAAAGATCATTATTGAACAGTTTACTTGCCATGTATTGGTATTTCTCCAAAACATTAAATTAAATTCAGGTTTTTGTCAAATAGTACAAAAATAAAGGCAATCCACCTGAAAGTGGATTTTTTTAATAATGACCTTTGCCAGGGGCCCTTGGAATTGTCTAACGGTGCCCCGGGCCAATACCACTCATAAAAAATGGGATGGATTATGCTCCTGTGTGGAAGCACCATCGTACGCGACACCGGCTCACTCCTCCCCCTGCAAACCATCTTAGTCGGGCACCTCCAAAAAAAAATACATCTAACCCTGCAAACCATAAAGACTGTGATTGATCCGTGATTGAACCTTATTTCCTGCGTGTACACACTCTTTGGGAGGACGTGCAGCACATCTCCATCAACGCATTCGCCTCCAATTTCAGATCAACATTTGCACTCATACATTTTTTTCAAGGTACTCACGTCAGATCATGACAAAAATTACACAAAACCTTATCATCGCTCTGTGCAGAAAATCATTTGACATCTTTTAAAAATCAGCAAGCTAATAAACATGATTTTTTTTTCTTGTTTCTGGACCAAAACATGTCCTTATTGTTGCATTAAATACTAAATTGTGACATAGAGTGGAAATGAGTGGAAATTCATTTTTCTTTTTTTGAAATGTGAGAATGTGGACGTGTTATCTCCAGTTTGAGCCAATCATGTTTCAGTCACATGTACCAGTGTTTTCATGCTTACCTGCTGGTTCTGGTACGCCGTGACGGTGGTGAAGACGGTCTCGGGGAAGGAGAAGGTGCGTGTTCCCTCCCCACCAGGGATGGCCTTCACTGGGGACAACTCTTCACCACACTCCTTCCGGATGACGTGGACACGTGGCTGGTACTTGTGCATGGAGTGCAGAATGATCTGAATCAGGAGCACAATGGTAGCAATTAGGCTGCAAATGTTTACTTTTGACTTTTTTGTAACGTCTTTAGAATGCAGTGCTTTTTTTTTGCACACATTACATTTAGGTGTGGATGCATTTTTTTTTTTTTTATCTCAGTGAATAGTACCATTATCTTCATTTTGCACGTGAGGAAAAATATGGAAATATGAATACAGCCTTTTTGGGGGAGCCATCCAACAAAACGGGATGCCAAGGAAGAACACGCTCCTTTTTTCTATGCTTATACATTTTTATTCCTTATTTTTTTCAGTGTAGTAAGCCTTTTATTTTTTAATTCAGGCTAGGTACAAAATACATTTTGGTGCGGATCCAAATGAGAATAAATTATGCTATTAAAACTTGAAAATACAAAACAAGGCATGCATGATGTAATGCAATAATAATAAGAAGAACAATAATAATAATAATAATGATAAATAATACATTACATGTCCCTGGTCGTCGAGCTCGTTGTTGGTGAGTTTGAGTTTGTCGAAGCTGACCACCTGACGCATCCACGTCTCCCCCGATGCAGGCGAGTCCGGGTGGATGTACACCCTCGGCGGCACCGGAGAGTCTGCGTTGCCTGCCACCATCCACTTGGAGCTGTGGTACACGTACCTGCACGGACGGCACAAACACCTACGTGAGCAGCTTTTGTGACATAAGTCAATAATCAAATAAATAGCGTGTTACTGTGACGTCGCGTGCGCGCGTACAGATAGCATACATATATACAGTATATATATATATATACAGTATATATATACAGTATATATATCACTGAAATGTTATGCATGTATTTCTTTCAGTGCATTATTTGTACATTTGGGTTTAAGTGAAGTCATATTGCGAAAACATCGTGGCCAGACTTCCCTCTAGAATCTTGACTCGAGAACCTGCTTTTTAAAAAAGGCCGCAAAAGGCCTTTTTGGCGCGTTCCAGCGACATTTGCCGCGTTGACCTTCCAACAGGGAGAGGTTAACAGTCCAAAAGGCTTTTATTTTTGTCCAAAAGGAACAACTAAACAACAGTGCCATGCGCCGTTTGTGCACAGCGCCTGATATTTTTTGACGTCTACTTCCAGCGTGTATGGAATCACATTGCAGCTTACCTGTATCGTTTGTTGTCCACGGGGATGATATCCATGGCGATGTAGTACTGCTGATGTGGGTCCAAACCAGAGATTTTCACACGCATTGCAGGGAACATCCTCCTGGAACCGAAACACATCATCAGCAACACCTTTGACACTACACAGCACCTGCCGGAACCGATTGCAAACATGCAATATTAATATAGCAATATTAATATTGCATGCAATATTGATATTGCAGTATTCCACACAGCACAGCAAAAGTAGAAAAAAGGACACACGCGCAGGAAACTTCATTAGGTACCTTAAATCCAATAGAAAGAAAAGCTAAAAATATTCTGTCAATGTCTTTATTATTCTTCCTCGTGCACAGCTACGTAACCAAAATATTACACGCGTTAAAAACTACAACCACGCAAAAAAAAAAAAAACGTTCCAAAAAATTCCTCCAAGATGAGCATAATAATTTGTCATTTCTATGATATTTGTAAAAATAAAGACACAAAAATGTCTAGAAATGCACCTTCCAGCCTTGGTAATGATCATTTCCGTGCCAATCTCATGGAAGCGTTTCCACAGCTCGGAGCCCTGCAGGTCCACGCGTGTGTCCTCGCCGCTGCCGCGCACGGCTGCAGGCCGCGGGCTCTCCGGCAGCGCGTCCTCGCTCTCTGTTGCACACAAACACGTACAGCATTATAACGGTCTCGTTCATTGCATGTAATCAGAGGAAGACGCAACACAACAAGCCTCGTGATTCTAAGACTTCAATTAACTTTATAGTCTTTATTTTAAAATATAACAATATTTTTTTTTTAATATAATGTTATTTACTGTTGCACTTCACTTTACATGATCAAAACTAACTGTTGCATAAAAAAAGGTGACTGAACACCAAGCCCTTTATTTAAAATGTTACTGAAAGAATACTTCATCGTATGGATTTTACATTTATCACTGTACTTTTCTTTAAATGATAAGAATATTTCATCGTATGGATATATCCATACAATAAAATATTACATATACAGTGATAAATGTGATGTTTATTGCACATTTATCACTGTACTTTTCTTTAAATTTGATATTTCTTATAGCTTGAATAGTACTGACAGGACATAGTATTTGTATGTATCATATACAGTAAATGTTTTGCATAGTGCACTTATTCTGAGGTATTATTAGCACATAGCAGAATGAGCGCAGAAGCATTGCAGTTTGAAAGTTTGCAATGGAGGGTGCATGCATGCATTTATTCCCTGCTAATTGGCGTGTTTATGATAGCAGCCCAAACCCATAAAGCAGTCAGAGTAATAATGAAGTCATAGTCACACACTCACACTATGTAGCCAGAACCTCGGCACTTTTGTTTAGCTGCAGACTTGCATGCAATAATGAGGTTTAGTAGTAATAATAATAAGTTGCTGCGTTTCACTAACAAGAAATGTTTAAAGTTAAATGTGTACATTGTGTCCATTAGTATTAGCCGATGGTGATTGTGGATGACGTTCTATACGTGTGCAAGTTTTTGTTGATATTGGTCCATCTTGGGTTACAGTGTGTGGTAGTACTCCTTATTTGTGATACTTGACTTACGGGATCCGTCACTGGCACATTCCCCCTCGCCGCAGCGGTCGCTGGCACACGCTCTGCCCGCCAGAGGCTCCGGGCTGTCGGGCACTGGAGGGATATCGCTTCCGTGGTCGTAGCCGGCGGACGTCACGTCTTCCCCGGCCGTCCGGCGTCTCTTTTCCGCCCCGATGAGTGCCTCCACCGAGAAGGCGTGCGCCTTGACGCTGAGTGCGCACGGCGAGCGACGCTTCTCGACGGCCATGGCTCCGACCCGGTTCCGGGGAAGTGGCGGTGGTCTGCGAGTCACGCAGAAGACGGGTCCCAAAAACGAAGTGTTCTCTTCGGCAAGTTTGTCCGTCTGAGAGCCTGCGAGGAAACCAGGCTGACGTCTCAGTCACCCACCAGCGAGACTTTTTGCAGGGGGGGAGGAACTCTATGGATCTGTCAATCACAGCACGGAACAGCCAATCAGAAGTCATCACAGCGTCCCCTCAGGAAGCGTTTCCCTCTTTGGCCCCGCCCACTTATGATGACCTGTGCGGTCAACAAGTGGAGCAAGATGATGAAGATGATGACGATGATGATGAGTGGATCCAACCCTTTATTTGTGGCCTTTTTTCACGCGCTGCGGCTACACGTGCACCCCAGCGTGCACGCTACATGCACGCCTTGCCACGAATGAATTATGAGCTATTCCATCAAAATGTAAAGAAGGTAAGAATCCTTCAATGGCCAAATTTAACAACTTCATTTCGTATAAGTCATAATTATTGTATTATTATTATCACAATTATTATTATGTCTATACACATTTAGTTATGCAATATTGCACATAACACATGCAAAATGTCACACATCATTATATTACTGCACAAGTACTGTACATCTAAGTATCAAGATCAAATATCACATTAGCAATTCATATAGTTCAAGTAATGTGCATGTGTGATAAAATATGACATAAGTAGTACTAAATATCTTTCAATTCCCTGCAGTGTTTAGTAAATACAAAGCAGTCGTCCTCGTGTTTTAACATGTACGTTAATATGCATTTGAAATCAGGTTTTAATGAGTTGTTTAGTTTCTTTTTGCTTCAGTGGTGTTGCTGTTGCTCCTTGTCACGCTGCGGTGACGGTGTGAGTCCACCATCAAGTTCAAGTCAAAGAGGTGACAGGTACTTTGGAATAAATATACTGCAAGTTTTTCCTCAATGAAAGTATGTACGGGATAGACAGTTTGAAAGTAGTAATAGTAATAGTAGTAGTAGTAAATGAACATGCAGTATGACATGATGTTTCCCGCAGTGAAAGAATAGGCTATATTTGAAGGCAGCAGTAGTGGTTGTGGACATGCAGTATCTTGAAAGCAGGATTTCAAGCGAAATGTGGATGTCAGTGAAAGTAAAATGAGCTTTCTGATTGGCTCGTCATTGCATTGTCTTACTCAATTTGCATATTGCGATTCGAAATGGGCTATCCTGTCACTGATGGTTTGCTTCACAGGAAATAGTTTGCTGACATTAAACAAGATGGTCTCGTCATTCCACTTCAGTGATTTAAGTCAAATTTTCAAAATGTTTTTGTCTTTGTCCCCTCGCCTTTCTTGTGTTGCAATGTAAATCATTTTTTTAGCTTTAAAGATAATTGACTGTATGTAATATTTAGTATATTTGCTTATGTAAATATTAACATCACATATATCCATATTTGAAAAGAAGGTCACTAACTATTCGTTTTCTTCTTGCTCATATCACATATTTAGGATCACGACCGGTGCTCTGTTATGATTACAATCTGTCTAACACATTGCTAATTATGAATATAATATATAAACAGTTTTTTTCCACTAATAATGTGGCTTTAAAGAAAATTCAATTCAACTCAACTCTTCTTTGACTTTTTTCCCCGTCGTGAAAATGTTTTTTTCATTGATTGGGATTTGATGACGAATTAATAACAAGCACGTGTATTTATATATTTCCAACAAACATATCTAAATATATTTCCCTGGGCGGGGGGGTACTTTGGATGTTTGCGCACCTGTATTTGCGTGCCAATCAGAATCGAACAAGTTGCTTAAAAAAACAAACTTGAAGAAATGAAGTCTATGGATGCGTGCACGTGTTAAATGGTCACGTGAAATCAGGGCCTTTTACGGCATGCCAGGACCGTCTTCCTTTCTCAAAACAGTTTGTTTTCATTGCTTTTGCATGAAATATTCTTTAAAGATGCAACACCTCGTCTTTATGATGCTGATTTCTTCTATGCCTGCCTCAACATCGTGAAATATCGGCAATAAGACAAGTGACTCTAACGGCATGCTGTACAGCACGTGTCGATAAATATGTTCTTGTAAAAAAAAATTACACTAATGAGATCCAATATTGTAATTGTTGCACTTTGTATTCCAACTTCTGACAGCTTTCTCTCATATTTAGCTGCAGCATGCTTTGGCAAATCAAATCATCAACTGATTGTTAAATTCATACCGTAAAAGTCACTTTCAGCATCTTTTTTGATCGTGTTGGATCTCATTAGGTTGTGCACCTCATTTATAAGGGCCAGTGAGTTTATTTCAAAGCACATTTCATTTCATTCCTTTCCATTCCAACCTCTATTTAAGCACACATCAGTAACAACTGAGCTGCTAAAGCACATGTCAGAAATTAACTACAAAATCACATATCAGTAATAATTGTGCTATAAACACATATATTAATATAATGATATCAATGTAAATATAATATAGTGAATTAATAAAACACATATCAGAAATAGTCAAACGACTAAAGCACATCTCAGAAATAATTGAACTTCCAAAGCACATATCAGTGATAATTAAACTACTAAAGCACATAAATGATAACTGAATTACTAAAACACATATCAGTAATAATTAAAGTGTTAAAGCACATGTCAGAAAAAGTACCAAAGCACACGTATCAGTAATAATTGAGCAACTAAAGCACATGTCGGGAATAACTGAGCAACAGAAGCACGTATGAGTAATAACTGAGCTACTGAAGCACATATGAATAATTTAATTAGTAAAGCACAAGCCAGAGATAAACAACTAAAGCACACATCAGTAATAATTAAACTACTAAAGCACATACATAATTTCCTTACTGAAACAAATATCAGAAATGATGAAGCTACTATTACATTTCAGTAATAAGTGAACTGTTAAAGCACATCTCAGAAATACTTTAACTACTGAAATACGTCTTAGAAATAATTAAACTACTAAAGAAATAATTAGACTAGTAAAGAACATATCAGTAATAATTGAAGTACTAAAGCACATCTTAGAAATAATTAAAGTACTAAAGAACATATCAGTAATAATTAAACTACTAAAGCACATGTCAGTAATATTTGAACAACAAAGGCACATGCTAATAATAATTGAGCGACTAAAGTACATTTCAGTAATAACTGAGACACTAAAGCACATGTCTGTATAATCAAACTCCTAAAGCGGATATCAGTAATAGTTGAAGTACTAAAGCAGCTATGAGTAATAACAGAGACATGTGTATGTTTTGGCGTCACAGCCTTGCAGCGTATTTTGACGTTTATGGCCGCGTCCATCTTATACGGCTCCAGCGGGAGCGTCATGGCTGGAACACGGTGTCCGCTTGCACTTGTGCCAACACTCATAATGAAGATGATGCGGTGGAGCGTCATCCTCCTTTTTTTTTTTTTTTTTGTGAGTCCCTGCGGTCCCTCGCCATCCGAGCAAAGTGACCCCCACCTTGAGAAAAATGAGGTGATGCGTGATTGAACTTTGACCCTTTTATTCACATTTTTTTAGGATCTGCATCTGCTCATGACTCATTTGGACTTCTGTGTGCATCGGCTCTTATTCTGCTTCAACACACACACGCAATACTATACACACACACACACACACACACCATACTATACCTACACACACATAGCATGCTATACATATACACACATATCATGCTATACATATACACACATAGCATGCTATACATATACACATATGCTATACATGTACACACATATCATGCTATACATGTACACACATATCATGCTATACATGTACACACATATGCTATACATGTACACACATATCATGCTATACATGTACACACATATGCTATACATGTACACACATATCATGCTATACATATACACACATATGCTATACTTGTACACACATCATGATATACATATACACACATATCATGCTGTACATATACACACATATGCTATACATATACACACATATCATGCTATACATATACACACATATAGTATCATGCTATACATACAGTATACACACATATGCTATACATATACACACATATCATGCTATACATATACACACATAGCATGCTATACATATACACACATGCTATACATACAGGTATACATACATATCATGCTATACATATGCACACATATAGTATCATGCTATACATATACATACAGGTGTACATATGCTATATATATACACATATAGTATCATGCTATACATATACATACATATCATGCTATACATATACACACATAGTATTATGCTATACATATACACACATATAGTATCATGCTATACATATACATACATATCATGCTATACATATACATACATATAGTATCATGCTATACATATACATAGATATGTATATGTATAGCTATAGACATGTATAGCTATAGATATGCACACATCATGCTATACATATACAGTACATACATATCATGCTATACACATATACAGTATACACACATAGGATGTGTGTCTATGTATATATACACAGCCGTGTATATACATAGATGTGTATATACATAGACACACATATGCTATACATACAGTATACTACACATATGCGAACATCATACTATACATACTGTATACATATACACACACACCATGCTATACATATACATACAGTATACACACATGCTATACATACACACCATACTATACATATACACATATCATGCTGTACATATACCTGTACACACACATGCTATACATATACACACATACAGTATCATGCTGTACATATACACACATATGATGCTATACATACAGTATACACACACATGCTATACATACACATACACACACACATGCTATACACATACAGTCACGGAAAAAATGATTAGAGCACCCTTGTTTCTTCAGTTTCTTGTTCATTTTAATGCCTGATACAACTAAAGGTACCTTTGATTGGACAAATATAACAATGACAACAAAAATAGCTCATAAGAGTTACATTTTTTGGCAGTACAATGCTATAGCTATTCATGTAAGAACTTAAGTGATTTTGGTTATTATCAAGAAAAGCATGGAAGTTGCTGGATATCAGCTCTACACATATCATGCTATATATATATATATATATATATATATATATATATATATATATATATATATATATATATATACAGACACATATGATATATATACATTCTAGTGTTGAGTTGCAGTCGCTTGTTTAGTTCAGTCGTCCTTCAATTATGCTAGAAATAGATGTAACAGATTTGCTTGTGGCTTTCAGGCAAAACAAGAAGTATAAAAGTCAGTAGCGTAATGCAACACATCTACCCATACACTTTCATTGGCCACAATATTAGGTACACCTGTACAATCCACCATCCAAAATATGGTGGTGCCAGTAAAAGACCATACTTTGCTGTCGTATTATCACCGTACACTTTGCTGCAAGTGTTTAACACTAGAAAAATTACAGTTTTCGACATATTATGACAAACACACGCTGTGACACATATTTTTCTGCATGTCAAACTATAATTATTGTCTATAAAATGTGTTTTGTGTTCACATTTTTGGGATGAATTGGATTTACATTATTTTCTATGGGGAAATTTGCTTGGTTAGAGTCCGTTTTGGTTTGAGTCGGACCTTATGGAACGCTAGGGATGAAGGGTGTTAACCAAGGCACCACCGTATTTGCTGTAGATGTTAACTACAGGGTGTACATGTGTGGTTGCAACACTTCCATCAGCTCATCTCGTGATGACGCCACTGCCTCATCATGCCCCTCAAAAACGGGGGATGGGGGACGGGGGTGTGCTTGAGAGCAAGCAGGTGCTGTTTTTATGGAGGTGAAAACTTTTTCTCCTCTCATAAGTCGTAAAAAGCCCACAAAGATGTGAATTTAGTCTAGAAGAGAGGGGTTGATTGCCCCCCTCCATTTTCCCTGCCAAGGTGTGTGTGTGTGTGCGTGTGTGTGTTGATGATGTGCGTGTGTAATCACCTCCATAGTTTCCTGTCAGTGGGCTTCCTAATGAGCTGCTAAAGGCGCACACATTAATGTGCGTGCGCGTCATCAAAGCCGAATTCATTCAAGGCAAACACTTGCTTTCCTTCTTTGTTTGTTTGTTTTTTTAACGAGGGTAAATCTCATCAGGGCAAAATAACATTCATTGTTGAAAGTAACACCAATCAGCCAAAACCGAGCAAACATCTGCAGCTCGTAAACTTTTAGGCTTTTGGGGGGCACACGTGCCTTAAAAAAAAAAAAAAAGTTATTTTCATCCTTCACATGTCGGCTTTTATTTTATTTTTGATCTGGAAACGTTTAAGTGCTTTTTAATCAAAGAACAAAGTGGTTAAAAAGGCAGAATTGGCAGGCCGCCGCTGACTGGCATTTCGCGCCCATTGAAGGAATGCCCGCTTATTTTATTGCCGCGGTTCGGGAATAAAAAAAAAAAACATGTGTTCCAGCTTTGCGCGCCAGTTCCTATTTTGACACAATGACTCCATTTGAAGTTTAAGCACAAAAACGCGCCTTAACATATTCACTATATTCACGGATTGATTGCTTACTATTTACATTACAACGCTATACATTGAGATTATTATTATTGTTAATCAATGCATGGATTACTCTTGCTTCTACATATTGACATGAGAACACTATATATTGAGATTAAAATGACAGCTTTTCAAACAAAAAAAAATCTTTCTGCAATGCAGTGCCCTGACACCAAAAGGAGCTATTTTACAACAACTTGTCATTCAGAAAAATATCATTTTTTCCACAAAGGCATAGCAATATCACATTTTACTACATTTCACCATGAAATCATATTTAAAAGTCATATTTTCCTTTGTTTTGCCCTGTAAAACGCCATATTTGGTCTTTGAAATGCCATTATAATATTCCATTTTAACATGAACACATTTTATTTCTCTAATAATGCATACTATACACGCGTCCAGTATTACTCTACATTATAGTTGACCAAGAATGCAGTTTTCAAAATGTCATATTTTGACACCTCAGCGTCATATTTCGGCATGCAAACACATTTTTGGCATATATTTATCACAAGCACGATATTTTTTGTCAAGAAAATAACATATTTTGTCGTTAAAATTGCCATATTTTTGCCAGTAATACACTTTTTAAAAGTGTCAAAAGCTTCTATTTTGACACATCAGCATCATATTTCACTTTTTGGCACATTTTACCACACAAGGCGTTTTTATCAAGATAACAACACATTTTTACATGTATATATTTTAACAAGACGCCGTTTTCCTTTTTCTAAATGTTATATTTTCACACAAAAGCCCCTTATATAGCCCTGACAGCGCTATATGTATTTTGCACACCATATCTTTGTATTAAAATCTTATATTTTGTCATGAAAACATGATCTTGTACAACATATCCCATGAAAAAATATCTTTGTATGTTCTTTTAAAGTCAAAGGCTGGAAGACCCAACATCTTGACCTTCCTGCGGTTGCACGTGAACATTGTACATCATGCGATGGAGGACGTTGCCAAACCCCAGCAACGGCCAGAAGACAACAAAAGGACCTTATTTTCCTGGCCTGGTTCGTCTGGAAGCTTATTAAACAGCAGTGATACAGCCTCGGGTCCTAAATGTGTTTTGGATCGAGCGTCCCTTCCTCTCTTCCCGGGGTAACAGGGTCACAGCATGGAGACCCCGATGACTCCACACCTGGAACAACACCCAGAAGACCCGCTTGGCCTGCGAGCGTGCACGTTGCGTGCTTGTGTGACTGACGGGAAGACAGGGGTCGCCACCAAGGAGCCATGCAAGGAGGCATCCAAGGTGCAGCGAGTACGGAAGGTAAGTTGCTGAGATTCATAAAAGATGCGTCGAGGGGAAGAAGGATTGTTTACCCCCCCTTTATTTCTTTGCACGATGAAAGGTGAAAGGGAGATAGTGGGCGGGGCCACACTGAACGGATGAAGTGATGACAAAAAGAAAAATCTTGCTTTTGTGTCGTCCTCCAACTTTGACTCCATCCTTCTCTTCCTGCTGCTGCGTGCCAAATCTTCTCTCTTGCATAATAAGGGGGCGGGCTCCAAAAAGACTGTAAAAGATGCCGACTGTGGACGGCGAAGGCGGCAAAGAACCGTCCTTTTAAAGAAACGATATCACGAATGAAGAATTCCCTGCAGGGAATATGCTTTGGAGTTTAACCAGCACAGTAATCCCTCGTTCATGGTGGGTCATCAGTTCCACACCCGACGTGAATTTCCACTAAGAAGTATTTATACATGTTTTAGAGCATAGGATACCTGTTTATGACCTTCTACATAATAATACATTTTTTCAAAAATTGTTAGAGCACTCTTGACATGAAATAGCACCCCCATAGTCACTTTTATATTCCTATTAACCAATATAGTCGTCATAAGAGAAAATAAGACATAGAAGACCTGTTTACAACCTTCTAAATACGCTTTGTAACATTAGAGCCATCTAGGCATGAAGTAACACCCCTATAGTCACCTTTACACTCCTATTACCCCATATAGTAGACATAATAAAAGAAAATAAGACATAGACCACCTATTTACAATCATCTAAATATGCTTTTTAACATAATTACAGCCCTCAAGACATGAAATAACACCCCTATAGTCACCGTTTACACTCATATTACCCAGCATAGTAGACATAATAAGAGAAAATAAGACATAAATAATACACATTACACTGGGAGAGTTCCTTCTTCTTGTTCCTTTTGTACTTCCTGTTTCTGTACAGTACTTCCTTTGGTGGCTATTGTCTCATCAATGTAACTTTACTGGCACCTTGTGACCAGTGTAGAATACTACATCATCACAACGCCTTTGAATGCGTTTTCCAAATGCCTGAAAAAGTCATGGCCAAAAATATTGGCATGCCAAAGATACCAACGTATTTGGCCACGCCTGTATGGAATAAAACCAAATCAGCCTAATCCATTCATGCACTCATGGCCAAAACATTGGTCTATTCATGCAGTCATGCCCGTGGAGTCTTCATGCAGTCACGGCCAAAACATTGGCATATTCATGCAGTCACGGCCAAAACATTGGCGTACTCATGCGGTCACGGCCATGGAGTATTCATCCAGTCACGACCAAACCATTGGCATCTTTGGCATACCAATATTTTTGGCCATGCCTGCATTTGTATTTTATTTATTTATTCATTTAACCATTTGTATGCTTGAAAGTTCTTAATTTAAGTATAAATACGTACAATTTACTTAAATATGGATATTTTGTAATAATAATAGGCCGTATGCAACCATGAAACAGTGATCATTTATGAATTCATCTATTTTTGGAAAAACCGTGATAGAGTGAAGTACCGCAATTCAAAGTGTGAAGTGACGAGGTCGTTGTGTTATCATTTATTTACAAGTGATGACTGACTTCTGGTGAATGAGGTGTGTTGTCTGTGGGGAAAAAAGCCTATTTTTAGAGGAAAAAATATAACGTGTATTTTTTTGGACCACAAATTTGCCGAGCCATAAATGCGGAATCCCCATGGTTGGATTGACTTGAAATTTCTCACACAGCTCCAGCGCAATGCGCTCTACAAAACACCCACTGGAACTTTGGGCTCTTTCGTGAAATAACCACAAAATGTGGTACACACCTTTAAAATATGGTACACACCATTTTAAATGTGGTACACACATTTACCTTTTAAAATGTGGTACACTAAGTCCCCAACTAACGAACACAATTGGTTCCAGACGACCGTTCTTAAGTCGAATTGTTCTTAAGTCGGGGAAAAGGTAATATTACCAATGATATAGGTACTACATGTACGTGTATACATATACAGTATATGCGTATGTATGGAAATATGAGTTTGGATGCAGTAGTAATATTAAACGAGGATAATGAATGAAAAAACACAATAATAAAAATGATATTATAATAATAGGTAATGATAAATGTTATTTACCTTTGAAGAGGAGTGGTCGAGCATACCTTGTTGTGGAGGAGTTGGAGGAGGAGATATTGAAAAAAAGGACAAATCGTCGTCGTTAGACTCTTCTAAAAGAGGTAGTGTTCTATGGGTGGTGTAGAATTAAGCAGGCCTATTAACTCTTCATAAACTTTAATCACACGCTCTGTCCGGGTTGTACAATTTAGCTTTCCATTTAGCTTTATCTCCCCAGCCTAACTCTTCCTCTGTTGGTCCCATTAGCTCTAAGGCTGCATTAGCAGTGTCACAGTGCCCTCTACTGGTCTAGCATGTACAATAGCAGTAGAAATACTGATGGAGCCACTGACTACAAGGCAAAATAAAATAAAATATAGACCAGTCGGTGAACCAGTGTTCGTATCCGCGAGCGTTCGCTCGTCGGGTGTTCGTGAGTTGGGGATCTAGTGTACACACCTTTTGTGGTACACACCTTTACCTTTAAAATATGGTACACACCATTTAAAATGTGGTACACACTTTTTGTGGCACCTTTAGAATGTGGTACACACCTTTTGTGGTACAGACCATCATTTAAAATGTGGTATATACGTTTAGAATGTGGTACACACATTTGAAACTGTGGTAAACACCTTTAAGAGGGGACTGAGACGTCCATGAAAACCATGTTTGCTAATGCTGTTGCTGTTGCACAGCTAATGATTCCATAAGTGGGCTTGAGTCATAGAGCGTTAGTGTACTGATGATAAGGGCTTAAGCATATGTGTATTGAATGTGTCATGTGATCTTTCATTGCTTCTGCTACTGACGGAGAGAGTTGATTGGTGGAAGACTTCAGCTCTTAAAACAAACATTGATCGAGCCTCTTTGTCGGAACAGGAATGAAAATGGACATGTCACGTGACAAATGTAGCTGGACATTTGTGGATGTCTTCACAGCAAAGTTGTCATGACCAGCGTGGAGTGGAGCATCTTTTACACAATAAAAGGGAGCCTAATAGACCATCACGAGCAGCCTTTTTTAGTTTGGTGGTTTTGGTTTGGACTTGTGTAGACATTCCAAGAAGAGAGTTCATTGTCTTGTGATGAAAAATTGCATGTGTGTGAGAGAGAGCGAGAGTGGCCATCCTGGTCACATGTTCCTCCACAAGCTCAATCTTTCATATCAGGCTGTTGTGTTGCTCCCGTGATGCTGGGGGATTTTTCCCATCTTCGGTGCGTGATGGCCGTGACGATTAGCAAGTGGAGTGAGCGGAGAATTCCTCTTGCATCCGAGCGCTCCAATCTCGTCGTGTTTCATCTGCAGCTCTGATTTCTATTGTCGTGGTGGGCCGGCGAGCGCCTGTGCGACTTTAATGTGAAGGTGTGTGGTGTCCATGCCAAGCTATGAGCACGCTATCTGCGTGCCATCCATGGGGAACACCCTGCCCAAGGCGGGAAAGACGACGGCTCAGGCTGCACGCGATGGACAGAAAGTAGAGAAAGTGAAGAAAATGTTAACTTGTTCCCCCGGCTTCTTCTCTTCCAAGATTTGGGAGTGTGTCTGTGGGGCTTTATTGTGATGTCACAGGTCACTGATGTTGGGCCTGCGAGGGGGCCTGGCCTCACATGCGGTTCATGCGACGCGCAGTCATCAGCCTTGCTTTTTTCCTTTTATCATGTATACCGTCATGTATACCGTCATTACAAGTCATTTTCTTATCATTGGAAGAATTTATACTGGTATACCGGTGTATAAAAATGGTCGGCACCATTTCATTGTATAAGCCATCACATGCACAATAGTCTGTTCCATTGTCAAAAGTGATATAGTGTCATGCCATGGACACCATAAGTGAATCTCTTGGTTCATTGTCACGTGAAACTAGAAGGTGCACTGTGATGAGGATGAGAACGTGTGATCAGACAGACATCAGTGTGAGGACACCCAGGAGGGTGAGGATGGTGTCCAGGAGAGGGAAGGTGAGGACAGCGACCGGGGAAGAAGTGTCAGTTGTGAAACTCCAGCTTTGTTTACAGCACTGTAGGTGACATCATTTCCCTAATGTTTTGTTTATGTGCTTGTATTTTAGTATGTCATACTAAACACATTTTCTTATTACTCTGATGTATGGAAGTTACTTTATCTTTATGAATAAAAATAGTTACAATTTCCTTGGCGCCCTGCGATTGACTGCCGACCAGTTCAGCTGGGATAGGCTCCAGCGTACCCGCGACCCTACTGAGGACAAGCGGCATAGAAGATGGATGGATGAATTTCCTTGGCAGCATGTGTGATGTCAAACCTCGGACGCTAAAATAATGCTATTTGGTAACAGCAGAAAGAATGCCCACGCGCAAATACAAGTAGAGGGCGTGGGCATTGACAGAGTGAATGAAAATGAATTTCTAGGCGTTATAATAGATGATAGAATAAGTTGGAAATCCGACATTACAATTATACAACATATAGTGGCAAGAAATACTTCTGTACTCAATGAATGGTAATGGAAAAGCAAAAAACAAAAATCTCTCCATAGTCTCTATTGTCCTCGAGTTTTACCAACTCTAACTTGTGTGGAGATGTGGGGAATAACTCTAAAAGCAGCCTTCACTCACTAACTGTACAGTGTTCCCCCGCTGAATCGTACTTCACCTTTCGCGGATTATCTGTTTCGCGGGTTTTTTAAGTGCAATTTTGCATTTTATTTTTTTTTTGCGTCCTTGTGGTGTATTACAGTGATCGATCGATGCTCTGTTGTACCTGTCTGTTATTGTATTACTCTCCACATCCTTAGCCTGCTAAATATAGAGCCAGTCCTGATTGGCTTCCTGAAGGGAGAACCCGCCCATTGTGTTCTGCTTTCTGATTGGCCGTAGACCATTGTTAACCAATCTCCTTTGCGCACCACTGCCGTGTTTCCCGGAGCAACAGGAGAAATACGTCTTAACAAGGATACAAAAACGCTACAGCTGGGACGAGGCACGTCAGAGGAGTGAATACAGTGAGTCACTTAATAATTTCTGGTATGCAAGAGATCATTAAAATTCAAACGAAATTTGAACATGGAGAGTGTTTAAACAAGAGAGAAATGTGAGAAAATGTCTGCCTGTCCAAGAACTGTGTATAAAGTGTATTGTGAGGGCTTTTACAACCTTAAAACATTTTGAATAACTGTGAACAAATAAAGTTGGCTACTTCACTTATTGCGGGCTATTTTGGGACCCTATCCCCCGCCATGAACAGGGGAACACTGTACTACAGACGGTTAGGATCATCCATAACAGTCCAATGAGGTTCATGTGGTCTAACATTCATGCGTTCTAAACTCTTCTTTTTACAGACCAGAGTTAGCTAGTTTTTTCATACCTCACAGTTTGGACTGCCCACTTGCAGTGGTCATGTGAGAGTGGTCACGTGATGTTCCTGATGTTCCTTGCAATAAAACATGCATTGGGGAAACAGGGAGGGAATTGAACACAAGAATAAAGTAACATAGGACAGAATGTGAGAAGGAAACAACGAAGGCGTGCACACGAGCAACCAAACACAAAGCAGAGCTGGAACAACTCATATCCGTCACTTCTGACCATTGCAAAAGAGAGAACCACACCAAGATTGGAATGGAGCAAACATCATTGGGACAGAGGACAACAAACACCACCGATGCATCAAAGAG
Organism: Dunckerocampus dactyliophorus; assembly: GCF_027744805.1. Taxonomy (NCBI): domain Eukaryota; kingdom Metazoa; phylum Chordata; class Actinopteri; order Syngnathiformes; family Syngnathidae; genus Dunckerocampus; species Dunckerocampus dactyliophorus. The sequence goes on along the minus strand of NC_072837.1, from coordinate 17,067,025 downwards.
GCAATTGAAAATGGGAAACATGCCCACAGGACCATAATCCGGGAAGAGGGGACCTTTGCACTCTCACACCTGGGATGTGGTCCGAAAGAAGGCAGATGGCGCTGTGGCCCTGCCTTCACTGACAGGAAGACAGCAACATCATCTATATGAGTCAGCTGACATGACAGTCACAGGAACATCACGTGACCACTCTGAGGAAGACTGCAAGTGGGCAGTCGAAACTGTCAGGTACGAAAAAACTTCATACGAACAAAAAAATCATCCATAATGCCGCTTATAGAGAACACACAAACCCCCACAATTATTCCAATTTGTTGACCTGGTAAGCCTTCAAACAGCTAAAATTATGAATAAAGCCAAAAATCAACTGCTACCCAAAAGCGTAATGCGATTTTTTTTATCAAGAGACAGTAGTACCTCGCATAACGTGAACCTCCTTTTACTTAAATTCCACTGAACGTAAAGAATTTATGTAAAGTTTTTGCATCGTATTACGTAAGAAATTCCATATAACGTAAAGCATCAAGTCGGTGCAAGTTCAGAAATTCGATTTGAATAGCTCGCACGACAGAGGGAAACATTTTCCATGACTAACAGAGTACACTTGGTGACGCTTTCTGACGCTTCACGCCCTCATTGGCTGATTATCAGGGCACCGCCTACGCTCTCATCTCATTGGCTGACTTATACAGCGCGTACGTGAGTTTGTGTGAGAGACAGGCTTCTCCCTTCAACGTACCTTCCAAATCGTAGTCGCCCTTAAATTACTTTGCACACATTGAAATCTCTTCTTGAATATTTTGAAGGGCCAAAGGGGTGAGTTTGGGAACATCTTGGAACGGATTAGGCTATTTAAATGTATTTTACGCTTCGTATAACGTAAAAACTCTAAAACGTAAACGCTCTCGGAACGGATTATTTACGTTGTAGGGGCGTCTACTGTATGACCTTAGTAAAAAATGAAACTTAAAACCCTCACAATGCTAAAAACCTTCAGCATATCAGCATGTGGAATCAAATTATGAAACGGATTGAGTAACGAAGTCCAACAATGCACTAAAATGATCCATTTGATGAAACACTACAAGCAGTTGATGTTTACGAAGTACAAGGAAGAAGAATACTTAAGCACAGACAAATAGTATGCTATACCGTATGACAACTGCACTTTATGCAATTTACAAACCTCAACTTCAATGTAACACGTTGTTGCCGACACATTTACTCTGCAAAAACTATTTTTTGTAACTATAAAGTTACACCTTTGGCCCCCGTTTCTCTTCTTCTTTCCTCTTCTTTCTAAATTGTGCGACTGATGGCTTTGACTTTCTCTTTTTGATGTTTTGTTGACAAAAATAACGACACTTAATTGTCATCTCCCACCGTCACTCAACTTGCAGTCAAGGCTAAACCAACTCATTGACTCACAATTCCCTCTTTTTGAGTTCACATTTTAGTAGTGAAATAACATGTTTGAGACTCTTGCTCTGCGGTATAATGAATATAATATGATATTAAGAATGAAATATGTTTTGTTTTTGAGCAATTACTGTTGTAATGTACTTTTTAGAACCATACAATTAACCTGAGGGCTGAGGCACAGCGGTGAAGTGAGACCCCCGTGCTCTGGTTGGTTTGGTCACGTGGTGGACATTTCATGACGTCTGGCGGTGTGAGTGCCCAGCCTGTAGAGAGCGCTGCCACACATCCTGACTTGATGAGCGCTGAACACAAATAAATGGGATTTCCCCCTGCGATAAACGAGGGACACTGTATGTACAAATATCGAAACATGTCCCAGTGTGACTTTAAAATAAAGAAAAAGTCAACATTTTAAAGGTTTCCCATGATGCATTGCGGCTGAGCAAGGCATTCATTGGGCGACTGCAGTGACGTCACCTTCCCTCCGTCACCGTTTACCTGTCTTCTGGTCCTCTGGCTTCCTCTGGCAGCAGTGCAGCCATTTTCTACAAGTATGCGTTCTATGCTCTCCTCCAGTGAAATGTTTTTTTCAACCGACATGCATTACAGGAACACTTTAAAATGTTGTTTTTGTTTCATCTAAAACTCGTATTGATACATGTTTCTACATTTCTGAGGTATAACGTTTGAGTGTTGTTTGCTGTGTGATGAGTTTAATGTTGCTTGTAAGATGAAACTGAGTGAGACTGTTGTATTGCGTAATGAGCTCCTGCCATTTCCAATGCGCTGACGAGCTCGTCGTGAGTTTACTCATAGCTCATGATTGGCTCATGTCAAATAAAGAGCTGACTGGTCCTCACGGACTCGTGAGCGCCACAGTATTTCACTTTATGACGCGGATACGCGCGGCTTATACACCGGTGCGGCTTATATAAGAACAAATCTGTTTTTTCCTCTAAATTTAGCAGTTGCGGCTTATACATCGGAAATTACGGTAATTGACGATTGGAAATAGTTTTTTTGAATGACCATTTTGATCCAACAAAATGTTTGAAACAATTATGCCACTTTTTCCACAACTTGTATTGCATATTGCAGTATGTTGTATTTTGCACAAACATTGCTTTCATTTGAAATTAGTGATGCACGATATCTTTTTTTATTTTCTGATGCCGATAACTTTCTGCTTCTCAAGAACGATATGGTAGCGATAACCGATTTATTTAGATTTACGTGTAGTTTGTGCACACCTGCAGGTAAGAAGGACTGGAAGGAATTAGGATTTGACCAACTGTACCTGTTGATTTGTCCTAATCAGATATCATGACATTACTACTACCACATCACTACTATCAGGAGAACCAGAGTATAGAGCGGAGGGAGCCACCTGCTGTGGCCCAAAAAGGTGCACTGTATTCGGGCACACGCTCCGAGCTGCTGGTGTGACGCCACGGAGGTCTCTGGCAAACCTTTTGCACTTTTCAAACGCCGCTGGCGTTTCAGGTGGCTGATAATGATCTTTTTGTGTGCTCGATGTTTATTTTTTTTTCCCCTCATCGCAGAGCATTTAGTCCAACTAGCAAGCAAAATGTCTTCCTCTTAAAGTGAATGTTTGTTTACAAGCGAGCTTAGGGGAAGTTACAACATGCCATTAACGTTAACGTTAACGTTAACGTCACATGCAGGAGAAAAAAGGAGCGCTTGATTTGTTCACTTGCACAATACGGATCTCGTCTCATTGGAGCGTTTTTTAAAATTATTGGTTATCATAACTCTTTTTAATGTTATCGGATTTATTGATATGACATCATAATTCCCTCATATCTGTCCGATAATTATCATGCACCCCTATTTGGAATGCATCACAGTAGTAGTAGTAGTAGTAGTAGTAGTAGTAGTAGTACTGGCATCACAGTAACAAAAGAAGCATCATGTCTTCAATACATGACACTAGTTTGAGGGAATTGGTGTTGGTTGATATCAGCATATTGGATAAGCAATATGGAGCTCATCTAATCCCAATACTTTGGTGCATGTGGTGTTGTAGATCTGCACAGGTAACTTCCTGCTTCCACCTCCCGTGTTTAGGAGGGGCGAGGCCCATCTGGTTGGACTAAACAGCAGATTAGCACATTAGCACGGCAAGTCGGGCCAGCAGGCACCACAAGAAAGGCCAGACATTTAGCGCCAAATGCAGGATTGCCAACGTAAAAAAGTGTGGCTAAATTAAAGACGAGCTCCATCCGCCTTCATTAACACGCTGTAAAAAGTTATATGTTCCCATGCACGACGTGTGTTTTTTTGCTTGCGCCAGCAGCAAGTTTTACACTGTAGAAAATACCCCCACACTCACATGGGGGTTGGGGGGGTGGTGGGGGGTTCTGGTTTCCAGCGTTGGAGCCCGGCCGCTTTGTGGTCTGAAGTGAAAAATGAAGAAAATCCAGCAGAGATGCCACTTTCCACACGCAATTACTGCAATACTAATACTGCAATCCAAAAACCTTTCACATACATAACTTTTCAAATATTCCACACCGCAGCGTTGCCACCAGCTGCGTCCATTCTGGGAAAGCATTTATGACACTTATTAAATGCCTTGTGTGTAAAACTCCCGAAAAACCTTCAATAGACGCTGACGTAGCTTTGGAAAGATCTCACTGCTTCCACTACGATACTGTAGATACTAATACTTGACTTTTTGCACGTGTTGTATTACTATGATATTGCTTGCACCTTATTTTCTACTAGCACATTTGGAACAAATGATGAGTCCAGTAGATCCTCGCTTTTTGCGGGTGTTCTCTTCCAGACTCACCAGAAAATGGCGAAAAAATGCGAGCAATTGAGACGCCCTCAGAAACGGCTCACTCCTCCCCCCCCAAATCCTCCTACCATTGTTCACTTGCAACACATATGAAACACATTGGAAGTAGCAGATGTAATTCATTACGCGTGGATGATAACGTAAGATGTAAGATGATCGATACGACAGTCACAGCACATAGCTATGGTGTGTTCAAGGACTGCCAAACAAAGCGCGCCATCTCAGTGCTCAACAGAAAAATATGATCTGTGAAGCATAAAGACATAAACATTAAAAAGTGTGGGCTGTACATTGTATTTGTATTACAGTGTTCCCTCGCTCCGTCACTGTTCACCTTCCACGGACTTCCTGTTACGCAGATTTTGTTTGTGCCGAGCCTGGCCCTTTAAGAAGAATTGCTTGGTGGGAAGTTGAGCGTTGTAGTTCTGCGCTTTAGCACGAGACAGCGATGTCCACAGACACAGATGGACGCCGCATCGAGCGGGCTTGTCCACTGCTGCGATACGGCAGCATCGCCGCCATATTGGAACGTGTAAAGTCTGCTCTGTAAATGAATACAAGTAAATGTACTTCCTTTCATAAAGTTTCATAACATTTTAGTTAATCCCTGTGGTTTATACCCTCACACACGCGCTAATGTACTCGGGAAACAGTTAGCTGCCAAAAACAATCAAAATCACATTGTACAAAAACAAAAACAAGCGCATTGTTTTTGGTGCCTAACTCTTTCCCAAGTGTGTTACATTTGAAGCTAAACGTACCGTTTAAATAACGTTTCCTTTCTCCATTTCTCATCAATATGTGTTCCTGCTTGTGGCTCCCCATCTGACTCCATGTGAATGAGACGTGTTTTCTGTGGAAAAAAACGGCCTGTTTTTGGAGAACTAAAATGCAATTTATTAATTGTCTGACCAAATGTGCAAAGCTGGGGGTTGCAAGTGTGCAGGGGTCCAGCGTATATTACAATTCAAGTCCAGGGTAGGTGTAGTTTAACACATATGAAATCAAATATCATAATAACAATAATGATGGTGATTATTATTGTAAAGTAGGACTGTTATGGAGTGATGCAGCAGAAGGACACCATGTGGAATCAGGTTTGTCCACATTAATTGTATTTTATTTTTTTACAATCTTTTACTTTCTTCAACTTTTCAGGAGAAAAAGCAGATTTTTTTCTTGCGTTTATCTTTATTTGTATTATTTCTCTTTTATTTACGGTCGTTATTTTATGATTTGAACAAAAAATAATTAAATTATTCTTTTACGTGAGACATTTTTTAAAATGATTTTGTTTGCTTTTTATGAACTATTGGTTATTGTACTTTGTTCTTGTTCTTGTTCTGCCTTTTCTTGGAATGACTTTCTTCCAGCTTGTGATTGGCTGAAAAGGCCTTCCTCGGTGGCGGGTAGAGCACCGCCCATTGCTTTGCTACCTTCTTAGCAGCCTGCAAATGTCTTCTTATTGTCAAAAAGAACAATTCTGGCTGCAATGGGGCAAAAATATCATTTTTAAAATACATGTGGACTCGGCTTGCATGTTTTTGTACACGCATGCACGCACACACGCACACACACACACACACACACACACACACACACACACAGAGGCCTGTCTTTGGGGAGTGCGGTGCACACAAGCACAGTTGTGCGCCACTTTAACGACCTGACTTTGCCAGCCTACGAGGTGTGCTATTAACAACATAACACATGCTTAATGAACACACACACACACACACACACACACAGCCAATTAACGCAGAGGCGGTCAAACACGCACACGCACACACAGTAATGAAGGCCAACGCACTTTACTAGCAGCCAACACTCGTCCGTAGCGCACGGTGGCGTTTTACGAGACGTGTCACAAGAAAGGTGTGAGAGTGAGTGAGGTGTGTGAATATAATCTGCTCTAATTCCATTTCCTGTCTGTGCAGGAGGAAGAGCGCCATCCTGCTCAACATCTGCTTTACGTTCCGCAAAGCAGCCGTGCAGTAAGTGACGCGACGTAACGCTTGTCACTCCTCTTCCTCCTCCGCTCCGCCCTGCTCATGCAAGCACCACCCCACGGAAAAGAGAAAAGATGACACTTGGCTGCCAGCTTTGCCTGCGTTGTTTAATTTCACACCAATAACTGTCGTTGAATTGACATTTGCGCACGCTACACACGCACGGGTCTGTAAATCAATAGTGTTCTTGTTCCACCCTGAGCAGGATTGTTTACAAACTTGTGGTGTGACACGGAAAACACAGCCACTGGTTTGGGTCCAAATTTAGCCTCCCTTTTGGTACAATAGTGTGAATGGTTCTGCTAAACGGAGCACCCAAACAAAGCACGCGACACGTTGCTGACGCACTGTGACTGCTAAATAACCCGCCACGGGCCCAAGCAAGTGGCAGCAGTTTAACGCAGAAGGTGAGAAGCACGATTAGATTCCATCTCACCAGGATGTACGGGAAGTCCGCATCACAGCAATAATAATAATAATAGATTACATTTGGTATAGCGCTTTTCAAGGCACCCAAAGCAGCCATTATTCATTCACTCCTCAGTCACACATTGCTGGTGGTAATCTACGTCTGTAGTCACAGCTGCCCTGGGGTAGTCTGACAGAAATTGACGGTAGTCAAATAGACCAGTGGTCCCCACGGACCGGCTTGTGTTCCCACAAATCTCCCGCGGACCAGTGGGGGGGGTTCGTACATTATAGCGATCTAATTTATCTTATTTATTATGTATTGTGTAAAACTAAGACATGAGTAACATCAAATTAAAAGCACAAAATGAATGGCGACCCACCATCCACCAGTTCAAGAGATGATTACATGGCTGTTTGAGTGTGTGGTAAAAGGCAGTGTGCTAGCATGAATTAACTTGAGACAAATGTGCACATTAGCGCTCAATAAGTCATCAAAACTTACCTTTATCATTCCCACATAGTATCAGCATTTGACACCAAATATGAGGTGAAAGAAAAATGGTAAAAATACAGTAGTAGTCTATCTGTGCGGCGGGAGAAAGTTAGCACACCCACAATGGACGTGCGTCAAGTGAGACGGATGTAACAGCCACTTTTCAAAATAAAACATTAAAAAAAATGAAATCATGGAAATAATTTTTTCTTTCTGTGCGGCCTGGTACCGTGGACCACTGAAATAGGCAGCTGCCAATTCACACCTGCGGCCTCTCCAACCACCATCAAAAGTTCACTTGCATTCATACACCAGTGTGGGCAGCACTGGAGGAAAAGTGGGTGAAGTGTCTCGCCCAGGGACACACCCACAGTGAGTGGGCAGAAGGGAGCGAGGATCGAACCACCAACCTTCCGGTTCGGCTATCACAAGAGTAGCAACCACTTGACAGTCCGTCTCTTAAACAACGTGAGACCCTGGGCTGCCGGCGAAAGGATCGCCACGCATGCTCCATAGCTTAGCATGACTGAATACCTGAATGGATGCAAATAGTAGCAATTCTAGCAATTCATTGCTCTTATTTATTATGGATTATGTACAACATCCAATTAAAAGCACTAAATGAATACAGAGCCACCATCCACCAGTACCAGCCTGGACAACCTTTACGCATTCCCTCATAGTATCAGCATTTGGGAGCAAATGTGAGGTGAAAGAAAAAGGGTAAAAATACAGTATAGTAGTCTATCTGTGCAGTGTGGGACAAAGTTAGATGGTGCGTTCAAGGACCGCCCAACAAACAGCTTAAACATGCAAAACGGTGTGATTTCTAACTGAATATTGTGTCTACATCAACATTGTTCCTGTAGAATCATATCAAATCCAAACGTATGGTTTGTACATGGTATCAAATCCTATCGAATCATTCTGTTTTTTAAAATAGATCGTTTTTGAATTGTATTAGAACCTGTATCAAGATGGGAATCGAATCATGCATCACAAAGAGCTCGACATCCCTAATAAACACCCTTACCCCACTCCCGCTCCTCTGCTTTGACGATGGCGCAGGTAGCTAGCTCGCTGTCGGTGTCGATCATGGGGACGGCGTTTCCTGGAAATCAAGCAATCCCAGGCAGCTCTGTGCTTCTGGCGGGTCCCGCCTCCAAACTGCGAAAAAGTCAGTTTCAAGGTGGCCACAAAAACGGACATCCACGCACACGTGACGTGTACGACGTGGCACCAAGTACGGCTCGCAGTCACTAAACGCAATACAGCACATGCGGCGTGCACATAGAGCGTATTTAGTTGTGCTTTTCAACACCATAAATATCACCCGTACGAATGCTTTACTTTAAAAATCAAATCGTGTTCAGGCGCTGAATTTGATGTTTGCCATCGCTACTTGCCTGCATGAGCGTAGCATCCTGACCTAGCTTTACTGCTAGCAATGCAATTGGAACAATTGGGACCAGACTTTTTGTTTTTATAACTCACACGCAAATAAACACACACACATGCACACGCAGGCTGAATATGTAAGGAGTTACAAGTTGTTGATTGACGGGATGCCCCTTCAGGTTATTCTCAGTAGGTCATTAGCCTTCATGTGTTGCACTATTAGTGTGTGTGTGCGTGTGTGCGTGTGTCGCAGGCATGAGAAAACACACACACTCACTGTTCAGTATGTTTCCTCCCCATAAAAGCAACACTTAGCACTTCATTGGCAAGCATTTGTGACAACATTACACAACTTACATAAAGACAAGAAGGCAAGGACGACTTTGGTCCATTCTGCCACAAAGGAGGTGAGCGCAGGAAGTGAGGGGGGATGTTTGGCGTTGGTGTTTTTTTTTTTTTTTTTTTTTTTTTTTTTTTACAAACGCTCCCTTCTTAAAACGCTGGCAAGAAGAAACGTAGCGTCGTTATGTTCACACGCGCACACAAGCCAAAGCAATTAAGCACACGGCACTGCAGACCCGTCGACGTGTCAATAGCGCCATTCCTCTCGGCCCCAACAAGCAGCGACTCTTCTGGTGGCAGCACAAAGTTCACAAAGTAGACTTTCATGCCCCAAACGGACGCCACAAGCCGCCACACGCTGGCAGCAGAACACTCAAATACTTGAAGGCTTCTGCCAAACAACCTACATTTTATGCCGCTAGTCCTTGTGGCTAGCTGCTAGCTATACCTCCGTTTTATGCCGCTAGTCTTACTAGCAGGCTGCTAGCTATACCTCAGTTTTATGTCAGTGGTCTTATTAACTAGCTGCTAGCTATACCTCCGGTTTACGCCGCTAGTCTTACTAGCAGGCTGCTAGCTATACCTCAGTTTTATGCCAGTGGTCTTATTAACTAGCTGCTAGCTATACCTCCGGGTTACCCCGCTAGTCTTACTAGCAGGCTGCTAGCTATACCTCAGTTTTATGTCAGTGGTCTTTTTGACTAGCTGCTAGCTATACCTCCGGTTTACGCCGCTAGTCTTACTAGCACCCTGCTAGCTATACCTCAGTTTTATGCCAGTGGTCTTATTAACTAGCTGCTAGCTATACCTCCGGTTTACGCCGCTAGTCTTACTAGCAGGCTGCTAGCCATACCTCAGTTTTATGCCGCTAGTCCAAGCACAGGCAATGTTTGAGGTCACATTTTATCCTTAGCTTATCCTACAGCTTGGAACTTCCTGTGTATCAGCTACTTGAAAAAGCCAAAGAAAAAGAATACTGCTCTCTGAACTGTACTCTGGTGAGATTCTTTTATTGTCAAATCTTACAAGCTCATTCTGCTTTGGATGTTTGATAATTGGGTTATCCAAGGATCATCAATCATCAACTATCAATCATCGCTAATCATGACATTTCATGGCCTTACGGAAGTGCATATTTTCTTTGTTATTGTTTAAAAAGCCTGCTGGAGGAAGTGGTCGTGTGTGTGTGCGCGCGCGCGCGTGTGTGTATGCGTGTGCGCGCCTGTGTGCGTGTGTGCAGTGACAGGAGGCGTGGCCGAGGCTCCTCCCACTCTGCGTCCTTCATCCTCTGCAGTGAAAAATCCAATTACAGTCCTCAACCACGCCCACAAGCAAACACAAACATTTGTGCGCACACACACACACACACACACACACGGCCACAGACCCCGCCCCCATCCCATACTTATTAAAGCAAAATGTGCTGCAGATTTGTGAGCTCTGCGTGCGTGTGTGTGTGTGTGTGTGTAGGTGTGTGTGTGTAGGTGTGTGTGTGTGTGTGTGTGAGAGAGACACATCTGGGTCGGGCCGCCAGGAAATGACTGGTTCACTTCACTCTTGTCATCACCTTCCAACACGTTTCTTTCACCTTTCAATTTGGGAGCGGCACAGCAGGCAGCACTCACACACACGCACACACACGCACGCACGCACACACGCACGCACAATGCGCACATGTGTGCTCACACACGGTCTACATTAGCAATAATGCTTGTTTTGCTTTTGCTGGTTCCGCTTCTTTTTCCTCACTTCTTCGGGTCTCTCCGCCCCGCACACTGCTGTCAGGAGGGAAGTTCTGGAACAACACCTAGTGACCCACAACTCACAAGTGAGGCCGTGCAGGTGTACCTAATGAAGTGCCTGCTATAAGTAAGTCAGGAAGTTGTATTATGATGCAATACTGTCGTTGCTCGTGCAACACAAAGCAGCAACTTTAAAGTGGTCACGACACCAAAAAAGGTTGAAAAAACCAATAAGAAAATGAAAGTACTCACTTAATAAAACATTTTTATCACACGTCTGTCACAGATAAATAAAACAATTATGAAAAAGGAGTGAAATGAAGTGGCGAGCTTTCTGATCCGACGCCATCTTGGCCGCGCCATCACGGACTGACGAGGTTCCGGGAACCAGATTCAAACACATGCACCCACCCAAAGCCAAGAAAGTGACATACTGACAACAATAAGACAATAATACCATTCACTGATATTGTGTTGTGATCACTGTGATATAACGCACACACACACACACACACAAAAAGGGCCACAAGTGTGTTTTCTTTGACTGTCAGTAAGTGACACAAAATAAAAGACCAGATCGGTGCTTATCTAGCCCTGGAATGAAAGCCCCTACTATTGTTCTAAGATTCCTAGAATAGATCTAGTCCAAAAAGTATAATGCGTTTTACTGGCAGTGATAGCCACTGACGGCCATCAGCTAGCTCTTTGCACGCTGCACGGAGCTGAAGCCCACAGACAACCGTTGTTCTTTAGCAAGCATTTTGCCATGAAAGCCGATATTATTATTCTAAGATTGGCAGTAGACGCTGCAATCACAGACCAGCGACCCTCAAGCAGACAAGCCAGACAGGAATTGGCGCCAGGCTTCAGTGAGGTAAACTTCTGTTAAATATTCATGTGTCCACTTCACCCCTCATTGGGGATGATTTGGTGTAAAATGACATTTGTCATTTTGTCTTCATATGTTTCTGTTACTGGAAGGGATTGATTGGATTTGCATGATTTCCTTTGGGAGAAATCACTTCGCTTTTTGTACATTTTGCTTTTGGTCAGATTTTTTGGAATTCAGTCGGCCAGCCATTCATTCATTCATTCATTCATCTATTCATTCATTCATCTATTCATTCAGTCAGTCAGTCAAAATTCATTCATTCATTCATCTATTCATTCATTCAGTCAGTCAACATTCATTCATTCATTCATCTATTCATTCAGTCAGTCAGTCAACATTCATTCATTCATCTATTCATTCAGTCAGTCAAAATTCATTCATTCATTCATCTATTCATTCAGTCAGTCAGTCAAAATTAATTCATTCATTCATTCATCTATTCATTGATTCATTCAGTCAAAATTCATTCATTCATTCATTCATCTATTCATTCATTCAGTCAGTCAACATTCATTCATTCATTCATCTATTCATTCAGTCAGTCAACATTCATTTATTCATTCATTCATTCATTTTGGAATGGCTACTATGGAGAATATTAGTAGAATAAATGTAGGTTGACCTACTGTCACCTTGGCAGGCTTTTCCACGGCCCGACGTCTTGTGGGTTTTTTACTTTTTGTTTCCATCTGCGGGACAGTAACCTTTGTCCCGCTAAGTCTGCCGATGGTGTCTTTCAGAAATGTGGCCAAGCTTTACTCAATCTCGAGTGTTCCAGCAAACGCCTTCGACACAACAAGCAGGCATAATTTAAAAAATAATATGTAAATAAAAAACAACAGCAATTCACCAAAAAGTGGAGGACAATATCAAACAATGCGTTGTAGTGAAGCATAAGTTCCGGGTGGGGCTGTTGGGACCTGACGTCGCTTGCTCCGCCTCCCCCACACCAGGAAGAGGTGACGGAGATGATAAAAAATGACAAATATTTAAACATTCAACATCTAACGCGCGAAATATGCCTTCCAATGTTGTTTTTCACGGCGGAAATAACGAGACTAACGTGTTTTGTGGCCATGAGCACTTTAAACATAAATGTTGTCCTGTCAACAAAACCAACGGAAATGATGTCTTCTGTCATTTAATCATTTTGTTGGCCTCAATATGTTGTTTTCCTCGTCTCTTGCCTCCCAAAAACGGCCCTTTTGTCAGTCATACAGTCTCTTTGTCGCGGTGGGTGCAGGCGGGGCCGCTGGCATACACACAGAGCGTGGAAGAGTGTTACATAGTAGAAATTACATTAGAGGGTTGCAATATATTGTCTTTTTTCATTGTACTTTTCTTAACAGTAATGTCAACATCTCGTCTCGTTCTCGTAGACCCAATCTTGTGTATCGTCTCGTGACCCAAGTGTTAAGTGTTCTCTCTCTCTCCAGCGGCATCATTAAGTGCACTTAATCATTTCCTTATTCACTTCCTCACCTCCTCTTTCACGTTCCTCTTTTATTGCTCTTTTACTGCACCGTTGTGCTGCGTCCACTAGAGGGCGGCAGGGACAGTGCCACGTGATTGAAGAACAAACGACAAGAGGAAAACATTCAGACAAAAAACATTGTTGCCATTATGACATGAGATGGGTTTTTGTCACAGTCAGCATCATCAAAGCTCCTCTTTTTCTTCTGCTTTGATCAGAAATGAGTTTGAGCGCGTCAGGTGACATGTTCATCTCATCACGTGGACGGGAAGGAAGGACAGAAGCAGGGCTAGACGCTGGGGTGTTCTGTGCTCGTGTGGTTTGGTGGAGTTATTTGGTGTTACACTACGCCCCTGATGGCTGCCCGGGATCCATTCGTGTGCGGGCAGGAAGCAGAGAAGGTTTTTCTCCTCTCATTTCATGTGACCGCCGCCGGCCGAGCCGCTTGCCAAGTCCTACACACACACACACACAGAAAAGTAATTACACAACGATATATGAAGATGACGACTATGGTTTGGTGTGTGGAATGAGTTGCTGTGATGATGAATTGCATCATGGAGGGTGTTTATATATTTAAACAGGCGCACACTAAAAAACTTCACTTAATCAGCTTCTTGTAGTAGAGTAGTTGTTCACTCACTTCCTGTCCAGGTCTTTATGAAGTATGGGACATCCTCCGAGCCCTTGTCGTCCTCCTTTGACCCTTACAAGGTCAAGCATGTAATCATCTAGTGGTAGCCATCAAGTGTAAACGTGTGCAAGACTGCAACTGCAACTTGTTTGTTGCTAAGCAGACTTCATGGGGCTCAATGTCAGCTGCCCCATCAGCCAATTAAAAAGCAGGCATTGCAACTGACAAACTAAAAAGAATGAAATAGGCTGGCTCTTAATGATGTTTTCTGCTTGAGTAACCAATCAGAGTAGACCACATCACACAGAATAAGAGACTACGGTGTGTGCGTGCGTGCGTGCGTGCGTGCGTGCGTGCGTGCGTGCGTGCGTGCGTGCGTGCGTGCGTGCGTGCGTGCGTGCGTGCGTGCGTGCGTGCGTGTGTCATGTTGCATAGCGGATAGAAGCCTCGAAGCTCAGTGAGGACGACACACTGCAATCTGAGCCACACACACACACACGCACACACACACACACAGACTGTGCCCAAGTAGGATGGCAGGTGCGAGTGTGTTTCCACTATTTGATGTTGTTGATCATGTCAACTAAAGGGTGAACGTGTGCAAAAATATGAACCTGTACTACGTTGCTCTGCTGTTATTTGTATGGGAAATGCACCACATGGTGGTTATTAAACCCCAAAGTTTGACCCCCGTAAGTCGGACTCACACAGCTCAATGCTCTACATAACACAACCACTGCAACTTTTGGGTGTTTAGCCAAATCGCCACAAAATTAGGAACACACCTTTAGGGGACTGGCGAGCACCTGCGTGACAAATTTGAGCAAGATTGGTTGACAAACATGGCCGCCATCAAGCAAAACGTCTTTGACATAGCAAATAATTACCCATAAGTCATTGAGCATATTTGTCTCACGATGGTAAAAGTTGGAGGGGATGTTTATTACGAACAGCATTTTTATTACAGCCCTCTCGTCACTTCCTGTTGTACGGAAAGGACGCTCACGGAAAGACCTCCGCTTTTTATTATCGGAGTTTTCAACTTTTTGGGATTATTCCTGACCATAGCTTGTGATTACAACTCTAGACGTGAGTGCTGACATCTCTGCCTTAATTCGGACCAGCGAGAGGACTGAACTCACCAAAACAAACGAATAGTAGGAGCCGACACCCGTTACAGGCAAGCCATCAGGCAAGCCATCAGGCTCGCCGCGGCTTTGTGTCGACGGCTGCTCACGAAGCGGGACTCTTAAAGTACCTTGGAGTGTTTTTGAGGAGATATCTCCGGCTGTAACAAGGACTGGCGAGAGACACAAACTCGCTGTTACATCGAATATTAAACAACGAAGGCAGTGTAAAACAAGCTAACAGCTAATTGGCAACACAGCGAGACGGTGCTGCTTGCCAAAATAAAAGCGAAAAGAAGAGGATTTGATGGTGGCTCGAGCAGTTCGGGTCCAAGCGCTCCGGTTTCGGTTATAAGCATGGAAGGTGCAGGTTTTGTACAAGTAGCAAGAGATCACAGGAAAGCAAGAAGATACCATAGCGCAAAAACTACTGAAACTTGACAAGCTTGAGAGGCTGGAGCACACGGAGGAGAAGGTAAAGATGCTGGACCCCTTGCAACAAAACACGGGCTCCTGAATGAAGAAGGTCCAGGACTTGACGGATGAAGTTCAAAGTCTGAGAGTGGAGAACAAAGAGTCACAGGAAATGAATGCAGCACGGAGAACCACTCACAAAAAAGAGACTGAAGAAAAAGATGAAATCATCGAGCAACTGAAAACCTCCATAGATGACATGGATCAGAACACACGAATGAATGATCGAGGAAAAGGCTTCTTGAGACGTCATCTGTACTTCTGTGTAGAAGGTGTCGGACGTTTCGCTCCTCATCCGAAGAGCTTCGTCAGCAAACTAATAAGTGCTGGTAGCTTAGGCCTTAAATACAGTAAGAGTGGGCGGAATTGGTGTGCCAACACCCTCCTCCTATTGGTTCGTTACACTAAGCCTGCATTCCTCATCTTTACAGTGGTATAATCCTATCCTGTTATTCACACCTACGATAAAAGGGAAGTGTCGCTCCCTGAATTGGGTATGAACGACTCTGATACTGGCTTGTTAGCATCTATTGTTCTGGCTCGGCCCTGCCTTCACCTCATTTGCAAGACTAAGAGCTGTGGGTTTTGGTCTCAGTAACCTGCTGAACACAGGGTCCAAATTGAACCTCAAACCACCATTCCGATTCAATGATGGGTTCTGTTGTTTGACAAAAATAGCTTCCTTTACTCCTCTTTCAAACCATCTGTTTTCTTTGGCCAAAATCTTTACCTCGCTGTCCTGAAAAGAGTGATTGGTAGCTTTCAGGTGTAGATGTACTGCTGATTGAGGACCACTAGCATTGTCCCTGCGATGTTGATAAAGCCTTTTTTGGAGCATTTGCTTAGTTTCCCCAATGTAGTGCTCTTTGCATTCCTCATCTTTACAGTGGATGGAATAGACCACATTGCTCTGTTTCTGGTTTGGAGCCTTGTCTTTAGGATGCACTAATTTTTGTCTCAGGGTATTTACTGGTTTGAAATAGGTAGGAATTTTGTGTTGCCATAAGATCCTCTGGAGTTTTTCGGAGACCCCCGCTACATAAGGGACTACCACTCCTCTCCTTTTAGCTTCTGTGGGCTTTTGGGTTTCTTTCCCTACTCTCTTCTTTTGACATTTGTTAAAAGCCCACCGTGGGTACCCACAGGTTGAGAGCGCTCTCTGGACATGTTGTGTCTCCTTTTTCTTTCCCTCAGCACTAGTTGGTATTTGTTCCGCTCTATGTTGGAGGGTCCTAATAACCCCTAGTTTATGTTGTAGTGGATGGTTTGATTCAAAAAGCAGGTATTGGTCAGTGTGTGTGGCCTTTCTAAAGACCTCTGTAAGTAGCTGTCTGTCCTTTCCTATAATTACCTTGCAGTCTAAGAAGGCTAGTTGGTTTTCTTTAGTGTCCTCGCGAGTAAATTTGATATTGGTGTCCACCGCATTGATGTGATCTGTGAAAGACTGAATTTCTTGTTTTTTGATTATGACAAAGGTGTCATCCACGTACAGATGACGTCTCAAGAAGCCTTTTCCTCGATGGACAACTCCTGTACGACTGAGAGCCTACACAGACGAATGAATGATGTGGTCGTGACGGGGCTTCGGGTCAAGCCTAGGTCCTTTGCCAGGGCAGTGGCCAATAAGGACGAACCAGACGAAATGGATATCACCTCAACGGAGCAACAAGTCACTTTTTGCAAGCTAAGGAGGTGGACGTAGGCATCCAAACTATTGACACTTGTACCCATCCCGCTGCATGGCAGGAACACCATCGTCAAGTTCACTAACAGGAAATTCAAGGCTGCACTGCTGAAACAAGGAAGGAAGCTGAAAGGAACAAACGTCTCCATGAATGAAACATGAAACAACGTCACTAATATGCCACAGCATACCACTGCCACTGCAGCCGAGGAGGGGGGCCCTGCTGACCCGCGTCCGGGCGAGGGAAACTTGTTCCAATGATTTTTCTCTTCATAGGGGTCTGCTGAGTCCCTCACCTGTTACCTGTTTGTCATGGCTGATCCCCCCCGACAACTTAGCTGCTAGGATGGTCGGGACACGCAAACTCCTCCACCACAATCATGTCAAATGCTAATATGCACTAAAATGTTGTTGCTTTTTAAAAGTAGAGCCCCACCCTTGTACAAGGTTTTATAGAAACTTATGACGTACTTTTGGATAACAGTTATACCTTGGTTTTCAAATGCCCCAGTTTTTGTACAATACCTTTTTTGACAAATAAATTTCCCCCAAATATTGCTTTGG
Source organism: Dunckerocampus dactyliophorus (assembly GCF_027744805.1). NCBI lineage: Eukaryota > Metazoa > Chordata > Actinopteri > Syngnathiformes > Syngnathidae > Dunckerocampus > Dunckerocampus dactyliophorus. The sequence goes on along the minus strand of NC_072837.1, from coordinate 17,049,535 downwards.
TTTTCGTACATTGTCTCGTGGTACAATATTGCACGTAACAAACTCCATTTGCCCTGTGCTGTAAGGTTCCATGTCAAACATGCATCCGTGCATTTTTTATAGAGTGCAACTGCTAAATTACCCACCATGGGGCCAAGGAGAGTTGCAGGTGGCAGCATTTTGATGCAGAAGGTGAGAAACACGATTGAACTCCAGAGAGAACTTCACTCCTCCCTCTCCGCTCCTCATCATTCACCAGTCTTCAATGAAGTAAAAGTTATGTGAAATATTCATGTATCCATCTCATCCCTCATTTTGAATGATTTGGCGTGGTTTTCTGCGTATAAAAATATCATTATTCTCTGTAAAATGACATTTGTCTTCATATTTTTCCTAATCTGGAAGGGATTGATTGGATTTGCATGATTTCGTTTGGGAGAAATTGCTTCGCTTTTTGTACATTTTGCTTTTCGTCAGACCTTTTAGAATTAATCCATTCAGCCATCCATCCATTCATTCATTCATTCATTCGTGCACTCATTCATCCATCCATCCATCCATCCATCCATTCATTCATTCATTCATTTGTGCATTCATTCATTCATGCAGTCATCCATTCATCCATCCATTCATTCATTCATTCGTGCATTCATTCATTCATTCATGCATTCATCCATTCATTCATTCAGTCAGTCAGTCAAAACCCATCCATTCATTCCATCGTTCCTTTTGCAATGAAAAAGGAAACGTGAGGTTCCAGGGTGTAGAATGTGTGATGTGAACATCAGGTGTGAAAGGAAGTGGACTGGTTCCTGTGTAACTGTGACTAAGCGCTTCAGAAGAGACAGTGAGGGAGGGATTGCTTTGGGTGTGTGTGTGTGTGTGTGTGTGTGTGTGTGTGTGTGTGGGGGGGGTAATTATGGTGTAGAATGTCATGGTCATCATTGAAGGCGAGCCAAGAAAGAAGAGTTAATGATCCACCAGCAGCTCAAAGTTTCTATGAGAACACCAAGCAGACTGACCACAGCTTTGGATCTCTCCTTAGCGGGGAGAGACCGCATCCACCTTTGACCCCTGCCCTCGCCCCGTTTGAGTGGGGTTGCCGCATGGGGTCCCGATGCCGGCCGCCGCTGTGAAGCCCTCCTTGGCGGGGAAGAAGACCACAGAGGATGAAAAAGGCGGAGGAGCGTCGCTGCCGGGCCGCGTCCCCCTGCTGGCGCCCCCCCGGGAGCTGCTGCAATGTTTCCCACACTCCAAGCGTGTGGGCTCCTACCTGGTGGGCAAGATGATCAACAAGGGCTCCTTCGCCAAGGTGATGGAGGGGCTCCACCTCGGCACGGGAGAGAAGGTCTGTCTGTGCTCATAACAACACACACGCACGCACACACACACACACACACACACACAGAGACTGGTCACTTCATTAGGCACACCTAATACAATCCAAAAGTGTTTGTTTATTTTTACTGCGGGCTCATGCAGCTAAATGACAGCAAACAAAATCCCAGTTGGAATGTTTGGGACATGGTTGCCATGGCGACAAGCAAAGCGTTAAGAGGAAATTAGGTCCTTTTTGTTCTAAAACTTGTAGATTCGCAGTTTACAGTTTTTATCTTCCAGTTTTAGCTCTTTTCTTTAGGATGGAAGCTATTTATTTATTTTTATTTATTTATTTGTCACGCAGACCTGCCAACATTGACACATTTTTCCCTTCAATACGCATGCGCGCTTCCCAGCTCGCCAGGTATGCATTTTGTTACATTTTTCCGGTTTCAGTTTTGAGCTCAGTCTCTGAAACCTGGATTTTGCTCCTGCGTGGAGGCGGCAGCGTAGACTACGCCGCCTCGCTCTGCCACCTGCCTGCAAACCCTTTTGCCGAGCATGACGTGCACCCCCAAAGGCTGTGATTGGGCAGCTTGAATGTATGATTTGTTCACCTCTGCAAACACAAAAAACAGCACAAAGGCTGTTTTCTATATTAAATATAACATTTTTTAGCAGTAAAAAATGTAAATATGAAAGTGGCCGACTAGCCGAAGATGGCATCTGCTAATATCGCAGACTATGAGTGTGATCTTCTAATCCAGAGCAAGGACGCACTTCTCCATGTTGTCATGTGAATATGAAGTTGTGTTCAGCGTATTTGTGTGCACGTGTGCAAGGGATGTAAATCTCTTTGTGGTTTACGATTCCATACGCATCTAGATACACAGGTTACGATATCATTCAAAAACCAGAGCACACAACCATTTGATACGATACAATTCTACGGTTACGTTTGTTAATTTAGACATGAATCTTACATTACAAAATAAAGTATAAAAGTTTGTATAAAAGTGGCGTTCTTACAGTATTTTCACATATGCAAATATGTAAAATATGTAAATAACTACATCAAATGTATGTAAAGTTATAGTTATATATTGTACGTATGTTTTGCTGATGTGTTGAACATCTTTCCCAGTGACTAGCTATCGCGCTGCTAATGCTATTTAAGTCCATTCTGGTCTTCAGTCATGCTAAGCTACGGAGCATGCGTTACACTCCTTTCGCTGTCACGTTGTTTAAGAGACGGACTATCAAGCGGTTGCTAGTCTTGCGATACCCGGTGCATGTCTCTACAATCCATTCATGTAAGGATTTAAGGTTGATTCTTACCCATCCGGGATGCTGATACCCATGCAGTCGCATCTCTCGCTTGTCAAACCGGACATTCAGTCACATTATTTTATCCTTCACAACCCTAACGTGTGCACGTGTCCAGGTGGCCATCAAGGTGATTGACAAGAAGAAAGCCCGCCAGGACGCTTATGTGCAAAAGAACATGAAAAGAGAACCTCACGTCCATCAGATGATCCGACACCCTCACATTGTCGTCCTGCTGGAGGTAAAAGGCTTCTACTTTTATCTTTGACTGCACAACCGCTAATATGTTCTACAATCTCATACCTTATGTACATCATGAATAGAAATCATCTGTTCAAGCATGAAAAAAGCTTTATGATTTTTTAAAATGTAATCTTAGTAAGTGTAAAAAGAAGTAAACCCTTGTTGATAGTAATGCTCACCTGGTTCTCCTGTGGCCTGAGCTCCATCTTCCCAGCATGCTTCCTGACACGGTGTGTGTGTGTGTGTGTGTGTGTGTGTGTGTACATTAGACTCTGGAGACGGAGAACAGCTTCTACATGGTGATGGAGATGTGCGCCGGGGGGGACCTGATGGACCGCATCTGCGAGAGGAAGAGGCTGCAGGAGAGGGAGGTGCGCCGCTACGCCCGGCAAATTCTCTCGGCGGTGGAGCACCTGCACAAGCACGGCATTGTGCACAGGTAAGAGTGTGCACGTGCACACACACATACACACACACACACATACTCGGCTGATGCTTCCTTCTGGTTTCCTCCTCTCTGCGCTTTCTGCAGCTTCTGTGTTAAACATCAGCACTCCACTAAATGAGCTCATCAAGTTCAAATGCGCTTCAGTGGCTGTGATGCAGGAAACAGGAAGGGTTAAAAAGGCTCAGTGCTATTTTTATTCAATCTTACAGCAGCATTCGATGTAATCGATCACCAAATTCTAATACAGAGATTAGAACATTATCCTAGAACATTATCCTAGATGGTCTTGCACTCACCCCGATAGCATAGTCAGGAATCTTGTCATCATCGTTGACCAGGACCTTTCCTTTAGTTCCCAAACAACAGCATTTTTTCATCAACGAAACATTCAAAAAATCAGAAATTTCCTGGCACGACCAGATGCCGAAAGGTTTGTTCATGCTTTTGTGGCCTCCAGGTGGGATTATTGTAACTCTCTGTTAGTAAGTTACCCTAAGAAGACTCTTCAGTTGGTCCAAAATACTGCTGCACGAGTCTTAACCAGAACCAGAAGAAGAGATCATATTTCACCCGTACTAGCATCACTGCGCTGGTTACCTGTACAATTTAGAATTGTGTTGAAAATTGTCCTTCATGACCCTGGCAGGGTCACCCATGACAAGCAGGTCCTGGGAAGGGACCAGCCAAAGAGTAGCTCAATAGACCTCTATGAAGAGGAAAACCATTGGACCAAGTTTTCCCTCGCCTGGACACGGACCACCTAATTCAGGCTGTTCGTTCCCTGAATGAGGAGGACACTGACTGGTGTGTGTCCCACCTAGTCTTTGAGCATGAACTAGACTAGAGCTGTCCTATCTAGTCTGACTAGTGTTTGTCCCAACTAGTCTTTGAGCATGAACTAAACCAAAGCTGTCCTATCTAGTCTGACTGGTGTGTGTCCCACCTAGTCTTTGAGCATGAACTAGACTAGAGCTGTCCTATCTAGTCTGACTGGTGTTTGTCCCACCTAGTCTTTGAGCATGAACTAGACCAAAGTTGTCCTATCTGGTCTGACTGGTGTGTGTCCCACTTAGTCTTTGAGCATGAACTAGACTAGAGCTGTCCTATCTAGTCTGACTGATGTGTGTCCCACCTAGTCTTTGAGCATGACCTAGACCAAAGCTGTCCTATCTGGTCTGACTGGTGTGTGTCTCACCTAGTCTTTGAGCATGAACTAGACTAGAGCTGTCCTATCTAGTCTGACTAGTGTTTGTCCCACCTAGTCTTTGAGAATGAACTATACCAAAGCTGTCCTATCTAGTCTGACTAGTGTTTGTCCCACCTAGTCTTTGAGCATGAACTAGACCAAAGCTGTCCTATCTAGTCTGACTGGTGTGTGTCCCACCTAGTCTTTGAGCATGAACTAGACTAGAGCTGTCCTATCTAGTCTGACTGGTGTGTGTCCCACCTAGTCTTTGAGCATGAACTAGACTAGAGCTGTCCTATCTAGTCTGACTGGTGTGTGTCCCACCTAGTCTTGGAGCATGAACTAGACCAAAGCTGTCCTATCTAGTCTGACTAGTGTTTGTCCCACTTAGTCTTTGAGCATGAACTAGACTAGAGTTGTCCTATCTAGTCTGACTGGTGTGTGTCCCACCTAGTCTTTGAGCATGAACTAGACCAAAGCTGTCCTATCTAGTCTGACTGGTGTGTGTCCCACCGAGTCTTTGAGCATGAACTAGACTAGAGCTGTCCTATCTAGTCCGACTGGTGTGTGTCCTACCTAGTCTTTGCGCATGAACTGATGAAGCCTGCTCGGATGAGAGGCGACATCTTAGACAACCTGAGCAGTCCAGTTGCGATCGATTGAATGCCCTGAGATACTTTTTTATGTTTTGTTTTTTTTACTGTTGTTCTTGGGGTTTGCAGAGTGGTTCCTCATCATTTGGCCACTCAGGGGGCCCAAATATTAGGAACCCCTCATTCTGGTGCTATTGAACAAGGACAATAATCGACATGACGGTAATAACACGTATTGTGCAAAGTTGTGTGTCCGTCAGTGTAACACACATGCACTGTGCACGTACGTGCGCACACAAAGGAGTTGACAGGATATTAACAGGCCACAGAGAAGGAAAGTGCTGCAGAATGTGGATGTGGTGTGGGAGTGGAAGGTGTGAGACACACACACACAAACACAGCAGTGGGCTTCGCTTGGCTCCTCAGAAGGTGGGAATGTGATTACCAGGCAATGACCTCATCACGCAGCGCCGGCCGGCGCCATGATTCACACATCATCACGACATCATAGACTTCCTCTCTAATGAAGTCCCTCAACGCCGACGCTCTCCAGTGCACCTTCCTCTCCCACACGCACGCAGACAGATGATGATGATGATCCAAATGAAATCAGTGGAACATCAGTGCCCCCCCCTCCCACGTTTACCACAAACGTTTTCTAATTTCTGATTCTTAATGCTTTCCTCTGTCCTCAGTCTGGCTTTGTCCGATGGCTCCTGTTTGGATTTTTGGGCATCTGCTGTTTGGATGAAGGCACTTGAAGGGAACGCAGATGATTTCCAGGCGGGATCACCCACTCAGCCGCACATTTTCATTTCGCCTGCTCACCTCAGAGACACTTTAAGATGTTTTTCAGGAATCTAAACCTTTTCTATGCATTTTTATGACATCATTTTCATTTCATTACCTTTAATTAGGGGTGCACAATAATTATCAGACTGATCATTATAGGGCCGATATGAGGGAAGTATGACGCTACACTGATAAATCCAATAACATTAGAAATAGCTCCGATAATTGATCATTTAAACAAACGCACCAATGAGGCGAGATTACCCGTACTGTGCCGGTGAGCAAATGAAGTGTTCCTTTTTTTTTCCTGCCTGTGACGTTGTCATAACTTCCCCTGAGCTCACTTGTAAACAAACCTTCACTTTCAGAGGAAGACCAAATGCTCCACGACGAGGAGCACACAAAGAAGCTTATCCGCCACCTGAAACGCTAGCAAAGCTGTGACGCCTGGGTCTTATTGTGCCAGGGTGTTTGAAAAGTGCAAAAGGTTTGCCAGAGACCTCCGTGGCGTCACACCAGCTGCTTGGAGCGTGTGCCCGAATACAGTGCACCTTGCTGGGCCACAGCAGGTGGCTCCCTCTGCTCTGTACTCTGGTTCTCCTGGCCTCCGGAGAGGCACACCAGCTGCTCGGAGCGTGTGCCCGAATATAGTGTAGTTTGCTGGGCCACGCCAGGTGGCTCCTCCCGCTCTGACCTCTGGTTCTCCTGATAGTAGTGATGTGGTAGTAGTAATGTCATGATATCTGATTAGGACAAATCAATAGGTACAGTTGGTCAAATCCTAATCTGGTCCAGTCCTTCTTACTTCCAGGTGTGCACAAACTACACTTAAAACTACATTTAAAAAGTCGATACAAAAAAGTTATGGGTTATCGGTACCACATCGGCCTTGAGAAGCAGAAAGTTATCACTATCGGTTTGAAAAAAAAGCTATTTTGCATTTCTACTTTTAATGATAAAAATTGTAATCCTCAAAGGAAAATTCAGTTTAAAATAATAATCATAAATAAATAAATAAAAAACAACATATGTACAGTATATATCTTTCCAATGCAACATAAAAACATTTAGATTTAATTATAAACATATTCAGCAATGGTAGTTATGGTGGCATGTGGCCAGTTGTTGCTGGGCAGAATTCATGAGGCACCGTTTGTGCCAGAACAGCCAAAAAGAAAAAGTGTTTTTCTGCATTATTTCCACGTCCCTTCCAATATAAAAGCTTCTTTTTCTGCCTGGTAGAGATTTAAAGATTGAGAACTTCCTGCTGGACGAGCACAACAACATCAAGATCGTCGGTACGTACGGGAAGCCCCACCACTGGGGCACTTTTGAGTTCAAATGGATCGGAACATGTTCACATGACACGCTTTCCCACACAGACTTTGGCCTGAGCAACACCCTGAAGGCGGAGTCTTTGTCCTCTGAGCTGCTCACCACTCAGTGCGGAAGCCCCGCCTACGCCGCCCCCGAGCTGCTCGCCCACAGGAAGTACGGACCCAAGGTGGACGTCTGGTCCATGTAAGGGAAACGCTTTCACATCTCTGACACAACACCCAACACCATTTCAGTTCTTCTATTGGGTCTCATTACAGTGGTACTCATTACTTGTACTAATACAGTGGTCTGCGTGTGTGTGTGTGTGTGTGTGTGTGTGTGTGTGTGTGTGCGTGTGGGTGCGCATATGCGGACAGAGGCGTGAGCATGTTTGCCATGCTGACTGGGACGCTGCCCTTCACCGTGGAGCCGTTCAACATCAAACATCTGCACCACAAGATGGTCACCGGCGACATCAACAGCATCCCCGACGACGTCAGCACAGGTCTCAGCGAGATGATGTATCACTCTGATACACTTCTGATTTTCACAAAACTTTCTTGAAGTTTCGGTGCTGATCTGGATAAAGGTGCATGGTTGGTTCACAATTTGCTGTTGCAGTCTGCTTGCATTGGGGCCAAGTGAGGCAGCGATGTTGTCAGCAGCTTTGTAATGTGCATTACCGCCACCTACAGTACCGGAGTGGGACTGTATTACGCGACTCGTCGTGATTTGTCCGATGATTAAGATTGTTTGGTCTTGGCAGACGTCTGCACTCAAGTTATGATGTCGTGAGGATTCTTCATCCTTAAAATCTCCACCTCCATCCCGCAGGTGCCGCAACGTTTGTGATGTCTCTCCTGGAGCCGGACCCCGAGAAGAGACCCAGCGTCCGGGCGGCCATGCAGGCGAGATGGATCAACGAGGGCTACGCCAAGAGGCTGCGAAACGCACTCTCACACAATAACAGGTTATGACTTTACAGCATGTTTGCAACGTGAGACGCTGCTGCAGACCTTCCAGCCGGGAAATGAAAGCAAATGAAAATTCTTGTGGTCAACTTTTGTGTATTAAACTATGACTTGGAGGCCTTTTATCATGCAGTGTGGAAATACCATCACTGTCACATTTTCTACTCTTACATCAGCAAGGCACACTTTGTATCTCAAAACATAACATTTGCCTCAGCGAGGGCCACTTTTAGCACACTTTGTATCTCAAAACATAACATTTGCCTCAATGAGGGCCACGTTTAGCACACTTTGTATCTCAAAACATAACATTTGCCTCAGTGATGGCCAGTTTTAGCACACTTTGTATCTCAAAACATGACGTTTGCCTCAGTGAGGGCCACTTTTAGCACACTTTGTATCTCAAAACATAACATTTGCCTCAGTGAGGGCCACTTTTAGCACACTTTGTATCTCAAAACATAACATTTGCCTCAGTGATGGCCAGTTTTAGCACACTTTGTATCTCAAAACATGACGTTTGCCTCAGTGAGGACCACTTTTAGCATACTTTGTATCTCAAAACATGACGTTTGCCTCAGTGATAGCCACTGTTGTACTGAGCAGCCAGGGCAGAGATGTTCTGTGGTTATCATCACACTTTTCTTCCTCACCATCGCGAACAGCCTTCTCTGGTGGCATCCAAAGAGAGCAAAAAGCCAAAGAAAAAGTAAAACAGTGAAACAACTATTGTGAAAATGGGACTTTCAATATGATGCTAACATGAATACGTAAAGCAGTGGTTCTCAATTCTTTTTGTCATGCCCCACTAGGGAACAGAATCGTTTTCACAATAATATGAATAGTATTCATTATTGCATTATTAATATTTATTCCATTATCCGTCCATCCATTTTTGCAAGTCCTTGTCCTCATAGAGTTGCTGGGTATGCTGGAGCCTATCCCAGCTGACTTTGGGCAAGAGGCGAGGCTCACCCTGAAGTGGTTGCCAGCCAATCGCAGGACACATATAAAGAAACATTCATTATATATATTATATATTATATATTATATATTATATATGTACTGTATACAAACAATCATTCACACCTGTGGACAATTTACAGCCATCAATTAGCCTAGCATTCATGTTTTAGGATGTAGAAGGAAGATGGATTACCCAGAGAAAACACACACACACACACACACACACACACACACACACACGGGGAGAACATGCAAACTCCACACAGAGATGTTCAAACTCCTGAATGTGTGGGCAACATGCTCACCACTAGGCCACCGATATCATATGATAGGATCCTGATTATATTTATTTATCTGAACAGTCCACTGCTTGAGTTGCTGGCAGATACAATCACCCTTAATTAACGAGCTGAGATAACATCTGTGTCAACTTCAAACAGTTTGCAAGTTAGATTTCTGAACTGCTCGGTCTTGTCAGTAACATTTACACGAGACTGCTTCATCTTGGTTCACAGGTTGCGCGAGGAGGATCTGGACGCGTCCGTGCTGGCGTACATGACGGATGAGCTGGGCTACTCGCGCTCGGAAACCACGCACACGCTGACGACCAACCGGCCCTCCGCCATCATGGCGTCCTATCACCTGTTGCTGGCCAAACAAAAGAGGAGCCTGGCAGGGGTGAAGATCCACCAGGTCAGCAGACGCACCAGTGAAGGTGTGGTGTATAAAAAACACCCTCATGCGCCTCCTCCTTTTAGAGTGACAGCTCCAAGCCGCCAATCAGACGCCCCAAGGCTCGCCAAGTGGCGGAGAGCCGGCGCGTAAGGACGAGACCAGAGCGTCCGCACGATGAGGATGAACGAGAAGATGATGACAATCGTCGCCCGTCTCCCTCTCTTCCTCCTCTCCTCTGCGCCGCCTCCCGGGAAGCCACTGACGAGGAGACGGCCGCCATCTTGGTCACCAGAGAGGCTCTGCTTCCTGACGGTAACACAACATTCAAGGTCCAATATTAGTTTTTGAAATCATTTGAAAGAAGTGTGCTGGAAGTGTGTTAGCCAGTTTCCAAGTACTTTTGTGTGTCTGCAGCTTTAATGCTAATGAGCTGCTTTGTCTCCAAAGAGTCCACTTTTACTCGCTCCACTTTTTATGATTCACTCTCAAAAGTGAAATGGATGCTCAGTTTACTCAATTTGGGTGTAACGGTGTGCATACTCAAAAAAACCCACAGGGAGACTCTCATAGACATACTAAACACACCAGGTAAACATAGACATACTGTATATACACACCAGGTAAACATAGACATATATACACACCTGGTAAACATAGACATACTGTATATACACACCTGGTAAACATAGACATACTGTATATACACACCAGGTAAACATAGACATATATACACACCAGGTAAACATAGACATACTGTATATACACACCAGGTAAACATAGACATACTGTATATACACACCTGGTAAACATAGACATACTGTATATACACACCAGGTAAACATAGACATATATACACACCAGGTAAACATAGACATACTGTATATACACACCAGGTAAACATAGACATATATACACACCAGGTAAACATAGACATACTGTATATACACACCAGGTAAACATAGACATACTAAACACACCAGGTAAACATAGACATACTGTATATACACACCAGGTAAACATAGACATATATATACACACCAGGTAAACATAGACATACTGTATATACACACCAGGTAAACATAGACATACTGTATATACACACCAGGTAAACATAGACATATATACACACCAGGTAAACATAGACATACTGTATATACACACCAGGTAAACATAGACATACTGTATATACACACCAGGTAAACTTAGACATATATACACACCAGGTAAACTGACATATATTCAGGATTTTTTGCTAGCCAGCAGAATTCATGGTTCCATTTATCACAGCAAGTCTTCCAGGTCCTGAAACAGCAAAACAGCCCCGGACCATCACACTACCACCACCATATTTTATGGTTGCTGTGATGTTCTTTTTCTGAAATGCGGTGTTATGAATCGGGAGTCTTCCCCTTTCTCTCTTGCCTCATCCAATATGGCGGTGACGTCCACGTATGATTCGGCATTCAATGTGTCGTCCACGTCACCAAGAAACTCACACATGATGCAGCAAGTCCACCTACCCGACTCATTAAACTCGTGAGTCCACGTCAGGTTCACGATTCGCTTGTCAGCACCCTCATGCCGGCGTTGGCGAGTGACTAGTGAGTAGATGTTTGCGAGCGCTCGGGTTCTTTGAGTCCTCGGCTTGGCGTTAGCAAGCGAGCAGTGGAAAGGAGAGTTGATTTGAGGCAACGAGCAGATGTGTTGCTTTTTCCACAAGGTTGATACATTTATACCAATGCTGTTAAAGCAGGGGTGCCCATTACGTCGACTGCAAGCTAATGGTCAATCACGCATCGCATAAACTTCTCTTTGTCATATGATAATCAGTCAGCTAACATTAAGCTCCCCTCCTGATTCACTCTTTCAAATGCAAACTGGACGTAACAAATGAAGTGTGTGTCTAATGAAGCCCGTATTACTACACCGCTATGTACACCGCTATTGAGGAATTACGTGTGATCATCTCCATTGCCAGATTGAATTGAATTGTGAATGATATCAACTATTTTGATTACCTGCAATCGTTTGAAAGTGTGAATGTGAAATACTAGGGGTGTAACAATTCCTTTTAATAACGATTCAATTCCTATCATGATTCGTGGTTGCCGATACGATTCAAGGACGATATTGGTTCATTTGGAACGATATGATCCGAATCGATAAATACCTGGATACTGGACAGTACAGGTGAGGTTTGCTAGATTCCTAGTAAGGGAATCAGATATAAACAAACAGGTAAACAACAATTAATGGCAAATGTGTTCACATTTGATTTGAATAAAGTGCAACCAACACTTCAGGTTGAATTAACAGGTTAACCTTTTCTGCTGTCATTTTCAACATTCAATACATTTTCAATCCAGGTACAATTAATGCTACCAACATTCAACAGTTTACCTGCTACTTCTGCTTTTGTTTTTCACCATAAAAATAAGACAATATTAATATCCATGTGATGAGAGGTAATCGTCACATACCCTTGATTTGAGCGTGACGTCCAGCCATCCGTCGTTATCGCTCCTCCTTCAGCGACAGCTTCACATCATTCTTAGTACTTTCCTGCAATGCAAGGATGACCTTCTCTGGGAAGAGCGGTCGGCTCGGTATCTGGTACCGTGGCTCCAATCTTTGAGTCATTTCACAGGACTCCGGATTTTCAACCACACTGTAGGGAACGAGAGGTCCCTGGACGGGCAGCGTTGTGTGAAATCTCATGGCGCCTTAGTAGGTGGTCGGAGAGATTTGTGGTGTTTTACTTGAGCTTTACATACAGTACAGGCCAAACGGTTGGACACACACAACACAACCCCACGATCCCAAGCTCATTAATAAGGCAAGAAATTCCACTAAGTAACCCTGACGAGGCACACCTGTGAGGCGTCATTGAGAGAACACCAAAGGGTTGCAGCGCTATCAAAAATAAACTATATGACATAAAATATGTCTAAAACATAAGACAGACATATACACACACTGTGTATACCTGTATATGACTATGTTTACCTGGTGTGTGTATATGTATAAAATATGCCTAAAACATAAGACATATTTAGTGTTATTTCACACTTTTTTAAGTACATAATTCCACATGCGTTCATTGATAGTTTTGAGAATCTACAACGTAAATAGTCATGAAAATAAGGAAAACGCAGTGAATGAGAAGGTGTCTCCAAACCTTTGGCCTCTACTTTATCCTGCAAACAGCGAACGCTTATTTAGAACATCTCCCTCTTTACAAAAGCCAAAGTGTTTCCACACACTGGACCGCATTGGTGGCTTAATTATTCTTCTCCTCTGCCGTCCGCCATGCTACGTTTTGTTGTCTGCTGGCGCGTAACGATGGCGTCACAGACAGGCAGACTGAATCAAGTAACGTCTAACGTCTTTATCTTTAAAAGTGCTAGAAAAACACACGTCCATATAAAACCTGTCATGCTTAAATCCAATGCTTTATTTCCTAGTACCGATGCAACCGATTGATTACCTTTTAATCGATGTTATATCGATATATGTCGTCTGGAATGGCAGCTTGCTGAACACAGATTGAAGGAGTTGGATCATACAGTAGGAATGAATATACAGTAAATCGATACATCGATGTAGTAGATGATTCGTTACACGACTATGAAATACTAATCATTAGTATTCAGTAGAGTAGTTTCACCGCTTTTATACATCGATCATGTCGACTTGTAAGTTGCATGCTGAAAAAGTGCACGCACCCCTTATTAATACTCATGTTTATAAATATACGGAGTTCTGTGCCCGCGAGTCCCGATTCAGTAAAAAACTTGGGAGTTTTGAACGACTACACACTGATAACATTACACTTTAACAGCAGCATCATGCTAGGTTAGCCTAATAATAATTAGCAGAGCTCCATGCATCATTGTAAGATGTGTAGCGAAGCCTGAAGGAGTTTTTTTTTTTCACGCTGCTACTTCAGAAGCGAGCATTTGAGTGCCTCTTTTCTCAAAAGTGGAGCAAACAAGTGAGGAGTCGATAGATTTTCCTCAGGTTTTACTGTTAGCATCAGTAACAAGTCACCTTTGCATAAAACAGACCTGATGATGCTGATATGTGTTTGTCCCATCTTGTTCTGCCAGACAAGGAAGTCATCCATCTTTCTCCTCCTAAAACTTCTGTATCGCACCTCTGTGACTCCGCCCCCTTACCTGCTGAGCCATTTGGAGACAGCGGCACCTCAGGAGCTGTCCAACAAACGCAGCATCTCCGGACAACGTATTCAGACGGTGGTGGAGGCCACCATGCGGCCCAGGGCCTCCTCAGGTTGAACACGTTGGAGAAAAGCGGCGCTCCTCCCAGAATGCACCTGGACGACCACGCACGGAGAGCCCCGCCCACCACGCTGCCCCGCCTCCGCCATCAAGGGCTGAAAGAAGGTCATGGCAGGAAGGTGGTGTGGGTCTCTGGCTCCACTGGACTCCAGGTGAACGGCTCCAAAACCCTTCCCTCGGAGAGGCACCCTCTGGTGGTGAGGGGACAGCGGGGGGAGCCAGCAGGGAGGACGGCGGCAACGGTTGGGTCCAAGAGGAACTCTGGCCAATTACGCTCTACCCCACGCCGACGGGTAACGGACGTCAATCTGCCGCTACTTCCTGCCGCGCTGCAGAGGAAGACGGACAGGAAGCTGCACAGCGTGAACTACTGACACACACGTAGCGATGCTAACCATCACGTCGCCGTCCTCGTGGGGACAAAGACTAGAAGGGACGCGTGGAAAATAGTTACAATACCAACAAAAGGTGAGTTTACAGCAGGCTAGAAAATGATGCTAACTATTATTCTGAATTATTAGAACTCTCAACCAAACTGAAGGTTTCCACGTTTACACGCGAAGTCAGCAGGGGGCGAGTTACTGTACTTCCTTAGCGATGCTAACTACGTTTACTGCGGTGACATCTTCACGATGATCCTGACTCACTGGCGCCTCCCTAGGAATAAAATGGTATTACAAGGCAATACCTTTCATTCCATACATTTTAGTCAATCTGCTAAAATGAGCCTCCCATGCAGTAAATATTGTTATCACCAGCATTTATAAGCTCTAATGCCAAATATAATATATACATACAGTATATACATATTAGGGGTGCACGATAATTAGGGTGGTGATATGAGGGAATTATGATGTCATACCGATAAAGCCGATATCATGAAAAATAGCTCCGACAACCGATAATTTAAAAAAGGGCTCCTATGAGGCGAGATTACCCGTACTGTGCTGGTGAGATAATCAAGCACTCCTTTTTTTCTCCTGCCTGTGACGTTAACGGCCTGTCGTAACTTCCCCTGAGCTCACTTGGAAACAAGCACTCACTTTCCGAGGAAGACATTTCACATGCTAGTTGTACCAAAGGCTCCGCAATGATGGGAAAAAAAACATCGAGCACACAAAAAACCTTATCATCACCTGAAACGCCAGCACCGTGATGTTTGAAAAGTGCAAAAGTGTTTTCCAGAGACCTCCGTGGTGTCACACAAGCTGCTCGGAGCGTGTGCCCGAATACAGTGCACCTTGCTGGGCCACAGCAGGTGGCTCCCTCCGCTCTATGCTCTGGTTCTCCTGATAGTAGTGATGTGGTAGTAGTAATGTCATGATATTTCATTAGGACAAATCAACAGGTACACTTGGTCAAATCCTAATTTGTTCCAGTCCTTCTTACTAACAGGTGTGCACAAACTACACTTTAAAAAAGTGGATATAAAAATGTTATTGGTCATTGGTACCATATCGATCTTGAGAAGCAGAAAGTTATCAGAATTGGTAAAGATATTGTTCACCTCTAATATCTATTTATATGTATATATAGTAGGGATACTCCAATCGATCAGCCACCAATAAAAATTGGCCAGTTTTTGTGAAAAAGCACATGATAAATGCTTTTCAACGCCAAGTAGCACGTTAAAAAGCTTGAATTTAATACGGCATTTGAAGAACAAACACTTGACGGAGTATGGTGAGGAGAATGGAGGCTCACGATGTGATCATGAGTCAAACGGCAGCTGATATCACCAAAATGCTGGAAAACACTCACCCGTATGTGCGTGACAGTCAGAAGGCTAAGCTAATCATCCAAGAAATTATTGAATTCATGGAACCAGATGACCATCCTTGGCCAGCGCCGGGTTTGCCGACTGCTCTCTCACTTGGAACCCTGCTGCTGATACCTGGAAGTCCTGCTAGAACGCCATCCAAGTATGTGCTCTCACATCCAAAGTCTCTTAAAGAAGACGTCTCATCCTCTGGATGTTCCACCAGTGATATACGTACAGTATCTCTACAGTACAGTATGTTCTCTTCAAAAAGTAAGTCAAATATGTTTTTGTCTAAATGAAGGTGATTTTATGTTTCCTTTTTTCATATCACATAACCGATAATACATTTAAAAATGTACACTTAATGTGATTAATATTGGTATCGGCCAATTTCACTCATGGATGATCGGCATTGGAATCGGCAGCAACAGCATTTGAAGCACTCGTATGAGTCGAGGTGGTCCAACACTCTGTATAAATCACAATTGAAGAGGAAGAAGTAATCTACCTGATAAACATGTATACGAATGAAAATACACCCAATATCACATGATAAAGCAACATTTTCACAAACGTCCAAACGGACTCTCCTAGCGCGCGCACACACAGTGTCAGATTTGACCGTCTCTTACTTCCGGGAATTGTTACATTCCTACTAGTGAGGATAAGCAACTAGCCACCCACAGTTGTTTACACACACTTGAGAGATGGTTTGATGACTTCATCATATGCGGTGGGACGATATTATCAAACATCCTTACTAATACAGTATATATATATATATATATATATATCTATATATATACACACATACATATGCTGTGGGACGATATTATCAAACATCCCTACTAATACAGTATATATATATATAT
This sequence comes from Dunckerocampus dactyliophorus, assembly GCF_027744805.1. Taxonomy (NCBI): domain Eukaryota; kingdom Metazoa; phylum Chordata; class Actinopteri; order Syngnathiformes; family Syngnathidae; genus Dunckerocampus; species Dunckerocampus dactyliophorus. Next base: position 17,032,784 of record NC_072837.1, on the reverse strand, counting down.
ATATATATATATATATATATATATACACACATACATATGCTGTGGGACGATATTATCAAACATCCCTACTAATACAGTATATATATATATATATATACACACATACATATGCGGTGGGACGATATTGTGGGACATCCCTACTAATATATACAGTATGTATATATACACACACATACATATATACATATGTATAATTCTAGCCAAACTTGTATATAATTTATTATATAACATTATTTATGTCAATAAAAGCTGTTTTCCTACTTTTGTCAACAAGACTACGCCAGATAATTGCTTTTGTAATATTCCCAACATAAAATGACTTGTTGCTTGGAATAAAATGGATTTGCTATTTGTGGTGTTTGTTTGGCTTGGATGACTCGTCATTATGAAACCACCACACAATCTCCATTTTCCACTCGCACGTGCGCCCTCTCGTCTCTTTCAAGCCTTAACGCCGCATTGTTGGCCGTGACCTTCCTCCTCCTCCTCAATAATTCAACATGCTACCAGATACTCACCTCCGCCCCCCGCCAGCCTCGCACACTCCAGTTACCTCTCAAACACACACTTGTGGCTAAAGAAGGCTTCACAAGGTACTCTGCATGTGCATGTACTGTACATACTCTACTACAAGTGGAAAAGCAGTCCATTATACATGAGGCAGCTTATCATGCACTCGTAGCATGGAACCATCAACGTGGGTCCTCCTGCAGGGCATGTCAAGGTCACAAACAAACATTTTTCATGTCCTTTTTGCGAATCTTTTCCAGGTTTTTACTGCATGTCACGCCAACAAAAAATGACTTTTTTAACACAAACGTCATGATTTTCATCATTCAAAAATGGTAATATTACAAGTTAGTCGTAAGAACGTCTATTGTTAATGATGAAATAAAATAAAGTCACTGTATTATCAAAATAAAGTGTTTTTTATGAGAAAAGTTGTGATATTACAAGAATAAAGTCATCATTTTACAGGCATAAATCATAATATTAGGAGGGGGAAAATGTAGAAATATTATTTTAAAATGTACACTATAAGAAAAAATATTATTACAAAAATAGCATCTTAATTCTACATTCAGAAAATAAAGTTGCAAGAATGCAAAATATCAAATAGAAATATAAAAAAAACGTAAACGCATTTGCAAAAAAAGGTGATTACAGCTGCACGGTGGCTTAGTGGTTAGCATGGCAGGACATCGGGAAGACCTGGGTTGGAATCTCCGTTTGGGCATCTCTGTGTGGAGTTGGCATGTTCTCCCCGTGTGTGGGGGGGTTTTCTCCGGGTACTCCGGCTTCCTCTCAAATTCCAAAAACATGCAGGTGAGGTTAATTGGCCACTCCCGTATTGTCCATAGGTATGAATGTGAGTGTGAATGGTTGTTTGTCTATATGTGCCCTGTGATTGGCTGGCGACCAGTCCAGGGTGTACCCCGCTTCTTGCCCGAAGTCAGCTGGGATAGGCTCCAGCATACCTCCCAGACCCTAGTGAAGATAAGCGACATAGAAAATGAATGGATGGAATTTTATTACATAAAGTTTGGAAAATACTGGAATTATTTTATTTGATGAGGAAACATTTGTAAAATAAAGTCAGAAAAATACCAAAAAAATGTATTTTACAGCAACAAATTTATAATAGTAGGAGGGGGGAAAGTCAAATATTACCAACAAAATGTCTTCTTTTTTTTTAGACAAAATTTGTGATTATAAGAATAAAGTTGTCATAATACAACCAAACAATTAGTTATTACTAAAATAACATTTTATGACAAAATAATCTTCAAAGGGGCCTATTGTACTAATTTTCGGGCCTTTTTCATTGAGTTCTATATAGAGCAGCTACGCACCATAACCCGCACAGAAAGCTTCCTAGATCTTCCAGACTCAGCACCTCTTCCTGCGGTGTTTCCTGCCTCCCGCCCAAACGGTCTGTGTAATTTACTCCACCCCCGGCCCTCCTCCCGCCGATCCCACTCCGCTGTGATTGGTCACACTCCCAAGCGCTCCCGAGGACTTCGGGACAGCCGCCGAACCCCTTTTGTCCGATTACTTGCTCAAAATAAACCCAGTTAGGACACTGATGAATTCTTACTTACGGCTCGCTCTTCTGACTCTTCAACACGACCAAGTAACGTTGGAAAGGCGTCGGACTTCAGCAAGAAGCGGATGGTCCGGCTTCGTATTGGCCCATGTTCACTAAACAGTCCCGTGTGAAATGCCGTTAACGATGATGAGCATATTTTTCTCTCGCTGGCCGAGAATCAGCAACTCCGACCACTTCTTCCTGATGCTTGCCTCTTCAGGCACACCCCAACAAACATTCCCTGGGAGCCATTGCTCGATGTGCTAACAGGGCGGGGGTGCTGGGCATGCCCATATAAGGAAGTCTGGGTTGCGTTGACGTCGGTGGAACTCGATGTTTAAAAAAAACTGTAAAACACAGCGTGCAGAGCCGTCCAAAACTGCTTTCAGGTCTCACTTCCACATGTGCAAACGTCATTATCTGACGTGTTGGCATCGTTTAACACCAGAATACAACATTGTAACAACATTTATAGGTCAGGAAAGAGCAAAAGCATAATAGGTCCCCTTTAAGATTATGACAATGTAGTCATCCGATCCAGTGCAAGGATTGATGTAAGGAGAACAAGGTTTGAATTTACAGAAAGAAAATGTCATTAGAAGATTAAAGCCAGAATAAAATGAGAAAAAAATGATTTTATGAGGGAAAAATTGTATTATTGCTAAAATAAGATTGGAAAAATAGAAGAAAAAGGTTTTAAAAGGTGTGCATGGACATGTGACTGAGTGAGTTACTTATCAGCAAGCTTCAGCTCGTAGATGTGTACCTAATCAAGTGGCCAGTGAGCGTGTGGTCACATGACTGCAGGTGTGGCGCTCCTTCAATAAAGTGGATGATGTTACTGCAGAGCGTGTCTGCTTTCTAATGACGCTCATCCATAATTGAGGTGCGGTGGGGGGTGAGGGGGGCGTAGGGGTCAAGCTAGCTCCAGGAGGCCATCTTGGCTGACTTGGCGTGACGGTGTTAGGTCAAAGAGGGTCAGCGGCACACAAAATGATGTCCTGGCGTGCAGCAACCTGAGCCCGCGGCTGTTCTGTGTGATCCGATGAACATCTGCAGCGGCTAATTCGTGGGGAGAAGGTCACAACGCCTTTTTGACCCCTTCACCGCCCCTCGCAATTGTGATGCTCTGGCGTGGGTGCAGCTAACGAGGTCTTCGAATTGGGCCAAAACACGTAATCATTTATTGTGAGAAATGTGAGAAAATACACAAAATACACAAAATACACAATATACACAATCACATTTCACAAGCGACAATTCCACAGCTTTACAAGTGTGAAAAATGACATATTTATTATGATTTATTATTAGGGGTGTAACGATTAATCTACTATATCGATGCATTGATTTATATTCCTATGATCCAACTCCATCGATCTGCCATCCATTCCGGATGGCATGTATCGATCCAACATCGTTTAAAAGGTAATCGATCGATTGCATTGATACTAGGAAATAAAGCATTGGATTTAAGCACGGCAGGTTTTATATGGACGTGTTTTGGGTTTTTTTTTAGCACTTTTAATGATAAAGACGTTACACGTTACTCGATTGAGTCTGCCTGTCTGTGACGTCAGCGCCAGCAGACAACAAAACGTAGCATGGCGGACGGCAGAGCAAAGAAATAATTAAGCCGCCATTGCGGCCCAGTTTGTGGAAACACTTTGGCTTTGGTAAAGAGGGAGGTGTTGTAAATAAGTGTTTGTAAGATTATGTAAAGGTCAAGTAAAATACCACGGCAACACGACAAATGTCTCCAACCACCCCCTAAGGCGCCATGGGATTTCACACAACGCAGGTTTCCCTGAAGTAGCAGGGAAACCTCCCGTTTGTTCAACCTGAAGAGATGTTGGATGCACTTCATTCAAATAAAATGTGAAAGCATTTGCGATTAATTGTTGTTTACTTGTTTGTTTATATCCATTATTCATTTACACCTGATTCCCTTACAAAACAAACAACGGGAATCTAAAAAACGTCACCTGCACTGTCGAGTATCCAGGTATTTACTTCACAGCCACGCTGGTTGAATATTTGGCTAAAAAGTTACTGCATCGATTCGGATCGTATCGTTCTAAATGAACCAACGTCATCCTTGACTCGTATCGTCAACCACAAATCATGATACGAATCAAATCGTTATTAAAACGAATCGTTAGGCCCCTATTTGTTCGTTTGGTCTCCAAAAATGTTGGCAAAAATATCATTTAGCATCAATTTGTGGGCCAATAACCATTTCAAAACACACCTGCCTTGTTTTGCGAAGCAGGTAAATAAAAGTTTGTTGGTCCAGTCATATTTTTTTACTGTACTTTTCTTAAAGTTCATGTTAAAATCTCGTCTTGCTCTCGTGGGCCTGATCTCATGCATCGTCTCATCTCGTGAGTTGGGTGTCTGGTGACACCCCTACTAAATAATAAAAGTCAATTGAAAAACGTTGATTGAATAACCTGATTTAATCTCATGTGGGCAAGAAGCATCAATCAACACGGAAGATAGATCTACTACGCCATCTGCTGGTGTACCAGAGTTAAAAACATTTTAGTATTCCTAAACGTGTGACTTGTGTTTATGAGTTTCCTTGAAGGTGAAGACATTGTTTCATACCTCTTTGCTGCTTCTCCTCCTGGCCTTCCATAGTGACTGCCACTATGGATCGGTTCTACGCATGTGCAGATTGCGTCTACATCCGGTCGGCCTTTTTTCGGTAATCATGTGTTAGGCAAGCCAAGTTGTACTACGCATGTGAACTCTACGTCCTACGTTGCCCAAGTGGGGTACACGTACCCCTAGCCGTACGCCAATTGTCATGGGGGTACTGAATAAAAATGAAAAACAATTAGCGCCTAACATTCGCAATTACGAGCGCACCTGAATGCCTCATAGCACAGAGCGCATGGTCATAGCGGAAAGAAGGAAGGAAACGCGGCACGAGGTTCTTCATTGTGAGTTGTATGAAAAAGTAAATCAATTTGATAATTCCGTTGTGTATTAAGAGTGTTTAATCTTCAAGGTTTAATTTATATTGGTGTTCCAATCCCCGCACTGTGAAAAGCTGTCAGTGTACGTGCTGTCAGCATGAGAGCGTGGAGATTCCCCGGAAAATGAAGCTTTATCGCTGCTTGGATGTATTTTTGCGCTTTGGATACTGCTTTATCATGTTTGTTCAACTTTCCCTTCCATTTTGGTAGCAAATTAACATGCACACTGAAATCATAGCCATTGCAAGTGGACAAAAGTGAAGCTCAAGTTCAACCCACTGGAACAGAAGGATCCCAACATCTGGCTGGAATAAATGATGTGTAGGACCATCCATCCATCCATCCATCCATCCATCCATTTTCTATGCCGCTTATCCTCATTAGGGTCGTGGGGGTATGCTGGAGCCTATCCCAGCTGATATGTTGGACCAATACTTAGATAATTTATTCATTTCCAAGGGAAATTCACATCTTATCTATTCATCAGTGCTCATGTAAAACTTTGAACGAGAATTACTTGCTTACTATAAAAATGAATTAACCAATTAATCATGCTTAATATTTCTATTTCATGAAAATTAAAAATGCTTTATGCGTTTAAGTGTGCAGCAGTGGGGGGTACATGGCTTCAAGTTAAATGTCTGAAGGGGTACGCGACTGAAAAGTTTGGGAACCACTGCTCTACGTCATCCATCCATCTGTTTTACGGCGGTCACAGAGCGCCGCGGCCCTCTTGTTTACGTGTGTTCCACAGCGGACGAAGATGCAAGCATCTTCGCCTCATACGCAAGAACGCACAGGCGACAGTCCGCAGGGAGACGGCAGGAGACAAATATAACGGCGAGCGATCTGTGAGGTCTGATTTTTTTTTGTGATGTATTACTCTTTTCAACGCATATTGTTTTAATTCATTTATTACTTTAATGTCCCCAGGAACTAAGCGGAACTACGTTCTTCATCACAGAAATCTGACCAGAACTGGACTTAGGAGACCAAGTGGGGGGTAAGTCGCTGTTATTGGACTACAATGCTGATGGGGTTGTCATACAACTTCATGTCAAAAAATTCAATCTATCCCTTTAAACATGAATAATACATAATACTGTACAGGCTCACACTTAGCATTAAAAGTGTACGTCCTGTGGTGGCCATTATCTCATCAATGTAACGTTACTGCCACCTAGTGACCACTTTAGAATAGTGTTTGTGGTTAAAGGAAAAGTGCGTTTTTGGAACGTTTCCTATCATCCACAATCCTTATGTGAGACATCAACACACGCCTTTCTCTTTTGTGTTCTAAAGATGTAAAAACAGGTAAAAAGAGGCAGCTAATCAATGCACGTAATGGGACACATCTTTTCCTCCTAGAAAGGCCGCTATTAAAACACCTCCAAAAAGCTCCAACAAGGTTTTATGGTTTTCTAACATGGAATAATTACAGTATTTTGGGAACTTCCTTCCTGGGTGCATTGGTGTCATATAACAACATAGAAAGGTACGCTACACCTAGCATTAGCTTTTCCAAACTAAAAAACAAAAACACAGCATCAGCAGCTCCAATATGTAGCGTTACCTTTCGCTAGTGGCCTGAGGCATTGTGAGCGAGTGTGTGGTGAAGCTAGTCGCTAGCCGGCTGGTAGCTAGCCGGTGTGGTGTGGCGAGGTGTCCATACAACAGTAACGTAGTTCTTGGGCGTAACAATGTTAATAACAATAATAATGTCACTGTAGCTTGGTTAATATGCAGGTCATGTTATGAAAATGGAGCATTGTTGGGGCTTTTTGGCAGTTTTTTCAGAAGGCTTTATAGGTTCGTCCCATTATGTGCATTATTAGCCGCCTCTTTTTATGTCTTTAGAACACACAGAAGAGAGACGTGTGTCATGTCTTACATAAGGATTGTGGATGATGGGCAAAATTTTTAAATTTCCTTTAAGCCTGTCTTGTTCATATGAGCTGATGAACTTGCTTCCCCTTTCATTCATCTAATCTTTTATAGGCAAACAAATCTCTACATTTTAGTTCAGCCAACATTTTTTGTTTGCCACTTTAACATCTTGCCTATTTTCAGTCACACTATGAAGGAATCTTTTGTATCGCTAAAAATCCTTTGACATAGAGTCAATTTGCTCATTTAATATCCTTTATTCTCAGTTTTTATGTTTTTAATGTGCCGTGCCGTTCCAGACCAAGTGCTGCCACCTGCTGGACGTAATGCGTTAGAGCACGTGGAGCATCATTGCGGCTTGGTTGAAATGCGACAGATGATGAACCACCCGTGGCTCCAATGACCAACGTTAGAGCTGAAGGCCAAGTGTGCAGAAGAAACAATACATTTAGATACTGTAAGAGTTGATAGTATTAGATAAAGCATTCTTAGTTATTCTATGCTTGCATTGGTTTCGCTTTCACCTTCGGCGAGACAAGCTTGCCCGCCTTTCTTTGCGAGGGTGGGGGTGAGGCCACCTTACCACAGCCGTGCGCCCTCGATTGACACAAGCCCGGACCAGTTAGATGCAAACACATAAATCACATCTGATCCACTCGGGAAGGAGTACGCAGCACTTAGACACTTCCTGGTTTTCATCACGACCTGTTGACGTGAGCAGGAGTCCAGCATGCTCTAATTTAAAAGATTTAAAATGACAGAAAAGCGTGTCTGCCTGATCTCGTCTTGGGAAAACCAACCTGCTCGTTTCAATACACATTTTGAGCCTTTTTGGTCCTAACTTTCTTCACCGTTGCTATAGAAAAGTATTTCCTTTTACCGTTTCCGTCTTCACAATAAAAGCACACATACGCAAAGTTTACTTTTACCTTTTTTACACGGTTGATCATAAAGTTGTTTATTTTCATCATCTCAACAAAGTCTGTGTGCTAATTAACTTTTTGTTCATCTTTTCTTGGTCTGCTTTCCTGTATGGCTCCAAGCAAAACCAGGACAAAAGGCCCGGTTCTGACCCACCATGTGAGCAGAGGAGGTGAGACGCTGAAGTTAACGTAAAGATGATTGATGTAGCCCACACGTACACCCCCGGACAGCGCCCTCTCCTGTTTATGTGCTTGAAACGCATGCAGACATTACTAGCTGCTCTGCACCACAAAACATAGATTTCCATCCGTTCACATATGGGCCAGCAGAGGGCACACAATCACTCGCCGGCGACGAAAATATTTTGTGTTAAAGTGACAAAATTACAAAAATGTCAAATAAAAAAAAAAAGGAGATAAGACGCGTGACAGCGACAGAGTGCTGGCGTTGTGTCCCGTGCGTCGGCTTGTTCCCCTCAGAGTGAATCCGCTCCGTCGTACGGCTTTTGGACGCACTCTTCATTAAAACGCAATCGCCTTGGCAACAGAACATGTAAACAACAACAAAGAAATTGGACGAATCAGCATGAAGACACGACACCTCGTAGGGGGAGGGGGTGTGGGGGAAAGCTGAAAAATGTCAGAGGTCACGTTGGTCAAGGTTTGCCCAGGTTGGAGAAAACACCGTAGAGGGAATAATCATTAGATCCATTAGTCATGTCTGCTTTCCCAACACAAAAATTACATTTCATTTAAATGTGGCGTTTTATACATTCTTAATATCATCTGCGTGTGTGCGCGCATGTGTGTGTGTGTGTGTGTGTGTGTAATTTCCCTAGGAAACACTTGCACCTCATTGGCTCAACAATGTGCACCAATTGTCCAATGAAGGAAGCCAGAGCCCCTGAGCTCGCCCAATCACAGAAACGAGAGGTGTGTGTGTGTGTGTGTGTGTGAGGGTGGGTGGGGCACAGTGTAGTTCCACTTGGTCCTCCACAGATGGAGAGGATGCGGTTTCCGTGGTGACGAGAGTGACGCGTCACTGAGCAGAGAGAAAGGGGGAGGAGTCTAAACCTCTGCCCCTTTCAGGCCGATTCGTTCCTCCTCCTGTCAGTCACTGCTGGGCTTCTTCAGAGAGAAGGCTGAGATGCCAAAGTGGCCGCTGAGCTGCTGGACCTTCAGATGGAACAGGAAGGTGGGATGCACGGTCACAGACCACCACAACGTAGCCCACCACGCATTTCACTTTGAAAACAGACAAAAATCTCACCACTGATACGCCGTAGTGTACGTGCGCTGCAACAACAGCGGCCGTCCACAGGTGCAATAGCAGCACCTCGTTGGACGCCAAGCCGGACAGGGCGAGCGCCACCACGGCGGCCATGGGCAGCAGCAGCGGCCAGCTGAACGCTTGGCAACGCGTGTTACTCATCTGACACACAATCAGCTTGCACTGCGACACACACACACACACTTAGATGCAGCTTTTCCTCTAATTGTTGGACTTGGAGGTGGACACCCACCGTGACATTGGCGAAGGCCGTCCCCACCATGAGGTAGAAGACCCTGGGCTGCAGCTCCAGGATGTTGGATGGAGAAAACAGCACCCACGTGGTGGACAGGAGGAAGAGGAGTGTGGGCGAGAGGAAAGGCAGCAGAGCTTCATACAAGCTGCTGTGCTTCAGGGAGTTACTGCGATGAGCCCTGAACACACACAGACCACAACGTCACACTGCTGCTACAGCTACATGCTAACTCAAGCACAATTACATTGTTACTGCTACAGCAACTAAATGACCTTATCAATGCTACGGCTACATGCTGACATAACTAAATTACATGATCAGTGTTACAGCTACATGCTAACATAAGCAAATTACATTAGTGCTACAGCTACATGCTAACATAAACAAAATTACATTAGTGCTACAGCTACATGCTAACTTGAGCAAAATTACGTTAGTACTACAGCCACATGGTGACAGTCAAAATGACATTATTAGTGCTACCGTAACATGCTAACATAAGCAACATTTTATTTTTAGTGCTATAGCTACATGTCAAATTAAGCAAAATTACATTAGTGTAGCAACTACTGTATATGCTAACATGAGTGAAATTACATTACTGGTGCCACAGATACATGCTAACATAATCAATACATGCGTACATAAGCAAGATGACATTGTTAGTGCTACAGCTACATGCTAATTGGCGACAGGTGAAAATGGTACCTGAGGACGTTGTAGAGGCTCATGGGTAAGGTCACAGTGAAGGAACAGGCTGAAAATGAGGAGATGGGTGACTTAAAGCGCTAAAGTGCTACATGTGATGTATTTTGCCATCAAAGCTCACCAATGATCATGAAGGTGAAAAGGTCTCTGTACAGGAAGTGGAACAGGACCGGCTGGTACCATGTTTCGACACCGACCACGGAGGTGACCACGTAGACCAGGGAGATGGTCTGGAAGGAGATGGGATGTGTTGGCAGGCATTCACATGGCAACAGTGTGTGTGTGTGTGTGTGTGTGCGTGCGTACCACTTGGCTGATGTCATATCCCCAAGGCAGAAACAAGATTCCTGTGTTGTATTTCTCCCAGTGTGACAGGATGAAGGAGAACAGCACCACCCACAGGATGTAGTAGAGCGTGTCTACGCCCACACCGCTCTCCCCGCGCCCAAATATGGAGTAAACCGTGGCCACGAAGAAGATGCATGCCCAGCTGTCCAGCCCGTGGTCAAACAGCTCCCCCAGTGGTGTGGAGGAGTTGGTGCGGCGTGCCTGTTTGCCGTCCACGCCATCTGTGCGACACAAAGAGGCGGCGTCACGTAGGGGCCAGCTCATGTCAGAGTACATGACAACATGTTACGCTCCTCACCGAGCGTGTAGGCCAAGAAGTTGAAGATCCCTGCAGTGACCCACACCCAGCTAGGCACGTGCTGATGGCCAGCGGCTGCAACACAAATGTTGAAATTTTAATCACACGTTTGATCATCTTGCTACATTCCTGACCCGTCTGCCTGCCGAGCAGCACAAAACATCTACCACAGCGAGAAGATAAATATTGGGTCAGCTGCAACATTCACATTCATGTTGCCAAGCACCTTTTGCCTTTTAGGACAGCAGATTCTGCTTTTTGCAGGGATTACCTTCCAGGACCACCAGCCAATGACAAACACATGCACATAACACATGGTTCACTCCCCGTCCATCCTCAAACCCTCCTGCTGGCTTGACCTTCACATCTCCTCTGATTTTGGATCAACATTTGCAATAAAGTGTTATATTAATAATTATGATTAATAATTAGGGTGCATGATCATTATCGGACTGATTATTATTGGATTGGGCCGATATGAGGGAATTATGACATCATACCGATAAATGCGATAACATTAAAACTAGCCCTGATAATCGATCATTTTTAAGAAACGCTCCAATGAGGCGAGATTACCCCCCTCCTATCTGTGACGTTAACCCCATCGAGCAGACAAAAAAAAATCTTATCACGAGGCCTGTCACGATAACAAATTTTGCTGGTCGATAATTGTGCTATAAATTATCGACGATAATCGATCATTTCCACCTTTTTTAGACCATATTATCATTAAGTTTATCACTCAGTGATCACTGTGTCATGTCACATTTGAGCCACGAGATGGTATTAAAGTGTAGTGTATCTCTGTGAGGCACAGAAGATGCCTACTATAGCACTTACGAATCGCATGGCGTCACCACGTCACATACCCTGGGTATCGTGAGCTCGCGCCGCCCGGCACTATACATTCACTTAGCCGATCAAACGCCCCAGCAAGCTCCAACCGCCGGGACGAATGCCCCACAGCACAACCACACTGGAACTGTGGCATTCGGCTTAGAAACTATCGCTTTTGTGCTTTCATTTATATTAGCATTTGCTTGCTAACTGCGAGCTAGCACTCAGTGTATTCAGTCACTACGTAGCTAGCCCCCGCCTCCACGTACTGTGACAAAGACGCTGAATAGCTGAAGGGAGACTCACTCTTTCCCTTAATTTGACTATACAACCATACTCTGGTTCTCCTGATAGTAGTGATGTGGTAGTAGTAATGTCATGATATCTGATTAGGACAAATCAACAGGTACAGTTGGTCAAATCCTAATTTGTTCCCGGTCCTTCTTACCTCCAGGTGTGCACAAATAACACTTCAATCTAAAATTTTAAAAAAGCAGATATAAAAAAAAAAAGTTGTCTGGACCATATTGGTCTTGCTAAGGAGAAAGTTATTGGTATCGGTTTAAAAAAAATAAAAAAAGGTATCGTGCATCTGTAGTTGTAATCATTGAATTAGATTCAGCTCTTCAATATGCCCCACACACTTGTGAAACACAAGCACTCAGCAACTCACCACTAACAATAATAAGATGAACACATAGAAGTTCAATACTGTAAAACATGTAAAAATGGCTGTACATTTCACCTGTATTATCACATATTTGAGTGTGATGTGTTTTCTGCGGAAAACACATCGTATTTTCAGGGAGGAAACATTTTGGAAAGTGATTTCTGTGACCAAAAATCCACAATTTGCAGGGTTGTAGAATTTGTGTACTCAGACTGTATGTACAGCAATGACAACAAATGACTGCTGTCTTCAAACAACAAAGTCTACTGTAAGTGATAGCGTGTCTGCAGGAATCCGTATAACGTCCTATCATGCACACTTCAACACATTTTAACAATGCTCCATAACATCACTGATGTGTTCAGGGACACTTTGCCCTCATTCAACAGACGTTAACTGCTTTTATAGATCCTTGACCATTTAGCTTGTTAGCTTTGTTTGTAGCGTGCAAACAGAGGTAATTAAAGAGAGAAGGGGACAATTGTAGCATGCGTTGCAACTAGGGATGTCCCGATCCGATGTTCGGGATTGGGATCAACTGCCGATCTGCTGTATTTTGAAGATCGAATAATATCGGCCATATCTGCCACGAGATCGGGCCAATCCGGTTACCATATCACGTTCGTAACTCTGAGCCACACTCCAACATGGCAGGTGTGGTAATGCGCCTCAAAGCTGGTCGCCACTCGACTCCCGCCACCCGCAAGAAGAAGCAAACGCAACAGCGCCATGCAGACATGTCCGCGGTGTACCGTGGTTCCCCCTCGTTGTGCCCGTACTGCTGTGTCATTGTGCGGGGAGCTACTGTACGTGGTGGCCACGTGATCGCTTGATCACTCTTTGACCACCTCACTGGCCATCTAGACATGTCAGGTGTCAACTTATTGTCACCCCCATGTGAGTAATGGTCTCACCTGGGAACCCCAATGAAACATTTCTGGCTCCGCCACTGCTCGTACGGGCAGTGCTGCTCTGACCGCTGGTTGTTTATACTAGGGACCGTCAATAAATACCTATTGCACTGAAGACAGTTTGTTGTCACATATTCTAAATCACACTACAAATTGGTCTATCACCGCATCAAATGATTAGTCCCACCCTAAAAGTATTTTGCACGTCCATTTTTTCCAATTTGATCTTTTATTGGGTTAGGGAGCTGACTCACAGAGGTTTCTTACAAAAGCCAAACAATATTGTTGGTCTGCTGTGTTAACAACAACAACAAAAAAAGTACAGCAATACTTTGGTTGCATTACTTTTAATGCTTTAAGAGCTATTTTCATAACCATATTCAATTCCACAAATTAATGTTTGTAACAAAAGCTTATTATTAAAAATAAATAAATAAATAAAACGGTACCAGATCGGATCAGCAAGACTATAGAAAAAAATCAGATCCAATCAGAAGAATGTGGATCGGGGCATCCCTAGTTGCAACACTCATTTTCATTGCAATTGTAGATCTGAAATCTGCCCGCGCCCTTTGAACGGAGTATAATATACAAGAAACTATAGAAATGATAATTTTTAAAAAAGACAACCATTCACAGCCTTTACGGTCCAGTGCACCGTCGTGTGAGGTTACATCTTTGGAGTTGCATCTCACGTTACCTGTAGAGACTGAGGTCGAAACTGAAACCGACAAAATGCATATTCAAGCAAAGTCAGGCCAGGGTTGACCAAAGTGCTGCACATTACGTGCATTAATTTCCTGCCTCTTTTTTTATATCTTTAGAATACACAGAAAAGAGAAAGATGTGTTTTTACAGTGCACTTTTCCTTTGAGTATAGAATAAACAAACTGTAGGTTATCTAGTTAGTTCGGCAGCTTGCTATGCTAGCAGTGATCCCGTAGCATGTGCATTAGCAATGTAACCAATGTATAATAGGAGTGTAAAGTTGACTATAGGGAGTGTCTTTTCAACGGATCGTGTGAGCTGGTGTGGTGTTACTGCTGCTGAAGCGTACCTGAGGCACTGAAGTCAAAGTCATAGAAGGCCAACATGAGGAAGTTCACCACGAGGAACATGAAGCCTGTGAAGGTTATGAGGTTTGGAGCCAACCACCTTGGTAGAAACTAGAGAAAGAGAAACACCATCAGATGACCTTGAGTCTTAAAATGATCATAATAAGGTCAAATAATGACTAAAGATCACTTTAACGGCACAAAATGTTGAAGTGGAGATTTCCAGTTGCATGTGTTTTTGGTTTTTCATTCTTTTCTGTGTTTGGAGTGTTGGACACGTTTGCGCCCGTTGGCCACCGTACAGTTCTCACCTTAACCACAAAGTTCCAGAAAGGGTGCATAATGTAGACGGACAGCGGATTGGAGTCCACGGCACTGTACTGCAGACACAAACACATGACAGTCAGCACATGTGTTAACTGCCTTACCAAGCTCAGTCAACCGAGACTAACACGGTGGCGTGTGACAGCAATTATTTTCCTATTCACTACTAGACAAACCTGAAGCGTGCTGGCACTATGCTAATCATGCAAAGCGGAAGAATGACAAACCACACTACTATCACACTATTATCAGTACAGCCATCATGTGATCACACCTTCAGCATCAAACTGCTGCCTTATGCCTTAATATAGCACATTTTTAAAAAAAGAACGTACTTCTTGTATGACTTTTATTAGACACACTTCCCTCTCAGCCTGCATGTCGTGTTGCAAACTAACCATGTGCATCTTCTAAGTCCATGACCTTGTTAACACTATTCAAACCTGAACGCCCCATCCTTGTGTTGAGTGCACATACTAGCCAAATAAATCATGCTTAGGGCGCATGTAGATTTGCTTGAATGCAAATAAGAGTTTGACTGGTAAATACATGTTAAAAACATTACCTGCAATTTTCAAGGGTTTCTCGATGGTGCAGGCAATAAAACACAATAATAACGTAAGGTTCTAAAAGCATTCAATAACAAGATTGTGTGTTAATGTTGCTGTCAGGTGCACACCCCATTTACTTCTCGGGGTGTGCCTGCACAACAAACATTCCATTTTAAAGCTTTTCCAGCAGTTGAACGTTTTGTATGGCAGGGACAACATTGTCTTGAGCGTCGAAATAGTCTAACAGTAGAAAGAAAGTCTAAAAAGATATGACACATAGTCAAAAGACGAGCTAACTGTTAGCATTTGGACCAACAAGTCAGGCGAAACATGACATACGAAATTGCACTTCCGGGACACGCCTGCAAAATAAAACTCAAACAAACGAACCTTCAGCTCCAAAAAGAAAACACACACACAATAAACGACGATGGTTCGTGGATGTAATCATTACATACATTGGTGGCTAAGTAGATAGTAACTTTCAGTCCGCGTATGACCTCAAACTATGTTTTGTTATTTTTCAAAAGTACAATAATGTCCGGTATGACTTTAATTCGTCGTCTTGATTTAAAAAAAATGACGTGCAGATTGTGAACGCTCACATACACATACACGGATAGCGGCTAGCTTGCGAGGCTAAGTCACACACCTTGTATTTGTCGAAGCCCGCAAGCTGCTCCTGGGTCACGTACTCGTACAGAGCCATTGTGGAGCAGTCCGGCGCCGCGATAACGATAAACAGCCGATTACTCCCTTTTTGTGGTGAAAATGTTGAAGGTGTAGCCGCCGATGCGATGTCAAGTTATCATGGAGCCACACCGGCGGACTCTATCGAACACTCAACACATTCGCTCGACACTGGGGCGGATGAGCCGCTCCTGCTGTTGCAGACAAGGAGAGCACCTTGGCTCACTACCGCCACCTCTGGCATGGGTGACCATGAACGCCCCCATCCGCTCTCTGCCGCCGCCTCCGGCCTGGATGACCACATCCACCATTCATTCAAGGGACCACACACACATTTCCACACACTATTCCACGAAGAAACACAAGAAGACAGTGGGCCTCATTCACGAAACGTTCTTACGCACAAATGTGTTCTTAAAGCCTTCTTACGAAGATTTTTGGCATTCACGAAACATGTTCTTAACTCACAGTTCTTAAATCTAAGAAGAAATTCTACGAACGCTCAGGAGGACTCTTACGCACAAGCAAAGCTTGCACTTTTAATGCACAATCGCCCTCATGATGGATTTTGCAACCTGATCCCCAAAAATGTAGTGCAAATAAAATATCCCAACAATTATTTATCATCAAAACAACTAAAATATACTCCATGGATAAATATATATTCAAATCCCAATTCATAAAAAAAGGCTGGCTGGACGTGCGCTGCGCAGAGAGAGAATGTAAAGGGACCATTAGATTTATTTACTGAAAGCGACGAATATTTGATGTCCTGCTTCAGGCTTCAGGCGTCCCTCTCTGTTCTTGCAGGTGTGCAGGATCATCAGAATAACATCGCAATGAAACGTGGTGTGTCTATTGCGCACCTAGCACCCCCAGATAACGACATGCGCCCCCAGCCACGTCTTGAGCCAGAGCACGGGGCTGCTGTATTAATTCGGCAGCGTCTTATCAAATGTAACCACAGAAAAAATACATTGTCACACACAAACTATGTATTTTGACTTTATTTTTCCATCATGATTGTGTAAATATTTTCTAGAGTTTCCGAAATGGTTTGGTTTCTGATTGATGGCCCGCCTCCCGTTTCCTCCAGATCCCTCCGGTGCAGTCCAATCTTTTTTTTGAGTCTATTTTAAGTCAAAACAGTTCTTTTTAACCTCTGTGGTGGTGCGTTTCTCCGTGGAAACGGCATTTATGTTTCCTGCAATGGTGCTCCATGCCGACTCTTTTTGGATGGCCTGATGAGCGGTGGATACACGTGAAAATAAGGTGGTCTTGTGTTCGCTCACTCCTTGTAAAAGCACCTCTATTTCAGTAGAATTGAAGTTTTTCTTTCGATTGTTGTCCAGCTGCTTCTCAGTCTTGCCCTTGCGCGTTGCCATCTCCGCCTCCAGCTGCCTGTTGCGCACGGCACATTTTTTACCTTATATAGGAAATAATAGGCGGTGACCTATGCAAATTAGGGCTCACATGCACGGCCATCGCAGTTGGCATTCATCAACCTAAGAACACCGGTGCGAACGATTATCCCTACTTAGGAACGTGTCGTGAATGTGGCGCAGTTTCCAACCCGCGCCTTAAGTACACTTCTTAAGAAGACTTTTAAGAAGATGTTCGTGAATGAGGCCCAGTATTCGTACGTATTCCACCAATTGTTCTATTTACTAATTGTTATAGCTGTCAAGAATATTGTGTTAACGGTAGTAACTAATGTATTTCATTAATTACTGAAAGTTAATGTTTAGTGTAACGCTTGCGCATCACGTCAAGCCTAGACAACCGCGAGATGCGTTCATAGACACTCCGGAAATCCCTGGAGCCAGGCCTGAGGGAGGGGCTCCCAGGTGAGCGCCTGGTGGTCGGGTCTTCACTCGTGGGGCCGGTGCAGTGTGTTTTGGGTGGCGGTCAAGGGCGGGCGCCTGGGCAACCTGGTCTTCGGTGGCCAAATCTGGTTCTTGGGACATGGAATGTCACTTCTCTGGTGGGGAAAGAACCCGAAATTGTGGGAGAGGTTGTCCTTTGGGGGGGTGCTCTGGGAGTACGGGATTGGTGGCGCGCTACTACTGTATGTGCCATTCGGTCCTTGTGCAACCGGAGCAGGAGCCTGGTTCACATTGCCAGCAGTAAGTCAAACCTGTTTCCAGTGAGCGTTGGCCTCCACCTAGGCTGCCCTTTGTCACTGATTCTGTTCATAAATTTCATGGACAGAACGCAGCCAAGGCATCGAGGGAGTCCAGTTCGGTGGCCTTAGGATCTCGTCTCTGCTATTTGCAGACAATGTGGTCCTGATGGTCTCATCGGGGTGTGCCCTTCAGCGTTTACTGGGGCGGTTTGCATCTGAGTGTGAAGCTTCTGGGATGAGAGTAAGCACCTCAAGTCAGAAAAGGGTGGATTGTACCCTGCGGGTTGGGAATGACGTCTTGCCTCAGGCGGACGGGTTCAAGTATCTCGGCATTTTGTTCACGAGTGAGGGAAGGATGGAGTGTGAGGTCGACAGGCAGATTGGCGCAGCATCTGCAGTAATGCGGTCGCTGTACCGGACCATCGTGCTGAAGAGAGAGCTGAGCCGGAAGGCAAAGCTCTCAATTTACTGGTCGATCTACGTTCCCACCCTCACCAAACAATACACTACGTCCAAGATCATCATTTCAGAGTTCTTTTTGTACTGACACCACCACCAGCTTCTCCTCGTGTGCTTTCAGAGTCTGTAGGAGCACAAGTAGTAGTAATACTGTAGTACAGGGGTCACCAACGTTCTTCCTTGTGAGAGCTACTTTAACAAAATCAAAATGGCGAAGAGCTACTCATTTTTGTAACATTTCTTTTCAGAGCTTATTTTAAACCCAAACAAAGCGAACATGCTTGTTTTACCAGAACATGAACAAAATGCTGGTGTCCACAACTCACATGTTGTATTTCACAATGCATTTATTTCTACTGTTCTTTCATTATTAACTGAAAACCTGAATGAAACGCAGGCTTGCGGGCACCTCATGTGGTCGTGGGGGGCTACCTGGTGCCCGCGGGCACCACGTTGGTGACCCCTGCTCTAGTACTTCCTGCCCATGTACACAAAGTACTAAAGTATCTATGTGTTTTTTTTACCTGAGGTTCCTCAGTTTTTGTTGCTTCATCAGTGTGCTGCTCGTCCACGGGTTCTGTTTGGTTCTGCAGGTTAGGCGGTGCCGATGCCGTGAGGATGAAGATGAGTCCAAAGATGAAGGCCAGGAGGATGATGGCCACCAGGAAAACCTGTATGAAAAGCAGGCTTGCAGGCACCTCATGTGGGGGGCTCACATTGGTGACCTCTGGGCTAAATGATATGAAAGGGGAACCACAAAATTTAGACAAAAACATATTTGACTTACATTTTCAAAATCACTGGTGAAACTTAGAGGATCAGTCGCCTTCTTTAAGGAGCTTATTTTAAGAGTGTGCGAGCCGTTTGATGGCGCTCCAGCAGGAGTCCGCAAACGACGGCCGGCCATCCAGTCCGACAAATCCTAACACTTTTCAGGCTATCCGCCTTAGACCTTCGACTGCCGCCACGTGCACACGGGCTCGTGTCCTGCGTTTTGGCTCAGTAGCCATCACCCGAGCGATGATCACATCTCACCACACCCAAATGCCGCACCAAACTAAAGCTTTTTAAGGCACCAAGATATTTTTCGTGGCATGTTTTGCAGGGTGCAAAACTTATATCACTCTTACAACTTTTATCACACAACAGGAAGTCCCACGCGGCAGACATGTTTGTTTTTGCTTTGTGGGGGGAAAGCGGGCGGTTGCTACAGGCTGGATGTTGCAATGGGGGCAGAGCTGATCGGCGAAGGTGATCGGCATTAAAAAGTAGTATCAGCATATGCTGATACTGTGCTTTTTCACGGAAATTGGCGGCCGAACAATCACAGCACCCCTGATATATATACCGTATATATAGTACTACTAGGCCTCCTTCAGTCGAAGTCGACTATGGATTTCGCGCACTAGAGAAAGTCATTTATTATCGGCACTTCCGGTTGTGGCTGACAAGACCAATGTGGGAGTGGCAATCTCGGCTGCATCTGGAACACATGTGGCTTGATGGCATCGCTGGAGTACATGCCTTCCACTTGGCTCTCTTCTCCTTGGCGGCAGCGTGTATCTTTTCTTCTCCGATCTTGAGTTGCTTCTGGAGAATCGTACGCCATTTGCTGCGGTCAGCTGCTGCCTCTTCCCAGTTCTCGGTGTTGATGTTCAGGGCTTTCATGTCACGCTTGCAGACATCTTTGAATCGCAGGTAGGGCCGACCAACACTTCTCTTGCCGGAGGCAAGTTCTCCATAAAGAATGTCCTTTGGAATGTGTCCCTCCTCCATCCTTCGAACATGACCAAGCCATCGAAGCCTGCGTTGTCTAAGCAGAGTGAACATGGTGGGAAGTCCTGCACGCTCCAGAACCTGGGCGTTGGAAACTTTGTCACGCCAATGAATGCCGAGTATCCTACGAAGTAAGCGCACGTGAAAGCTGTTGAGTTTGCTCTCCTGGAGTATGTTGTCCATGTTTCACATAGAGGAGCGTGCTGATAATGCAGGCCATGTATACTGCCATCTTTGTTGGAATTGTCAGCTTTTGATTCTCCCAGACGCGGGTGGTGAGACTTCCCATTGTTGTCGCAGCTTTGCCGATGCGCTTGTTGATTTCGGCATCCAGAGACAGGTTGTCACAGATGGTGGATCCCAGGTATGTGAATTGATGCACGACTTCGAGTTGGTAATCGTCCGCATCCTGACTCAGCACCGTATATATATATATACTGTATATATATATATATATATATATATATATGGGGAGAGAGAGAGAGAGAATCGATTCCCAGATGCATTGCAATGCTGACATTGACGATTATTAATAAATTCATAAATGTCAATAATCGATGCTGACGGAAAGACAAAAAGGAGTGGTTAGCATGTTAGCCACACAGTCAGGAGATCATTCCAAAAACATGCATGTTAGGTTCATTGGAGACTCTAAATTGTCCATAGGTATGAATTAGGTATGAATGTGAGTATTTACAAGAATAAAGTCGTAAATTCCCGAGAAAAAACGTGTAATATTACAAGAATAAAGTCGGAAATTTACTAGAATAAAGTTGTAAATTTACTAGAATAAAGTTGTACATTTACTAGAATAAAGTTGTAAATTTACGAGAAAAAACTGGTGATTCATGTTACAGGCATTGCCTGAGACAGCTATGAAAAGGTGGGACTTATGTGACCTTTGACCTTGGGCATGTGGAGTGGTCGGGGTAAGGAAGGCGGAAGTGAGAAGGGCTAGACATGCTAATCTGTTTGTGCTCAACTGCCCTGTTTTGCTGCCACGTTACAAATAAAAGCTTGCCTGAAGCAAGAGGAAAGTTTCTTTCCTTCCTGAAGAGCTATGCTCTATTTTCCCTCTGACACGTATGACACCAAATATTACCACTTTATTCTCGGAATATTACAACTTTATTCTCGAAATCTCAGATTATTATTTTTTTCAATGTGGCTCTAATAATCCGTCGTGCTTTATCCCATAAAGTCTCACATGATGAAGCACGCCTTTTCCATGACGTATAGGTAAGATATATGCAACCTGACCGTTCAGACTGCAGTGCATCAGATACATATGGGATTCATATCTACAGTACATACCAACGAGGCCTGGGTCACATTTGAAAAAAATGGGAATTGTACTGTTCAAAAAAAATCAGATACAGGTCACATATCAGCAAAAAAAAATCGGAATTGACCTGCAGTGTGAACGTAGCCTATGACTGACAAAAGGGCTCGCTCTGTTCAAGCCGTTGTTCCATGGAACAAACACACCAAGGTGCTGAAAGTTTGGAGGCGAGAGACGAGGAAAACAGACACACATGCACATGTCAGTATATTAAGGTTGGCAGAATGATCCAGTTCATTTTCATTGATTGCGTGATTGATTAATTACTTTATTATCGTCTCAGGCCTAGTGCCCACGAGCCATTTTTTTCCTGAGCGAGAAATCTTGACACGTTTTAATCTTGCGAGATCTTGCGACACCCCTAGTAGTAGTAAATTGTTTTTATATTTATTATGATGTCGATCCGCTCTAGCTCTCCAGCTCAACCCAAGAGTCGAGACTGATGTCCGCCCCCGAGAGCCTGGGTTTGGTTGGTTTCCTTTACTAAATTCTGCTTGAAAAGTAACCCTCCTGATAATGAGCAGCAAATTCAACTCATGTCGTTTGACTTGAATTTGCATCTATTTAGATACTCATGTAAATACAGGTTCATCAGCAGGGGGCAGCGTTTCATCATAAAGCATCACCTTGTTGCCTTGGCAACCGGCGCAAAGGAAAAACGTTTTCGGCGTGTAGTGTTTGCTGGATCGTGGGTGTCATAAAGCATTGGCACCACAGTTATAAGATTTGCAATTGTTAGCTTGTTATCAGAAGACACCCCTCACCCAATTTGTCTCCAGAGAGGACAAAGGTGAGAAAACAGACGTTAAAATGCTTTCTACGAGCGATACCCTTCTGAAGACAATTTGATCCATGACTTAACGTAACAGCTTTTCATGACAAAGATTACAAATATACAGCAATAGTTTATACGTGAAAATGCGATAGTACTCATTTTTACGTGATGCCCCTGAACGTGGCAGGCTCTGTGACCAAGTGAAGAGTTAAAAACGAGGACGAAGACAACAAACACGCACGGATATCGATCGAGGACACAATCTGCAAAGCGCGCAATCGATCGTGTCGAACAGTAAGACTTGCTCGGGTTTTATTCCGACCGCAAAGTGACGAAGACACGTCGTGTATTTTTGTACAAAGCGGCGTCCTTTTCCTAACGACGACCGCTAGCTGTCCTCATGTAGCCTAGTGACGTCTTGTTAGCTTTAACAGCCGTTCATCACATGAAGCCTCAATGTATCGATTTTGAAACTGACCAGTGGTTGTGACAAAGGTGGGAGAGGCTTTATTCCCATTCCGGATGTGTGCGCCTCTTTTCTGGGTCAGCTGTTCCATTGTTGTTTCCTGCAGGACAACTGCGTAAACATGAGCTGGTTAGTGATCAATCATCACACACGTGTCATTCACATATGTATCTCAATGATTGATTGATGGACAATTAGGTCATGTTGGCGATAAAAATGTGTGAAATTGATCCGCTTGGTTGTAGTTCGTGTGTTTGCCACAGAGGGTCGCTGTTGTCTGTATTATGACACGCAACGCTGGATATACAGGTGTGCTTTGACCTCTGAACTCCCAACATCTTGTGTCCATGTAGGGCCTGGGACGTCACAACAACTTGAAGCTGACTAAGCGCCTCTGAGGGGTGGGTGGGCTCCTCACCATGGAGGTCCGCTTTGGCAGCATCGTCTTCAGCTCCAAGTTTGACTCGGGGAACCTGGCCCGTGTGGAGAGGGTGAACAAGACCACCCCCAGCCCTATTCCTGATGCCACCACCACAGCTGCTGTAGGGGGGCCCGCATCAGCGCCAAACATCCCCGATTATGAGTTCAATGTTTGGACGCAGCCGGACTGTGCTGGCACGGAGCATGAGAACGGCAACAGGTGACATCAGTGACACATAAACACTATTTTATTCTCATGGACTACACGTACTGAAAGTGGGATGGGAGTTGGCACAAGTTTTTTTTTTTTTTTTTTTTTAATAAAAACACCCCACATTTTATAGCATTTTTTCAGCATAAAGCGGCAATTTTACAAGATAAAAAGGTAACATTTTATGACAATAAAGGAATCATGTTGGAATTTTACATACTTGTTGTGAGAAAAATATATTTCATGAAAAAATCTATTTTATACAGCTGTAATATTTTTGGGGGGGTTAAGGATCAATTTTACAGTGGTATGAAAAAGTATCTGAACCTTTTGGAATTTCTCACATTTCTGCATAAAATCACCATCAAATGTGATCTGATCTTTGTCAAAATCACACAGATGAAAAAACTGTGTCTGCTTTAACTAAAACCACCCAAACATTTCTAGGTTTTTATATTTTAATGAGGATGGCATGCAAACAATGACAGAAGGGGGAGGAATAAGTAACTGAACCCTCACATTTAATATTTTGTGCCCCCCCCCTTTGGCAGCAATAACTTCAACCAGACACTTCCTGGAGCTGCAGATCAGTCTGGCACATCGATCAGGACTAACCTTGGCCCATTCTTTTCTACAAAACTGCTGTAGTTCAGTCAGATTCCTGGGATGTCTGGCATGAATCGCTGTCTTGAGGTCATGCCACAGCATCTCAATGGGGTTCAAGTGTGGACTTTGACTTGGCCACTCCAGAACGTGTATTTTGTTCTTCTGAAACCATTCTGAAGTTGATTTACTTCTGTGTTTTGGATCATTGTCTTGTTGCAGCATCCATCCTCTTTTTAGCTTCCACTGTCTGACAGACGGCCTCAGGTTTTCCTGCAAAACATCCTGATAAACTTTTGAATTCATTTTTCCATGAATGATTGCAAGTTGTCCAGGCCCTGAGGCAGCAAAACAGCCCCTAACCATGATGCACCCTCCACCATGCTTCATGGTGGGGATGAGGTGTTGATGTTGGTGAGCTGTTCCATTTTTCCTCCACACATGACGTTGTGTGTTCCTCCCAAACAATTCAACTTTGGTTTCATCAGTCCACAAAATATTTTGCCAAAACTTCTGTGGAGTGTCCGAGTGCCTTTTTGCGAACATTAAACGAGCAACAATGTTTTTTTAGACAGCAGTGGCTTCATCCTTGGAGTCCTCCCATGAACACCATTCTTGGCCATTGTTTTACATATAGTTGATGTGTGCACAGAGATATTGGACTGTGCCAGTGATTTCTGTAAGTCTTTAGCAGACACTCTCGGGTTCTTTTTTACCTCTCTGAGGATTCTGCGCTGAACTCTTGGCATCATCTTTGGTGGACGGCCACTCCTTGGGAGAGAAGCAACGGTGCCAAACTCTCTCCATTTGTAGACAACTTCTCTGACTGTCGATTGATGAACATCCAGACTTTTAGAGATGGTTTTGTATCCTTTTCCAGCTTTATACAAATTGACAATTCTTGATCGCAGGTCTTCAGACAGCTCTTTTGAGCGAGCCATGGTGCACATCAGACAATGCTTCTCATCAAGACAATTCTTAGCAATTCTGTGTGTTTTATAGTGGGCAGGGCAGCTTTAAACCACTCATCAGTGATTGGGCACACACCTGACTTGAATTGTTTGGTAAAAATTGGTTTCAATTGCTCTTTAAGTCTCCTTAGGCAGAGGGTTCAGTTACTTATTCCTCCCCCTTCTGTCATTGTTTGCATGCTATCCTCATTAAAATATAAAAACCTAGAAATGTTTGGGTGGTTTTAGTTAAAGCAGACACAGTTTTTTCATCTGTGTGATTTTGACAAAGATCAGATCACATTTGATGGTGATTTTATGCAGAAATGTGAGAAATTCCAAAGGGTTCCGATACTTTTTCATACCACTGTACATACAGGGTGCAATGTATAGGGAATGAAAGTTACATTTAATGAGAATAAACTCATCATTTTAACAATGTGATATTTTTTTTTAAGTTGCAATTTTAGGAGAATTTAGAAATGTTACTGTAATGAAATCAAAATATTACATAGTTTCGTTTTGAACATGCATGCAAGATACACTGGAGTACATCACATGGCACAATTCACAGTTCCACATGTCCAAAAAGGAGTAGGAAGAAGCAAAGCGTGTTTAATACTACTACTCCCCCCCCTCCATTGCAGTACACTTATTCACTTCCTGTAGTCCAAATATAACAATGTGGTGCAATGACAGTCAAAGTGTATAATTACTGTAAAGAAATGATACAACAGGCTTAATGATAATAATAAGTAGATAATAACTGATAAAAGGGTTAACAGTTGACAGAAACATAGTTGGATAATGAGTGACTACAGATGATGGTACTCACCAAAAATTAATAGTAGTGGTTAGACATCGTATTGTATGTACACAGTGGTAATGTATTGTATTGTCTGCAAATAATAGTACCTTTAGATCTTTGGGGAATTTACAGTGAACAGTTTTGGTCCCAGTATTGACCCCTGTGGTATGCTACACGATATACAGTATTTAAGCAATATTATTCTCCTAGCTTCACGTGTTGCTTCCTGTTTTGCTGAGTAGCCTCTAACCCAGCTCAAAACTAAACCTACCCAAACCCCAGCCATGGACCTACTCCCAACCTCACCTTCAGCCATCGACCTAACCCCATCATCAGCCGTAGATCTACCCCCAGCCCCAGCCATATACATACCCTCAAACCCAGCCTCAGCAGCAGACCTACCCCCACCTCCAGCTTCGGCCATAGTCCTACTCTCAACCGCAGCCATAGACCTACCCCCACCCCCACCGTCAGCCATTGACCTACACTACACTAAACCTAGCTCGAGCCCCAAGCTCCAAGAGTGTTCTGTCATAATTTTACAAGAATAAAATCGCAATTTGACATAAATAAGACATAAATAATAATAAATGAAGAAAATAGTATAATGTAATTTTTTCCTTCATACTTTTGTAAAGAGAGTTATTTTATTTAACAATGAACATAGTAAAAATGGACGTTGTGTTTTGTGTGTTTCAGGTCCTGGTTTCACTTTAGCGTGCAGGGTGTAGCAGCTGGCAAGCTGCTAAAGGTCAACGTGATGAACATGAACAACCAGAGGAAGCTCTACAGTCAAGGCATGGCGCCTCTCGTACGCACCGTACCTGGCAAGAACAGGTGGGAGAGGGTCCGCGACAGGCCGACGACTGAGGTACGGAAACATTTCATGGCCCTGACGCTTCCGAGGTGTCCTAACATCCTCAATGTTCTTTTTTTGCTTTTCAAGATTGTACGGAACCAGTTCATACTGTCCTTCACTCACCGGCTGCCGGATGTGCGAGGTGCCACCACCTTCTTCTCCTTCTGCTTCCCCTTCTCGTACACAGAGTGCCAGGAGATGATGCAGCGTTTGGACAAGAGCTACCAAAACGGCGCTGAGCTCAGCCCCGGCAGGTAAGACGACGGCGGTGCCAAGCGGTTTGGTGGTTAGCTAACCCCGCCTCTCGCCTCAGCCCCCCTGGCACTGTGTACTATCACAGAGAGTTGCTGTGCCGCTCTCTGGACGGCAACAGGGTGGACCTGCTCACTGTGACCAACTGCGGAGGGATGCAGGACGAGCGGGAACCTCGTCTGCCTCAGCTGTTTCCGGACGCCGACACCCCGCGGCCACATCGCTTCGCTGACAAAAAAGTACGTCACAAAATGCTTTTCTACTCTTGTCCACCTAACCAATGCCATAATCTGACACGCCGCCCTGGCAGGTGTTCTTCCTCAGCAGCCGCGTGCACCCTGGCGAGACCCCGTCCTCGTTTGTCTTCAACGGCTTCCTCAGCTTCATCCTGAGGAGAGACGACCCACGAGCCCACGCGCTCCGTAACATGTTTGTCTTCAAGCTCATCCCCATGCTCAACCCCGACGGCGTCGTCAGAGGACACTACAGGTCAGTAGGGGGTCCCAATATCACCCGAAAGTTGGAAGCGTTTGGAAATGGTCCATTTTTTACTTTTTCCGAAAATAAACGAGCCATCACTTTTACAAAAAGTGGTTTGCTTTGCCAGAAAAACCTTCATAGCTCAAGAAAATACAAGATGTAGTTTTCCACCCCCAAAAATTTGTAATATTACACAAAAAGTTCTAATAATTGGTGAATTAAAAAGTTGCTTTTTTAAATTTTGAGAATGAAGTCATCATTTTTACACCAAATACAGTTAATTTTGCCAGAAAGAAGTCATTTCACAAGAAAAAGCAATAAAAATATCTAAAAAAAAAAAATAAAAAATTACGGAAAAGTGATATTCCACAAGACAAAAGAAGTCATCATTTTTATGAAAAGTTAATTTTGCCAGAAAGAGGCATTTTTACCAATAAAAAGTTGTAATTTTCCACCCCCAAATTTTGTAATATTACAGAAAAAATTGTACTATTTTGTGAAATAAAAGGTGCATTTTTATTTCATTTTACAAGAATAAATGAGGCATATTTTTAATGACAAGTAGAGTTAATTCTGCCAGAGAAATAAAGGTCATTTAAAGGTCATTTCGCCATTAAAAAGCCTGAATATATTCTGTAGCCAAAGAAGTTGTAATATAACAGAAAAGGCTGTGATATTTTGTGAATGAAAAGATGCATTTTGTTTCAGCGTACAAAATATTACCAGCATAAATAAGTCATAATCTTTTATGAATGATCTCAACCAAAAAAAAGTTGTAATTTTAAAGTTTTAAGACAATTTTAAGATTGTAATTGAACAACAAAAAAAGACATTACATTTAGTAAAAACTAAACATGAACATTTTGTGACCAATTAGAGTAGAGTGTTTTGTTGGATTTAAATGTGGAAGGTGTTCCATTCTTTGCTTTGAACGTGTAGGACGGACTCTCGGGGCGTGAACCTGAACAGACAGTACTTGAAGCCCAGCCCTGAGCTGCACCCGTCCATCTATGCGGCCAAAACGCTGCTGCTGTACCATCACGTGCACAACAGTGCACACAGGACACAGTCCAGCAGCCCCCACGGCCAGGCCCCGCCCAGCCACACCGAGGCTGCCAACCAGCGCCAGACCCCCCTCCCCCTCACCGCCCTGGAAGTCAGCCTGAACCAGCGCAACACGGAGAAGGACGCGAGCCCGGCGCAGCCCGAGGTCGTAATGGCCACGGAAGAAAACGGTTGGGGGGCCGCAGTCGAGGCGGCGAAGGAGGACCTTAGCAGCTTGTCCAGCTCCTCTGAAACGGTCTCCGTGCCGCCACCGGAGGGACCGGCGCCAGCGCAGCCAGAGGAGGACGAGGAGCGGGAGTCCATTCCGCCAAAGGAGGGGGGCGTGGCCTACTATGTGGACTTGCACGGCCACGCCTCCAAGCGGGGTTGCTTCATGTATGGAAACAATCTTCCCGACGAGAGCCAGCAGGTGAGGTTTGTTTGCAGCGGTGTTGGCCCCCAGGGAGGAAGTCAAGCGTTGTGTTTCCTGTGCGTGCAGGTGGAGAACATGCTGTACCCAAGGTTGATTGCCATCAACTCACCACACTTTGACTTTGTGGGGTGCAACTTTTCTGAGAAAAACATGTACGCGCGGGACAAGCGTGACGGTCAGTCGAAAGAAGGCAGCGGGCGGGTGGCCGTCCACAAAGCCATCGGGCTTCTTCACAGGTGAGACGCGCTCAAAACACGCAAATCATCAAATCACGCTCCTTATGTCTCCTTGCTGTCTGCTAGCTACACTTTAGAATGCAACTACAACACCGGGAAAGCTCTGAACACCATCCCTGCAGCTTGCCATGACAACGGGAGGGCCACGCCCCCTCCCATGCCCGCCTTCCCACCCAAGTACACGCCAGAAATATTCGAACAGGTCAGAAAAGTCTTTGCTCCCGTCAAAGCTGAAGGTTGCTTGACCGGACTGAAAGTGTGGCTCACAGTGGAGGCGGGTGAGAAAGAGGACTGGGGGAGGGGTCTGACTTGAAACTGCTTTGTGGCACCAGGTGGGGCGCGCCGTGGCGATCTCGGCGCTGGACATGGCCGAGTGCAACCCGTGGCCGCGTCTGGTCCTGTCTGAGCACAGCTGCCTCGGGAACCTGCGGGCGTGGGTCCTCAAGCACGTCCGCAGCACCGCCACCCAGACCGCCAACCACCACGGCAAGGCGTCGCCGCCCAAGATCTTCCACAAGTGAGTTCACGCACACACAAAAGACGCGTGTGCCTTGTAGCGCCGTTTTCACTCCTCTTGTGTTGGTGATGGCGGGCAGCGGTCTGAGCGGTTTGGCCGCCGAGGGCTCCTTCTGTCGCGTTCGCTGCAACAGCCAGAGCAGCGGCAGCCTGACACCCTCCCCAAAGATGCACAACTCGCCCAGCTTCACTTTCGGGTGCCCCCCACCCATGGTGAACACGCAGAACCACGGCGTGCGTGGCGGCCACAAGTCCCTCGGGTCCGTGCGGGGTGAGTCACCATTATTGGCCTCGTCTGCTGTTGCATGAATAACCCCTGCCTGCCCCTAAAAGCATGACTCCGCCTCCACTGGCATGACCTCGCCCCCACCCGACCATGGGTCCCGCATGTTTCTCAGCAGGTGTGTCTGTCTCCGTAGACACTAAACCTCCGGAGAAGTGGCGCCCGCCTCAGCAGCGTACCGTCCTGCGTTCACCCGGCAACAGCCATGTGCCCACCCGCGCTCCTCCTCCGCCCTCCTCACCCCCCTCCTCCTTCTCCTCTTCCTCCTCCTCCTCGTCAGTGTGTGCAGCAGGCTCCTGTCCTCTCCCGTCCTCCATCAGTATGGCAGGTGTGTACTCCCTCCAGACCCCCAGCCTGTCCGCCCTCCTCCCCTCCCTACAGGCCCTCCCCTGCCCAGGGCTGCTGCCCAAGTTCAGCCCACAGCTCCTCCAGGGGGCGCCGCTGCCAGCTGCCAACACCTCTGCTGGGGAGAAGCGGGACTAATCTGACTTGGGTGTGCGTGTTACGTAAGGGTCCACTAAAGGTGCTGATATTATATGCAGGGGTTACATTCCTCCGTGAATGGCGAAAAAATTTGAATAATCCTGAAAATGCCTTAAAAATGCTTAACCACATTATAACGTTGACTTTTACACATTGAGGCAGTAGTAGTACAGAATTTGCTATTGTGCATCACGATGTCTTGTCAAAGCATCTTCCTGCTGGAAAATGTTGAGCCACAGCACCCATCAAACCACTTTCTATTTAACTTTTAAAAAGTAACCGTTAAAAAGTATTAAGAATTTGGACAGACATTGGTGAATATGCAGGAAGCTACGGTACTGCTGGACTTGTCAGCTAACATGTTGTCTACTAAACTGGTGCTATACAATCAATACAACTTCTTACTAGAAAAGCACTTCGCCAAGCGCCATAGTTCCCCCCATATTGTGATTCACACCATAAATATTAGTCCTACATTTATTTTATCTACGTATTTAGATTGCTAATCTTAGCATGCTAATGCATAGCATAATGGTGATGTTTATAGACGCGTCCAGCTATGAAAATGGCTAAAAACGCTAATATGCAAATGTTACCACGCTAGCAATGCTAACATTGGCGCCAATTGGCTTCTCCGACCACCACTAAACACGGATTGACAGTCATACACCAGTGTGGGCAGCACTGGAGGCAAGGTGGGTGAAGTTTTGCCCAGGGACTGGTATGGAGGGAGCGAGGATCGAACTGCCAACCTTCTGGTTTCAGGACAAGCTGCTCTACCTCCCGAGCCACTGCCGTCCATCTTGATGAAATTGATGCCAATTGCAACTTTCTTTGGCCCCATGGCAGGTTATTTAGCAGTCCCACTCAATAAAAAAATGCACGGATCGTAAGCCACACGTAGTCTGCTTTGTCTGGGCACTTCTGTGGAAGGATACAGTACAGGAGGATACAGTACAGGAGGATAGAGTACAGAAGGATACAGTACAGGAGGATAGAGTACAGTGTTCCCTCTCTACCTTGCTGTTTACTTTTGGCGAATTTGCTGTTTTTGTAAGTGCACTTTAGCATATATATTTTTTAACAGTGTATAAACGTGCTTTGCATTCTGCGTTCTTGTGGCGTATTAGTGATCTATCAGTGCTATGTTGTGTGTCTGTTATTGTATTTACTACTGCTACCAGTAGAGGGTGTTGTATGCTCATGTGAGAGTTGAAGACAATTCAGCGCTGCCTCATCTCAGTAGTGTTAATGTGCCTGTTGCAGGTGTCCGTTTTGTAACATGGGATATTTAGTAGACAGAAAGATGTTACACAGACTGTTTAACTTTTGATTAAATTAATTGCTTTTTCCCCAAGGAGTGCCGAACAGTGAGTGTAAGATGGCTAGTTAGAGTAACCTTGGTGTTTTAATAGCAGGCTTTCTGGGTGGAATAGGTGTTGTCCCATTATGTGCATTTATTACTTTCCTCTTTTATTATCTTGAGAATGCACAGAAAAGAGGAAGGATTGAGGATGATGGGCAAAATTCCCCCCCAAAATGTGCACTTTTCCTTTTAAATGGTGGATAATAAAGTAGGAGGAATAAAAGATTGCTTTTATGTGGGAACAGACGTTGTTTGTGCTGCTCTTCAATAAAGATCAACGTGTTTGTGAAGCATCCGTTTCCTGTCGTATTCTTTCCTGTGTCACCCACGCTTTGCTGTGTGTGTCCCTGCGTGTGCTCGGCAGGCCTCGGCTGTGCAGACTTTCAGGCGGGCGCGCTCACTACGGCGGCTCGGTCCAAAGCGCCTTTCACCGCCCGCCCCGGCCGAGGAGGGCGAGGGTGCCGAAATCCTAACCTCCACCCGGGCCATCGCGCCACAGCGGTCTGACTCCCTCGCCAACCATACAAGGGTTGTCTTGTTTTAGTGATTCTTACGCTGCTTTCCATCTGTCACAGACTCTGCAAGACTGTGGGCCCCAGCACATCCTGGCCTCCCTCAAATTTAGCAAGTGAGTCCAACATCTTATCTCATTATCAGCATTTTCATACTTAATTGGCAGATTGATCGTAATGACATAAAAATATGATCACACAAACGGTGACGGCTGAAGAAGCAGCCCGTGATTCTCAGGGACATTTTTTTTATAGTCACTCGGATTAACGTGTCGCCCTTGCAGGTGTGAGCTGCCGCCGCACGTGGGCCGCGCCTCCAACAGGAAGGCGGTGTCATCTGAAAGTGCCGCCGCACGTCACAGCAAGACCCGCCCTAATTTAATCCTTCAAGGTCAGGTCTCCATTTTATGAAGTCACACGATAAGATCATGTTTCTAGCGAGAAATGACAAACTGTAGCATCCGCCATCATTTGGATGCATACATCTGAGTTGTACATTTGACATTTCAGCTGACGAGCGAGCCAAGCCGCAGGCCTGCAAAGCCCTCAAGAGGACCACCGCCCGAGCCCATGTTGTAAAATAGCAACCCAGTGACCTTCACTGACCACATCATTGGGTACCATACCTGGCAACCCTCCCATTTCACCCCAGGAAACTCCCGTATTTTGCCATTACTCCCCCCTTTTATTACAACTCCTGGCAAAAATGATGGAATCACCAATCTTGGAGGATCTTCTTTCAGTTGTTTGTGCAGAAAAAAAGCAGATCACAGACATAAGCAAAAACTTTGTGGCTTTAAGAAACAAAAAAAAATTGTGGTTGTCAGTAACGGGTTACTTTTTTAGACCGAGCAGAAAACAATTCTAGAATCACTCAATTCTGAGAACAAAGCGATGGAATCACCCTGGAAGTTTTCATTCCCAAAACTACCACCTGCATCCGATTAGATGTGCAGTTACAAATGAGTGATCACACCGTAGACAGCTGTTGCACCAAGTGGACTGACGTGAACCGTGGCTCCAACGCCACAGATGTCACTTGGAACAAAGGAGAGGATTATCAAGAAGGTCTGGACCGGGAAGGTTTTAAAGGCAAACACACTAAGGAAGACATCAAAGCATCAAGACGTAACTTCAAGCAGTAGGTCTTAATAGAAAATGTACAGCAAAACAAACAAATAGGAAACTAGTCTACCTTCGCATTTGGGACACTTTTCTTAACCCACCAACTGAAAGGATGTTTGGGGACGATGAAATCTTTTTTCGAGACGATAAGGCATCTTACCATAGAGCAAAAAACTGAAAACAAAGATCTCAAGCAAATGCAAAATCTGGTGGAAGTTGAAGAAAATGGTCCAACCTGCAAAGCTGATGTGGCAACAGCAGATTGATGAAGAGTACTGTTTGTCCCTCATTAATGATGAAGAGTACTGTTTGTCCCTCATTAAATCCATACCTCAGAGACTACACGCTGTTCTAAAAGCCAGAGGTGGTGCAACAAAGTACTAGTGGTGTGTTCAAGTGTTCTTTGCTTTGTCTCTCATGATTCCATCATTTTTTCCACCTGCGTGGTGTCAAAAAGTAACTTACTGACCCTGCAAACCCTGAAATGAGAAAAATGCATATTTCTATTGTCCAATTTTGTGCTTATAATGGAAGTCAATGGGACTTTTTTGTCCTCTAGGGACCCAAAAGGGTGGGAATTTTGGAATTTGACCCTGCAAAAAAGTAAAGCATCAAAATCAATTTTACTGTTAATGGTATGCATAGTTAAGCCTGATCTTTGACATAGAACCCCAGCCCACCAACATTTATTATATGTATTATCTATTATGTATTTTTCCAAGCAAAAACTGACATTGAATGAAAAGGGCATTTAGAAGAGTAAAATAATACAAATATTTACATGTTTAGTATTTTTTTATGAGAACATAAGTTGAGAGATCTAAGCAAAAAAAAAAAAAAAAGTCTTCAGGGACCCCTGAGGGTTAAAGCCAGAGAGTTTAGTTTAGTGTCTTTAGTCTAGAGTCTGTGATGTGCTTTTTTTCGACTAAATGAAAAATGAATGAGGATCCTCCCTGACTGGTGATTCTATCAGTCTTGTCAGGGGTTGTAGTTTCCTGTATTTTAGCTGTCATGATATAAATGCAGAGTTTGATAGATCTGTGGACGTTAGATGTGCAGGTGTTTGTAATGAAGTGGCTGTACGTTATTTATTCTTACCTACTCAGTGTGCCTTCACCACAGCAAACGTATAAGCAAGCAGCCAGGCACCACATTAATATCCACCACACCATTTGTTGTGACTGATGAGCAGCCTATCAGCGTCTCGTATTATTCTAAAGGCTTTGCCAATAAGAAACAAGTTACTTGTCAACTGAAAGTAATGAAAGACGTGTGAAGGTTGTACAAGTACACTCCCGTACGTACCAACTGCTGTGTGGACCAATAAATGTTTCATATTATGCTATTAAAATATTCTGTCAAGCAAACTTTGGGATGTTGTGATTTTGAATGTTTTCAGTGTGCACAATTAGGCAATTTGCATGATTAGTTTTATTATTTAACCATAACTGCTCTTGGTCAATCCAAAAATGTTAATACATCTCAAACTGGAATATTTAAGGAAGTGAATGTGAGGTTTTGTTGAGAAAATCTCTGTGCACAATTAGGCAACTGAAAGAAAAACAAAAATATTCCCATCTCACTACTTTTATTTTCACTTTTTTAAAGTCAGAATGATAAACACAAACTTTACAAATATGTCTATGGCATTTCCAAAAATAAATCGGTGACCAATACAGGGTATATCAAAAAAAGTCTCCAAAAAAAAAAAAAAAAAGCCACTATTTACAATTGAATATTGTCATGAAATGTCTTTATTTGCATATGTTGGTATGGACATCATCCCTTAGTCCATACTAAAATGAATTGCATAATTGTATGCATGACTGAATACAGGCCGGTGGGCAAAAAAAATTAAAAAAATCCACAAAATTAAAGGGTTAAAATTTAAGAAAAGTCATCAAATGTGATGCAAAATGAGAATTTTTGTTCATTCCCGTAACTGCAACTCTGATTCGCTGTTCAAGGTCATCGAGGTCATGTGTTGGTGTCACATACTACACTTTTGATTTGAGATGGCCCCACAGAAAAAAGTCCAGCAGTGTCAAATTGGGTGACCGTGGGGGCCGTTCCATCAGGCGGATCAAAACAATATCGTTCTCCGGCGGTGTGGTGGAGCGCTCTCTTGGGCCCACCGAGCACGCGCCAACCGACCATTCCCTTGAAGACGAAAGCGCAGCGGAAAAAGTACATTCCAACAATTAAACCAATCTTGTAGGAATAATCTGGGTATCGCAGCGTAGAACTAAAATTTGCATTTTGCTTCACAGTGTGACTTTTTCTTAACTTTTAACACTTAAATTTTTTGGAGGAATTTTTTTTTTTTTGCCCACCAGAAAACGGGCCTGTGTTCGGTCATGCATGCAATTATGCAATAAATTTAGGTATGGACCAAAGGATGATGCCCTTAATGAAAAATAATTTCATGAAATGTCATGAAAATACTCATTTATGAGTTTCGTGGCTACTTTTTGGAGAGTCTACTTTTTTTTTTTGTATACATCCTGTACAGCCACCTTTCTTTTCAATAACACAGAAAATCACCCATCCATAGAGTCTGTCGGTTTCTTGATCATTTTGACCATCAACTTCTTGTGCGGCAGCAACCAAAGCCTCCCAGACACTGTTCAGAGAGGTGTACCTTATTTCTTTACTGTAAATCTTACGTTTAAAGGGTGCACAAGTACTCCATAGGGTTTAGGTCAGGTAAGCATGGAGGTCATGTCATTATTTTTCAAGACCTTTACTAGCTAGCCACTCAGTGGAGTACTTGGATGCATGAGATGGAGCATTATCCTGCATAAAAATCATGGTGTTCTTGAAAGATGCACACTTTTTCCTGTACAACTGTGTGAAAAAACATGGCAGCAGGTTTGGGAGTTGAGTTTGAGTCCATCTTCAACCTGAAAAGGACCGACAAGCTCATCTCTTAATAATT
Source organism: Dunckerocampus dactyliophorus (assembly GCF_027744805.1). Classification (NCBI taxonomy): domain Eukaryota; kingdom Metazoa; phylum Chordata; class Actinopteri; order Syngnathiformes; family Syngnathidae; genus Dunckerocampus; species Dunckerocampus dactyliophorus. The sequence continues at coordinate 16,996,521 of NC_072837.1, read as the reverse complement.
ACCAGTACCCCTCCTCCACCTTACTGACGCATCTGTCTGGTCCATCAAGTCACTCTCGTCTCATCAGTCCATAAAACTTGCGAAAAATCTTTCTTCAGATATTTTTTGGCCAAGTCGTAGCCTTTCCACTTGTGTCTTGTTCAGTGGTGGTCGAGTTTCAGCCTGTCTTGCCTTGGCCATGTCTCTGTGCACTGAACGCCATGTACTGTACTTCTGGACACCCCAGGTAGATTACAGTTCTGGAATATGACAGCACTGGAGGATAATGTGTTCCTGGTAACTTCACATTTGATTTTTCTCAAATATTTGGTAGTTCATTTGCATGTTTTTCTCTCGCCACGTTTCTTGCGATCCTTTTGTGCACTTGCAACAAAACATTTAATGGTTCCGTCGTCCCGTCCGAATATCTTGGTAATTTCAAGAGTGCTGCATCCCTATGAAAGATGTTTTACAGTTCTTTACTTTTCAGGCCCTTTTTGCCAGAGGAAAAGAAGCTGCCTAATAATTGTGCACACCTAATAAAGGGTGTTGATCTCCTAAAACATACTCTCCCTCAGTGCACACATACGCATCACCTGGTATGCTTAAACCCAACAGGCATTCAAGTTTATTCAGCTTGGGGTTGGAAAACATGCATAAAAACGAGAATATGGTCAAAATACTGACGCCTGATAATTGTGCACACAGCGTATTGTAAGCAGCACTACACACCTCGACACTTCACACACATGTAGAGAAAATCACTCAAACATCAGAGTACTTACATTTTATTTAAAGAAACTACTGCACGATCTTTGGGAAATCATTTTTAGGGTGGGGAGGGAATGTTGTTGATTCCTGGGTGGTGATTCCAATATCTGTGGAAGAGAAGAAACACCACTGATGTGATTAGATATTCATTCATTCACTTTCTATGCCGCTTAATCCTTATCAGGGTCGCGGGGGTATGCTGGAGCCGATCCCAGCTGACTTTAGGCGAGAGGCGGGGTACACCCTGGACTGGTCGCCAGCCAATGGCAGGGCACATATGGACAACCATCCACGCTCACATACATACCTATGGACAATTTAGAGTCACCAATTAACCTAATATGCATGTTTTCCAAGCTAACCACTAGGCCGCCGTGCGGCCCGTGCTGAGAGATCTCCTGAATAAATGGCTTTTCTTTTTGCTATGTGAAATCAATGCACCCAGGAAGTAAGTTCCCAAAATACTGTAAGTATTCCATGTTATCATGAATGTACCTGTTACTACATGCTCACAGCATGGATAGAAAACCATAAAACCTTGTTGGAGCTTTTTGGAGGCGTTTTAATAGCAACCTTTCCAGGCAGAATAGGTGTGTCCCATTATGCGCATTAATTAACTGCCTCTTTTTTTACCTGTTTTTATACCTTTAGAACATACAGAAAAGAGAAAGACGTGTGTGTTGATGTCTCACATGAGGATTGCGGATGATGAGCAAAATTCTCAAAAAAACCCCACACTTTTCCTTTTAAAAAAAGCAAGATATCTCTTTTCCATTCCCATTAACCCTTCTGAGGTGAAGTGAAGCACTCACGTGGTCCCATCTTGCTTGGAACAAAAAAACAAACCGCAACAACAGAAAGTTGAAACTGCTTTTCATGTTTCTTGCTCACTTTTTGACTCTCATAGTGCCCATATAAATTACATGCACCACGTCCAATAATGTAAATTAGACGATTGTGTCTGCTAAGGATGCACCTACCTCCCAGGTCCGGTTCTAGTCCTGCTTCTTGGGGTTGTTGACGGCCACGTAGTGGTACAAGACAACCAGCAGGAACAGCGACACGCCGAGCATGTTGGCAAAGATGGCCAGCTGTACGTCGGTCACCATTCTATGAAACATGATAACAAATACAATGCTATTATGCAGACAGAAACGCGTGGTCGGGAAACGTACGAAAACTGGACGGTTCGCTAGCTAGCTAGCTAGTTAGCTGGCTAGTAAACACCACAAGCAATTCACGCATTAAAAATTGGAACAAACAAGCACAATTAAGACGACATTGACTTCCTTTAGTGCTGCGGTTACTTACGTTATTGGCTTTTTTTAATCAATTTGATTGAAAGCGACTTTTCACCAGCTCACAGGAGACGAGCGTTGAGTCTCTTCCGGTTTAACAGGAATGACACGTCGCGTTTCCGATGCCAAATGTTGCGTTCCATTACATTCGTAAATCTGAGACACTACCGAAAAACGCGGAGGATTTAAGAAATTGTAGCTTAAAAGTAAGAACATTCAACCGTAACATATCCCATAAAAATGTCAGAATCGTTTAGTAGTTAGCCTTTTCATTCTCGCCGCTCGAAAAAACAACGAGACGGGACGACGCAGTACCAACTCCCAAAGTCTCCGGGATCATGGAATGCCACACGCCCCGCCTTCACACAACAAAAACATCTGGAAGCAATCCAAGATGGCCGCTGCGACCACAGCGGGGCTCGAAGCCCACAATATGGAAGACAAGAAATTCGAATATTTCTCGTCCATCAACTCCATGGCCAAGAAGATCATGCAGGAGCGGGAGAAAATCAAAAGCCAGCATGGCTCGACGTGGGAGAAAATGTCGCCGCAGGAACAAGACAGCGCCATCGACAACTGGATGATGGATCCTCACATACGAGGCCGATACGCGATGCACAGAGTAGACCGAGAGGAGGTGGTCTGCTACCCTAAACTGCTCATACAAACCGGGCAGAAGATTGTCCATTTCGGGGAAGAGGTGAGTATAAAGATGTCACAGTGTAAATGGAAACTTTGTGAGTTTTATGAGTGCGTTGACAATCGCCTGCTGGCTATGCTGCTAACGACTAGCTACGTAGCAATGCCATTGCTACAGTCCTTGTGGGCGTTTTGATTTATTAAATATTTATGACAAATATCGTGAAATAAAGCAGTCTTGCATGTGTCTCCAGGATATCACGTGGCAAGATGAACATTCAGCCCCCTTCTCATGGGAAACCAAGGTAAACATGACCTTAAATGAATACTGTCTGATTTTATGACGTTGACGTTGGCATGCGATCACTGTTGCCAACTCCTCAGTAAGTTATTGGCTGTCCTAGAAGTCGCTGGATGACGTCATTGGCTAATTTGCATATTATGTAAGAGATGCTGTAGGAAAAAAACATAACCACCGAGAAGAGACAGAAAAGTGAGTAAAAACACACACATTAATTCTGTTTAGAACTACAAATAAACTTAATTTTTAGTTTGTTAATGTAAAATTGGCCATCATTTCATCAAAATAAAATCATTTCAATATTTATTGCAGCCAGCACCTCTCAACGTCTCGACAGAGTAATAATTACTTGCCTCCAGCCTCACCTTTGATCTTGTAGTTAGGACTACTTGTTTATTTATCACACATCATTCTTCCATCACACCTTCTGAGTGCAACGAGTAGTAATTTCATGAAGATTAAGAAACATTTACGTTTTAGGTTGCGCTCTGTAAAACAGGGTGAGAGCCACCCCAGCGGCACGGTGCCTCGCATGCGTGATTCACGGATGCGTAGGGCTCCACTATGCTCTCAGTGTGCAGGAGCTGTCGGACGTCTCAGCAGCACCCCCTGCTGCTCAGTGAGAACACAAGCTGCACAGCATGACGTGCTTTCACTTTTAAGTCCCCAAATACCAGAAAATTCTCCAACCATGCCAGAAAAAGAAGCTAGATTTGTCACTCGTCGCTTTTGAGAAAATATGTCGCCAACATTGTTTGGATGTCGCCAAGTTGGCAACACTACTTGTGATTGGATATTAAGGTGGTATTAACCTAATGTCTGTTTTTTGCCACTTGTGGATGTGAAAACATCTTAGGTAAAAAATTACCTTTGCCTGGCACCCGCTATTGTTTTTGTGAAACCTTGTTTCTATTCATGCAAGTGCAATAAAGGCACATTAAGGCCTTTTTTTTTAGCACGTGGTCCATATTAGATGTGGTCCACTTGGAAATCTACTAGACATAGACCTCTCAAATGTGGACTGGATTCATCTCCAGACCTTGAAGGTTCATAAAAAACAGTTTGTGATTTGTGAAACAGTAAACCTTTATTCTGGTTGTGAAAATGCAACAAGGGTGCATTTCTCTGTTTCTCTGTGTTGTGCCTTTATTGCATTTTCACAAACAGATTAATCCGTAGATGAATCCAATCCAGATTTGAAAAGTCTAGGTCTAGTGGCTTTCGAACAGAAGCAGGTCTAATATGGACTAGGTGCTTAAAAAACATGTAAATGTGCTTTTATTGCACTTTCACAAATACAGTCATGGAAAAAATGATTAGACCAGCCTTGTTTCTTCAGTTTATTGATCCATTTTAATGCCTGGTACAACTAAAGGTACATTTCTTAGGACAAATATAACGATGATAACAAATATAGATCCATTGAAGAGCTGATATCCAGCAGCTTCTATGGTTTTCTTGATAATAACCAAAATCACTTAAGTTCTTACATGAATAGCTATAGCATTGTACTGCCAAAAAATGTACTCTTATGAGCTATTTTTGTTGTCATTGTTATATTTGTCCAATCAAAGGTACCTTTAGTTGTACCAGGCATTAAAATGAACGAGAAACTGAAGAAACAAGGGTGCTCTAATCATTTTTCCATGACTGTAGAATAAAAGTTTCACAAATAAAACAGTGAGTGTCAAGTAAAGGCAGGCTTACCTAAAATGTTTTCACATGAAGTGTGACCAAAAACAGACCATCAGGACCAACACTCGCACTGCTCATTACGTCAGTTCCACCTTCACTTTGGTGGTTCTGCCTTTAGGAGAAGTGAGCGTCCTTGGTTAGCTTCGTTAGTTCTATATTTCCACGGTCGTTACGTGCTGTCATGAAAACCTTTTGTTATTAACTCATTTAGTCCCAGCCATTTTTCAGTACCGGACATTTTTGAGAGATTTTTCAAGGCACACAAACATGGAACCTAGCAAAAGAAAGATTAGACTCTCAGGGAAAAAAGTCTGTTTCTACCTTTTTCCGTTCTTAAGTAATCAGCAGTAGAACATGGGTAAGTTTCAGGAAAATATCAGTTCCTGACTAAAAAAAAAGGGGGGGGGGGAAGAAACCCAGCTTTTTGTGAAAAGATACATTTCAAGCATAACTTTCACTTTGGCACAAATTGTTTGCTTTTGTGACAGCTCAAATATCTAAACAACACCAACATGAACAACACAAAAAGTGCTGTTTACATCAAAATAACACCACAAACTATTTACAATTTTGCCTCTCGTGCAAAAAAAACGTAAAAGACGTACAAATGCGTCTTTGGGAGCGAGCGTTGGGGTTTAAAAAACGCTATAAATACGTCTTCGCTATTGAATGAGTTAATACTGTCTTTTAGAGCCAGCTGGAATTCAGCTTGACATCAGGCGCTGCTGACCCGGCAGTGTTGGTCTCTCAGGGGGACCCAAAAACTGCAAAGACCCCCCACTCCAATCATCTTGGCAAGAGTACGGCTGCAACAAAGGTAAGGATGGTGGAGTTGGATGACCTCGTAGATGAGACGTCCCACGGTGACATTAGCAGCAGTGGTGTCCTTCTATTGAGCATTTGAAGGTGAAGGTGAAGCTGATGATGGTGTGTCTGTGAAGGTGTCCGTCAGCGAGAGCAGGAGGCCTGAGGAGGAGTCTGCTTTCTGGAAGATCAGTGCAGAACGCTCCAGGCTGGAGGGGGAGCAAGCTGACTTCCAGTCGCTGACCCCCAGTCAGATCAAATCCCTAGAGAAAGGAGAGAAGCCACTGCCCTCCTACCTGCGCCAGGTGAGCCTTCAGCGACGCTCACATGGGTTTTCCTCCATTGGCTTAACGTGAAAGTGTTTCTCCACAGGAATCATCTTTCCCTGCTAAAGAGCAGCAGGAGGCGGCGGCAGATCCCCACCCTCCGCCTCCGTCCAGGCCGGCCAAGCAGCGAGCGCCCAAGCCCCCGGCGCCGCAGCCTCCTGCCGTTGTGAGCGCCACGCCGGCGTCCATCTCCATCACGCCCAGCCCCGCCCCTCCGGTCAGCGTCTCGTCGTCGGTGGCGGGCTGGGAGCGATCTCAGAGCACGCTGCCGGTCGTCGGCTACACCGTGGATGAGGTGTACTCCTCCAACATCCTCTCCAAGTCCCCCGCCCTCGAGAAGGAGGATGAGGCCTCGCCCAGCAGTCCCGTCTTTTCCCAGGTGACCTTGAACGCAGCAACAGACAACAAACGATCGATGCAACAGAACGGCCGCTCATCTCCGCACATAGCAGAGCGTATCAAAATCATACAGACATGCCATCTAAAACAAGAAAAAGGGAAGTTGTTAGTTCAAGTATCCAAAGTGTGGCCCGGGGACCATCTGCGGCCCACGGCTGTTTATTTATTGGTCCGCAGCACATTCTAAAAATCTAGTTTAACAAAAAAAAAAAACAGCAACAAAAGTGGAAAAATCAGCAGTAATTTTTTGACAGAGAAGTCAAAACTAATGTAATGAGCAATTAAATGTAATAATTAATAATAAAGTAATGTAATTTGAAGTTTCTGTAATTTTTGACGTAATATGAGGGAAAATGAGATCCTTTTGGTCGCATAAAGAGTAACAATGAGAGTTTTTTAAAGTTCTAATATAAGAATAACAAAGGCATTTTGGAAGGTTAGGTTGCAGAAAAAGTTCTAATGTTATAACAAAGTTTAAATATTATGACAAGAATAATTACATAATTACAAGGTAGGGGTGCACCATCATTATTGGTCGATATGAGGGAATTATGACTTCATAACAATAAATCTGATGACATTAAAAATAGCTCAGATAACTGCTAATTAAAAAAAATGCTCCAATGAGGCAAGATTACCCATACTGGGCGGGTGAACAAATTAAGCGCTCCTTTTTTTTTTCTTCTCCTGCCTGTGACGTTAACAGCTTGTCCGAACTTCCCCTAAGCTCACTTGTAAACAAACGTTCACTTTCCGAGGAAGACATTTCACATGCTAGTTGTACCAAATGCTCCACGATGAGCGGAAAGAAAAAAAAATACCTCAAGCACACAAAAAAACCTGATCAGCAACCTGAATCGCCAGCACTGCTGCGTTTTGAAAAGGGCAAAAGGTTTGCCAGAGACCTCCGTGGCATCACACCGGCTGCTCGGAGCGTGTGCCCGAATACAGTGCACCTTGCTGGGCCACAGCAGGTGGCTCCTCCTGCTCTATACTCTGGTTCTCCTGATAGTAGTGATGTGGTAGTAGTAATGTCATGATATCTGATTAGGACAAATCAACAGGTACAGTTGGTCAAATCCTAATTTGTTTCAGTCCTTCTTACCTCCAGGTGTGCACAAACTACACGTAAATCTAAATTTTAAAAAGTAGATATAAAAAAGTTACTAGATATCGGTACCGCATCGGTCTTGAGAAGTAGAAAGTTACCAGTATCGGAAAAAAAAAAGATATTGTGCATCTCTATTATAAGAAGAAAGTTGAAATATTTTGAAAATTAAAAAAAATAGGCAACAGCAGCAGAAATGGAAAAAAGTGAAAATATTAAGAGAAAAGAATTGTGTTCCAACCAGAAAAAAAGGCTCAATTTAATGAGAATAAACTTGTAATATTATCAGGGAAGATATTTTATTTTTGCAACATTATGAGAAACAAACAAAACAGAACAAAACAGATTAAGAAAGCTGAAATATTTAGAAAAATGGGAAAAATGGTGAAGTTGATATTAATATGGTTTTTCACCAATATGACAAAACTGAGATGCACTTTTTTTCTTGAAATATAACTTCTTAGCATACACACAGTGGTGGGATAAAGTGTTTGCCTCCTCCTGATTTCGTATTTTTTTGCATGTTTGTCACACTTGCAGTTTTGAAATGAAACTTTTTATTATTAAGGGAGAAAAAAAATCCAAAGCTACATGTCCCTGTGTGAAAAAGTGATTGCCCCCTAAAGCTAATAACTGGTTGGCCCCCCTTAGCAGCAACAACTGCAATCAAGCGTTTGAGATAACTTGCAATGAGTCTCTTACAGCGCTGGGGAGGAATTTTGTCCCGCTCATCTTTGCAGAATTGTTGTCATTCAGCCACATTGGAGGGTTTTCCAGCATGAAGCACCTTTTTAAGGTCATCCACAGCATCTCAATAGGATTCAGGTCAGGACTTGGACTAGGCCACTCCAAAGTCTTTGTTTTGGATCATTGTCCTGCTGCAGAACCCAAGTTGGTTTCAGCTTGAGGTCACCAACAGATGGCTGGACATTCTCCTTCAGGACTTTTGGTAGACAGCAGAATTCATGGTTCCATTTATCACAACAAGTCTTCCAGGTCCTGAAGCAGCAAAACAGCCCCAGACCATCACACTACCACCACCATATTTTACTGTTACGATCATGTATTTTCTGAAATGCAGCATTACTTTTACACCAGATGTACTGGGACACACACGACAAACATGTAAAAAAATATATTACATATTTTGTATATTTACAAAATACCAAAGTGGCAAAGTTGCATTTTTCACTGTAAAAGTTGGAGTGTCTGATCCTGGCTTCCCTGCCTTCTCCCTGCAGTTCAACACCAGCAGCAACATCCTGAAGACAGGGTTTGACTTCCTGGACAACTGGTAAGCAGCAGCTGAGTCGAGCTGCTGCGTGAAAGACGCCGTCAGCACCACTTCACGACTCCACAGCCAGATTCATCTGCCGCATCATCGTCCCTCCCCAGTTAGCTTGGAACACTTCCTGCACCTGGACTCCTCTTAGGACCTCTCCCAATTTGCTGTCTCGTCCACCTCGTTAGCACTCAGATCACACGGTCCTTGCTCCTCCCCCGTCGTCATCACAGTCAGACAAGAATGTCGCAGTGACACCAATGGAAGCGCCTTGTGCTTGGAGAGTAAATGAACGAAGCGTTCCAAGAGCAGTGATGGCTCCTTAGCTTGCTTTGCGTGAGCCTACAATTTCCCGCCAAGCCTGCGTTGACGTGGCCTGCTAGCCAGATGCTAAGCTATCGCTGCACTTTTCTTCACAAGGAAATCCATGTGGTGTTATTTAGTATACTTGCTTACATTAGAGGGTGAAAACATCAACAGCTCTCAGTGCAGAAAGTCTTTCATACGAAAAAGCATTCATGTTTGTAAAGGTAGAGTTTTCAGCACAGCAAACCATCTGACTTTATGAAGTTTTTCTAGCAGAAATGGGAGCAAACAGCATCAACAACCAGCTGGCTTGTATTGCTAATTCCACTCTTTTTATATTGGATTGTTCCCAAGATGAGTACAGTCGTCCCTCGCCACTTTGCTGTTCAAACATCGCCCCCTCACTCTATTTTGAAAATGAATTCATGAATAAATGACTGCTGTTTTGTGGTCGACTACGGCCTACGATTAGTATTTTTTGAAGTGACCACATTTTTGAAGTGACTCCCTTGGTCTTAGCTGAGCGTAGGCTCATGCGAGCCTCCTACGAGTAACGTTGGCTCGTCTCAGACCTCGCCGGCCTCCAAATGTGACTCGGAGCGCCGCAAATGGCCCATGAGTTTGAGACCCCTGGATTAGCTGGTACAGAACACACGCACGCTATCATCACGGCGCATGCTCATCTGCATCTTTTTGTATGTTTGGAATTTACCAGCGAGAAGATGAAGTGCTGCGACATGTTCAGTGGGGTTGGGTATCGTTTGAATCGTTTGTTATGCCACCATTTTTCCCGGTCGACGGGCCGGTCAATCACCCAACGCAGGCATCGAAATAAAAAAAATATGAACGATTCCGGGAGAATCGGAACGTTAGCCCCGGTTTTGATGCCCAACCCTAATGTTGAAGGTTTTGTAGGCAATTGTGATGCGTATATAAACGCTATCTTGCTCCAGTTTATAAATCAGCTGGTTTACACTCCACACGTGTGCTCGCATTGTACTTCATTTTCAAGTCACACATTAGAATAAAAGGAAGAAATGTCCTGCTTTAAGTTGTCATTTTTTACTTCTTGATCATGTCAGAAAGCCATGCTGGCCAGCGCACATCATTAGGACCTGGGGGGGGGGGCCGATAATTATTGGTAAAATACGAGGGAATTATGATATTGTACCGATAAATCCGGTAACATTAAAAATAGCTCCGATAAGCAATATTTTAAAAACCCAACAACAAACGCTCCAATGAGGTGAGGTTACCTGTACTGTGCAGGTGAACAAATCAAGTGCTCCTTTTTTCTCCTGCCTGTGATGTTAACGGCCTGTCACATCTTCCCCCGAGCTCACTTGTACACAAACATTTTGCGTGCTAGTTGTCCCAAATGCTCCACCATGAGTGGTAAAAAACCCATCGAGCGCACGCAGCCAGCTGTAACGCCAGGGCCATGTCGCTTGAAAAGTGCAAAAGGTTTGCCAGAATAAAAATTAAAAAAAAACCTTGGTTATTTATTGTAATCGAAGTACTCCAATTACTTGAGGAATCGTTGCAATTCTACTCTTTGTACAGACCTCCAATCCTCAGATTTATGACCATCATCGTGGAGATCAGGGGTGTCCAAACTGCGGCCCGGGGGCCATTTATGGCCCGCAGCTGTTTTTTTAATGGCCCTGGGCCGATTCCAAAGAATACAATTGAACAAGAAAACTAAAAAAAAAAAAAAAAAAACAGCAAAAATGAAAGAGCAGTAATTATTATAATTATATAATTAAGACATTCAAGTTCTAATATTAAGAGAAAAAATGGTATAGAGTTGAAAAATGAAAAGGGTAAAAAATGGTAATGTGAGAAACAAACAAAGCAAAGAAAAAGTTGACATTTTGAAAAAATTAAGTGTGGAAAAAGTCCGAATATTACAGTAATAAAGTCAAAACATGAGAATAAAGTCATAAAACTACGCAAAAAAAAGTACAAGAAGAAAAGTTTAGATATTTGGAAGAAAAAGGGTAATGAAAGCGGAACAAATTCATACCTGTGATGCGCTTCGTCGGTGACAACACAAAGCGGAGACGCAAGCGGTTTAGGTGAAATGAAAAGACGTGGTGTAGCTACATGGGCTGCTTTAAAAAATGGAAACGTGGCCCCGGCAGTCTTTGATGTTTCAGTATGTGGCCCTTGGTGGAAAACGTTTGGACACCCCTGATGTAGATGATCGTGCAGCTGCTTGTGATCATAAATGACGAAGCGTGTGAAGTAGGAGTACAAGTAGTTTCCTTCACCACAGTCGAAGCTATGGGATACGTTATGTTAACTGCGCCTGACGACCCTCAGGTTTATTACGATCATCAGGTGGATTATTCTGTCGATGTTTGTCATCATGCAGGACAAACCTTGTGAATGAGGAGTAGCGACATTAATCACAGCTCAAGTTAAGAGTCACAGCAACGAGGAGCGCTCTTCCGCTACTGCTAAGGACTCCAACGAGCAGGACAGACAAATTCCATGTGTGCTGGTGGGCCTTGAATACTGTGCATACTTGATGAAACCACCAACGGCAAACATCCCACTGAATGTGAAAGACATGGAATCGAGGCTTTCAAGCTAGGCTGTTAGGATTCAACAAGTATTATTTCACGTGTGCTGAAAGAAATGAAAGAATAATCCTGACAGCATTCCATTCCACATTTACAAATCACTTCTTTGTTAGTGAGTTGCTGAGGTTACCCCGTTTACATCTGACTTGTGTTCCTGTTCCCCACAAACGTGACATTGGTCTCTCAGGTCATCTATATATATATATATATATATATATATATAGGAGCATGTGTTATATTGCCATATTTACAGAAAATGAGAGTATTTACTGAAACTGTAACACTTTTACGGGAATTGACAAAATATTTCCTGCCAGCTTCCAGGAGAAGAGTCCCCATACGAAGTCTGTGTCTGTCGGTGACATCTTTCATGCACGGCTAGCACTGGACTAAGAGCGCTTATCCTTACTCTTCTTTTACTCTAACTATGATAACTAGCATACTCATCCAACAGTTGTTTATTTGTCTTCCGTTGTAGAGTATTGAGGTGTATTACCTTTTTTTGTGTAACTTCATCTACTGCATACTTACCTTTTATTGTTTTATAAATTGAACATTTTACGCAACAAATCTTCCAAAAAGCTCAGAGTAGAGCCGCTGCTAGGGCATCTAGTCCGGGTGTCTCCCGGACGCCCCCCTGGTGAGGGGTTCCGGGCATGCCTAGGACACGCTGGAAGGATTACGTCTCACAGCTGGCCTGGAACACCTTGGGGGTGGCCGCGGGACCGGGAAGTTCCCTACTGAGACCTACCACGACCTGGACCGGGATAAGCGGAGGAAAATGGAATGGTATGCTGGAGCCTATCCCAGCTGACTTCAGGCGACAGGCTGGGTACACCCTGAACTGGTCGCCAGCCAATCACAGGGCACATATAGACAAACAACCATTCACACTCACATTCATACCTATGGACACTTTAGAGTCTCCAATGAAGCTAACATGTTTTTGGAATGTGGGAGGAAACCGGAGTACCCGCACGGGGAGAACATGAAACTCCACACACAAATGCCCAACAGAGATTCGATTTTGTGCTGATATAAAATAATGCAGCTTTTGCCCGGAAATGGAGAGAATGACGAAGAGGTGGTCGATCAACAATCACGTAATGGAAACGAACAACCACAGTCGTATGTCTGCGGACGGTCCCAAAGTGCAAATTTCAAGCAGGAATGAACGGATGAAAGGAACGCACATTTCACATAAAAACACATCACCAGCTGTCATGTGCGTTTCGTCTCACCCTAACCTGAAAAGGCAACCGCAGGGGTGCATTGTGTCGTATGCGCCGATCCCGGCACCGCACGCGCGGGGAACCAGGATAAAAGGTGTGAAGGCTGCTTACTTATTATCTATTCAGCAGTGCTGCTGAGACATTTTCTCCAAGCCTGCCCACAGCAACTACTGTTTTTCCAGCCTGGATTATTGGGTCATGCCCTGTCGTGTTGGCAACCTCAAACAAGCATCCGTGTTTGAAAACTGAAGTGAGGAGCGGTTAACGCCAGAGGAGTCAGTCAATTACGCCGATTGCTGTAAGCACTGAGTTTGATGAGGCGCGTGAGGCGAGCAATTTCAATGCTATTTTCCAAACAGGTCTGCGGATTTCACTAATCATTATTTCAGCATCTTTTTGCGAGAGTTCTTGTGTAAAATGTTCAATTGATAAACCAATAAAAAGGTAAGTATACAGCATCTTAGCTAGTACACTTTAATGCAGGGGTGTCAAACTCGTTTTCACCGTGGGCCACATCGCTATTATGCTCATCCTCAGAGGGACTCTTTTTAGGATTTTATTTGAGAAATTCGTTAATAATTATTACATTAATAACTAATTAAAAAAATGGTCATTTTAAATTGGATTTGACAACAAAAAAATATAAGGTTTTCTGTCAATATTGACAAATACATTTAGCAAGAAAGATTGTCTTTTTGATTTAAAAATATATATTTTTATGTTGTTTGTGTTAGTAATATTAATTTTGTTTTGACTTTAATATATTATTTTATTATTTATTGTGAATGTAACGGTAAATGTTTATTAAATTATTGTAAAAATAGGTTTTAAATATGACATTTTTTATATTATTGTAAAAATATGTTTTATATTAACATTTTTACTTATTTAAATATATTTATGTTAAGTCAAAATAATGAAATTACAGCATACATATACAAATACAATAATATAAATCTAATTTTACAATAGTGTAAAAGACAAAATTTATATTAATAACAAAATTACAATATATACATATACATATATACACATATATATATATATACACACATACACACACATATACAGTATATGTGTATGTATATATATATATATATACACATACATACATATATACAGTCAAACCTGTCTTAGCGGCCACCTTTATAGAACGGCCACCTGCCTATAGCAGCCACTGAAAAATCCCCCCCAGCAAATTTACATGTTATAGACCCTGTGTATAGCAGTTACCTGTCCAACGTGGCCAGCAGCCACCCATTTTGTCTCCCTTGGTCAATATCTGACTGCATATAGCGGCCAAATTACCAACTCAAGTAGAAGCTTCATGCACGAAAAAGTTTTGTTTTTCAATCAATGAAGCCGTCGTGTGTAGACTTTAATTACTGAGTCCTAGCTCAATCACAATCATTCACAAGATCCACACAAACTGTCAGTTGTTCCACATAAAAAAGCCGTCTTCTTTTGAGCTTGCTATTTCCTGGTCAAACATGTAACTTTAAGAGCATTTGCACCAAAACATTACCGCAAAGTAGACTGGGAACAGGACGTGCTCCCAGCGACGCTACAATAAAAAAAACAAACATATGCTAGCATGCATGCGGCAGCGGGAGCAAAACTGAGTTTGGTTGTACTTAACTGAAGTATTTTATCAGTTATCAGTTATTATTAAGCCTCTAGCTTCCTTTTAGTAAGTAAAAACCTTGGCTATGATTGCACTACATTGTCATGTAGACCTACAAAGTACACTTGGAAGAACAAGAGGTGAATAAATGTATTGCAACTGATGTGAAGCTGATGAGGGGTAGGATTAAATAAGCTTTGCTTCTTCCTACTCCTTTTTGGACATGCAAAATTGTGAATTGTACTATGTGATGTGCTACTGTTTGACTCATGCATGTTCAGGATTAAAACCATGAACCATGATAATAACAAGCCTAGTAGTGCTGTACAACTTTTATCAGCAGTCCGCAGTGCCCTCTACTGGTCAACATTATTATTATTATTATTATTTTTTCCCCTTTTTTCCTCTACTGGTCAACATTCAAACTGGACGCCAACCTGTCTATAGAGGCCACCTGTCTATAGCGGCCACTTTTGCAGACTCCCTCCAGTGGCCGCTATAGACAAGTTTGACTATATATACAAATATATATATACAAATATTTTTAAAATAATGTTAAAATAAGTGTCCTTTTGACATGCATTATTTCAAGGCTTTCGCGGGCCACATAAAATGATATGGCGGGTCAAATCCGGCCCCTGGGCCTTGAGTTTGACACCTGTGCTTTAATACGATAGAGCTGAAGATAAATGAACACAACGAGCATACTGGTCCGACAGTAATCACAGTACAAATAAATAAGAGTAACAATAAGCACTCTTAGCTTCCACGCTGGTTAGCTTTGATGAAGCGGCTGACGTTCAAGTGGAATCACACCAGCTAGTTCCCATGAGCCAGTTGGCAGCACCTGCATGTGGGGAAAGCGTAGCTCAAACAGAGAAGGAAAGGAAATGAGATTGGGGGGTGTGGTGGTGGTGGCGTGGGGGTGGGGGGTGGTAGCATGGAGGGCTTTCCTGTTTGGCAAAGACTGAAGCGACGCCCTGAAAAAAGCAAATAAAGGAGAAGGGGTTGCTAGCATGAAATGTTTGGATCATGTTTTCCAGTATTTCTGCTGCGGCCTGGGCAGGTTCTGGATCACGTCTCTGTGGGAGGCCCGCTGGCTAGGAGGGAAGAAGGCGGGAAGGAAGGAGAGAGAGAGAGAGAGAGAGAGAGAGAGAGAGAGAGAGAAGTGTGGGTGGTTTTTTTCTTCTTCTTCTTTCCTTCCTTCAGGAGTCGGGAGGCTGAAAATGGGAGCAGTCACCACCTCGCTTGCACTCCTGTGTTTATGCTCGCTGGGCTCGTGTGTTCCTGCCGGGACGCCGCCACCAACCCAGGTCAGGACTTTAGGAGTTCTCTCCAAGTAAACGCTTTGCCATCATAGGTTGCAGTCACCGTGCTAAACTTACAATACGGTGGGGGCGGGGGTGAAAATGTTGCTGAAAAATGCAAATGAAGGCGCTGAAGGAGAACATTTGTTGGCTCGTCATTGCTGAGTAATATTGACAAGTCCAACGCCTGTCATAGCAGTGGAGGCCCTGCGAAGGGTCAGTATGTTGGCTTCAGGAGCAGCAATGTGCTAAATATGAATAAATATACCGTCATCCCTCACTCTAGCACGCTTTTTCAAATATTAATCAGTAATTGCTGCTCTTCCTGCCTGTTTGGAGGCGAGAGACGAGGAAAACAGACACGCATGCACATGGCAACATATTGAAAACGAGCCACTTCATTTTTATTTATTGTGTGACGGATTCATTTATTTATTCTTGTGCCAGGCCAGGTGTCCACAAGACGGTTTGTCCATTTTCCTCCGCTTACCCTGGTCCGGGCCGCGGGGGCAGCAGTCTCAGTAGGGAAGTCCAGACTTAACGGTCCCCACCTCTTCCACTAAGGCATTCATTCCCAGCCCAGCTGTGAGACGTAATCCCTCCAGCGTGTCCTAGGTCTGCCCCGGGGCCTTCTCTCGGCTGGGCATGCCCGGAACACCTTGGGAGGCGTCCGGGAGGCATCCGGACTAGATGCCTGTGCCAAGGAGCAGTGGCTCTATTCTGAGTCCCTCCCGGATGACGGAGCTCCTCACCCTATCCCTTAGGGTGAGTCCAGCCACCCTACGGAGGGAACTCTTTTTAGCCGCTTGTGACCACAATCTCGTCCTTTCGGTCACGACCCAAAACTCATGACCATAGGTGAGGGTGGGAACATAGATCGATCCGTAAATTGAGAGCTCGCCTTCCGGCTCAGCTCTCTCTCCACCACGACGGTCCGGTACAGCGACCGCATTACTGCCGACACTGCCCCGATCCATCTGTCGACCTCCCGCTCACTCATGAACAAGACCCTGAGATACTTGAACTCCTCCACCTGGGGCAAGACCTCATTCCCAACCCGGAGGGAGCAATCCACCCTTTTCCGACTGAGAACCATGGCCTCGGATTTGGAGGTGGCGAGTCTCATCCCTGAAGCTTCACACACAGCTGCAAACCGCCCCAGTAAACACTGAAGGTCACAGCCCGATGAGGCCATCAGGACCACTTCGTCTGCGAATGGCAGAGACGAGATCCTAAGGCCACCGAACCGGACTTCTTCGATGCGTTGGCTGCGCCTAGAAATTCCGTCCATGAAAAATTATGAGCAGAATCGGTGACAAAGGGCAGCCTTGACGGTGCAAACCAGGCTGCTGCTCCGCTTGTACAAGGACCGAATGGCACATAGTAATGCGCCACCAATCCCGTACACCCGGGACAATACCAGGGACACGGTCCAATGCCTTTTCTGAGTCTCCAAACACATGCAGACCGGTTGGGCAAACCCTGGAGGGTACCGCTCTTTCTGAACGAGAAATCTTGTCACGTTTTAATCTCGTGAGATCTTGTGACCCCCCTAATAATAGGGAAGCACCGATCAGGGTTCTATCCTGCCGATCACATGGTTTAATTATATATTTTTCCATTTATTCATGATAAGTGCTATTGTCTATATATGATATGATATAAAAGAAAGGATGCATAAAAAAACTTAATTTAGACAAAAACATAATGTACTTACATTCTGAAGAGAACACACGTCAGTGGTGAAACTTCCAGAGGATGAGACGCCTTCTTAAGGAGACTTTGGATGAGAGTACATCGGTGGAGCCCCAGCAGGACTTCCAGGCGCGTGAGAGAGCACTCAGTGTCATCCTCCGCTGTGAAAGGCTGCTCATCTCGTCCGATGAATTCAATTATTTTTCGGGTTATTAGCTTAGCCTTCTCACACACACACGGGCGAGTGTCCACATGGTTGCGCTAGCTGCCGTTTCACTGATGATCACGCCGTGAGCCTCCAAGTCACCGTACTCTGTCAAGTGTTTGTTCCTTAATTGCCGTATTAAATGACAGCTTTTGAACGTGCTGCCCCTGCAAGGTAGTTTTGGTGGCGTGTGTTGGTAGTTACGTTCCACACGGCAGACATGATGTCTTTGTTGTGAAGGAAAGTGGGAGGAGCATGATGCCCAAGACGTTGTTAGGTCACGACACTACACTGCACGCATGGATCGCTGCGGTCTTCAATAGTGCTATCCACAGGTGATCGGCTTTTGTGATCGCCGTTGAAAGGCATTTATCGGCACATGCCGATCACGTGATTTTTCTCAGAAATCGGCTGATACTGATCGGTGGCCGATCAATCGGAGCATCCCGAATAACAAACATGATAATAAGACGAGCTACTGTTGCAGCCATAGCCCACAACAAGCTAAAAGTCAACTCTGAACCCTCGAGAACCACCCTTCCTGTCCGCCACCCATTCTGCTCCCCTACAGGGTAAACTGTATTATTTTGTCTTTTGATACGTTACATTGGGTGATACGAGTGTAAAGGAGACTTTATGGGTGTCATTTCATGTTTAGGGGGATCTAATAATGTTAAAAAAACGTACTTTTAAGATTGTAAAAGGGTTTTCTATGCCATAAATACAAAAACTTCCACGTGGGGTCTGGAACCAATGAACCACCGTCAACGATGGATTAGTGTACATGATATCTACATCATTTACATTTCCCACTGGCCCCAGTCCCAAAACAAAGCTGCTCCGACCTCGGACGTTGACGTGTTCTGGTTAAGGATTTGAGTTTGTTTGCCACAGGTGACCTACAGTACACTATACCTCTCCAACATGGCTGCCACACACTGACACCGACAAACTAGACGGCTAGCTCACGTTAACTGGCTGAATGTCCTTCAAGTGTTCTTCAACTGCCTGTCAAACACCGTTTCTGTCAGGCGTCTCAGCCGGACGTGAAAAAGGCGCGAGGCGATGTTCCCGACATCCTTCCCGTGAACGAGCCGGAGCCCACCCACCTGACGTCAGACTTTGAGAACTCCTACAACTACGTTTGTACGTCCTCACGTCCTCTCAGACACACTATTAGCATCACATGCTACTTGGGCGTCTCTTCTGTCCCGCAGTGTCCAGGCTGGCCGGGATGGACCAGGCCATCCACAAACTCAACGTGGGGCACTACACCCTGGATGTCAAAGTGGGACAGCTGATGGAGCATCTGTCCAGGATGGACGGTAAGGAACCTCCAAACAAGGTTCCTGCGCTGGAGGGTTGGCTTTAGTGTACAACTATTTTGCCATTCTTCCTTTCCAACATGGCAGCAAAGGTGGTGGAGCTGGAGGACAAAATCCGGGACGTCTACCAGCACAGCAAAGACAACCGCAAGCAGATGGGAAGACTGGAAGGTAGCTTGTTTATTCTCACTGCTGCTTCCGCCCCAATCTTCTCTCAGGGTTCTTTGGAGCCACAACAACAGAATTTTCAAAAATTGAGGGAAATCTTGGTCTTCCAACAGATCTGCAACATTGACACAACGCATCCAAAGTCAGGCCTTCAAAATAAAAGCGGGACACAAGTACAATAATGGGTTGCACCAAGTTAGGCAGTCGGCCATTTATGCCAACTGGTGTGCTTCTTTTATTTTGAAGGTCTGACTTTACCGGCTATGGCATGCATTAGGTTACCTGAGTGTTCATGAAAGTTCAAATATGGGGTTGGCAGGTGTGCCCCCCAGCACTGGGACCATACAATCCAACCAGGATGCCTCACTTGTGACGCTTTTGTTATCTGCCAATCAGGTTGCCAGAAGGGTCTGAGGGTGGGCTACAAGTGTTACCTGGTCTACAACAGCTACGAGGACTACGCCGGTGCGTCCAGGAAGTGCCAGGAGCGCGGGGGGCGCATGGCGATGCCCCGCGACCGGCGCGAGCAAGAAGCGCTGGCCGACTACGTCAAGTCCTTCTTCCATCCGGGCAACTGGCCCGTGTGGCTGGGCGTCAACGACCTGAGCGCCGAGGGCCAGTACATCTACGACGACGGCACGCGGGTCTCCTACTTCCAGTGGCGCAAGCACTTCCTGTCCAGCCAGCCCGACGGCGGAAAGCGCGAGAACTGCGTGGCCATGTCGTCGGACGACGGAGACTGGTGGGACCACTACTGCGATCGCGCCATGAACTATCTGTGCGAGTTTGACGACAGGGTGGCGCTCTAGGTTTGGACTTTGACACGGACAGACGTCGACCCCCACTTAGTATGATGGAGTTCACAGGCTTTCCATGAGTAAACACGTCCGTAACCATGGCAACAACAAAGCCAAGATGGCAGCACACATTTCAACATTTATCGCAATGCTAGCATCCCAACACCAAGTTTCAAACAGTAGGCCCGCTGCACATCACACACGCTCCCATACAACATAGAATGGAGGGAAACCAGCAGCGCCTGTAGTTAGTAAGGAGACATTTTATCCAAGAGGAGACTGAGGGCAGCAATGGGGAAGGAGTAGAATACTGCAGCAACAAGGTAAGCTAACGATAGCTTTCTCGCCGTGCGGCTTACATTTATTACGATCTGCTCCCAGCACTGCTTTATGTGGCCCATGTAGTATCAGCTCAGCACCCCCCCAGCTAGGGACCAGGGACTAGAAATAGTACCTGCTTTTGCCAGTGGAAAAGCGTCAGTAGCTGAGTAGTTCCCATCAGTGTTGGGCAAATTACTTCCAAGACGTCATTCTTGTTACTTTCCCAAAAATCAGTAGCGGAATGAGTCCTTCATAAATGTAATCATTAGGGTTGTGAAGGATGAACCCATGTGACCGGTATCAGCGTCCTGGATGGATAAGAATCAGCCATAAATCCTTAAATGAATGGATGTAAATAGTATTAGCAAGATGTTCAACACATCAGCAAAACATACGTATATTATAGCCATGTAGTTGATCTTATTTATTGTGTATTGTGTCAAAGTAAGACAGGAACAACATCTAATTAAAAGTAGTAAATGAATACAGAGCCACCATCCACCAGTACCAGCCTGGACTTTCTTTTTCAATGACTTTACACTCATTAGCACATTAGCTAATGTGCTAATGTGCACGTTAGCACTCAGTAAGGTCATCAAATCTTACCTTTTCGCATTCCCACATAGTATCAACATCCATCCATTTTCTATACCGCTTCTTCCTCATTAGGGTTGCGGGGGCATGCTGGAGCCTATCCCAGCTGACTTCAGGCGACAGGCGGGGTACACCCTGGACTGGTCGCCAGCCAATCGCAGTAGGATCAACATTTGGGAGCAAATATGAGGTGAAAGGAAAAAGGGTGAAATCCAGTATAGTAGTCTATCTGTGCAGCGCGGGACAAAGTTAGATGCTGTGTTCATGGGTCGCCGCTCTCAACAAACAACATAAAAATGCAAAAACTGTGGGATTTCAAACGGTATATTATTTTCTAAATAAAATAATGGCCCATATTTCCAAAATTGCTATCCCTTTACATAAAATCCGATGTAGCTATTTACTAATTATTTTAATTTTAAGTGTTTTCTTTGAATCGTTGTGCCTGAAGGTTTCCCGCGGCCTGGTGGTTGGGGACCCCTGCCTTACAGCATGCTTGGGGATGTGATGTGTTCTTTTACACATTTGAAAATACTGTAAGAATGACACTTTTACACAACTGGCATTAATTGCCGTCTACATCCATTAATGTAACAATTGAATCAAACTGTATCGTTTGTACACTGTATCGAATCATTCTGTTTTTAAAATATATGCATTGCCTACCACAAAGAGATTTACATCCCTCGTGATTAGTTAGCACAGGAAGTATTTATTGTGTATACAGTATGTGTACTGTATGTGGAGTGTTTGGTGAGATGACGGCTGAGGGCTGAGCTTGTGACTTGCAGTTCTTTGCCAATACGCTAGGGCGGCAGTGTTTTCCTGAGTGTGAGCAACCACAAGTCTGGTTGACTACGTAGTTTAAGTAGCTTCCTGTGTAGTAGTAGTAGTAGTAGTAGTAGTAGTAGTAGTAGTAGTAGTAGTAGTAGTAGTGAACAATGGCGACTGAAGACACATCCAGATGCTTGATATCAGTGCATGATGATAAACGCAGCACATGTCACTGTTATTAAATAGTACTTAATAACTGGAAACAATAACGCCGTTAGTTATTATTTTTAACACTGTTATTCCCAACACTGCTCATCATGCAGTAAAAAAAAAAAAAAAAAAAGTAATGCACGTTTAGGACACTTTTTTATGCACCACAGAATGTTTTAATAGTTTTTTTGAATAAATGATTTTAAAGCCTGTTTTCTAGCAATGTCATATTAGTATTTCTCTGATTATGTTAACCTGCAATGTTGTACTTCCACACACTTTTTCTTGCTAAAAGGTGGCTTTTGGGTGTCTGAGGGCTGAGATGATATTTACAAATATTTCAGCAAGGTCGGTTGCAGGGCGTGACTCTCGTGTTGGACGGCTGACTCAGCTCTGCCCATGATGTAACAATTGCACAATAAAAGATGAAAGTATGCATCCTTGGCATGAGTCATTATTAAATATCGTCATGCCCAGACAAATTGTACTATCATTGACTTCAAATATCATTTGACTTCAAAACAGTTGATTATCCAAATCGTATTTCATTTGCAAATCAAGTCTTACAATCTGTATTACCCGTCATGACCACACGGGGTCGCCAAACTTCAACTCCTCAGGTTTTTTTCCACTTTCAAATCAATGATTGGACATAAAAACAGATCGATCAAAGCACTGACCTAACAACAAGGAGTCGACATCTTCGCCTCACTCTTCGGCATCGGTCGCGCCTCATCACGTTGGCGTGAGGGCAAGGCGTGACGTCATCAAGGTGGGTCAAAGCGCCGCTCACCTCGTGTTGAAAGTGGTCTGACCTGATCTGGCAGGCCTGCATGTGAGCTTTCTTAGCTGGCGGAGTCGCACGCCTGCAGGATGCGGCTGATGGAGGGTCTGTCCATCGGGGTTTTGCACTGGTGGAACAGGAGGATCTGGTTGGTGTCGCTCAGTAGGAAGTCTCCTCCCATCTGGAACAACACAAACCAGGAACACATTATCACAATATATTACTTTTTTAAAAATCCAAATAAATATTGTGGTAATTAGTGCAAAAAAACCCCCAGCTTTTAAAAACATTTTTTTTTAACCATTAAATCCCTCTAGACTTGAAATAACACCCCTATAGCCACCTTTACACTCCTATTACCCAATATAGTAGACATAATAAGACATAAATAAGACATATAAGACATAGAAAAGGTGTTTACCACCTTCTAAATACACTTTTTACCATTATTAGAGCCCTCTAGACAGGAAATAACACCCCTAATGTAACCTTTACACTCCTATTACCTAATATAGTAGACATAAGACATATATGACATAGAAAAGGTGTTTACCACCTTCTAAATACACTTTTTTTTTTTTTTTACCATTATTAGAGCCCTCTAGACGTGAAATAACACCCCTATTGTAACCTTTATACTCCTATTACCTAATATAGTAGACATAAGACATATATGACATAGAAAAGGTGTTTACCACTTTCTAAATACACTTTTTACCATTATTAGATCCCTCTAGACAGGCAATAACACTCGTATTGTCACCTTTACACTCCTAATACCTAATATAGTAGACATAAGACATATATAAGACATATACACGACATAGAAAAGGTGTTTACCACCTTCTAAATACACTTTTTAACATTATAAGATCCCTCTAGACATGAAATAACACCACTATAGTCACCTTAACACTATTACACAATATCATAGATATTATAAGACATATAAGACATAGAAAACATGTTTGCCACCCTCTAAATACACTTTTAAACATTATTAGATCCCTCTAGACATGCATTAATTAGCAGTCTCTTTTTAGCCGTTTTTATATCTTTAGAACACACAGAAAAGAGAAAGACGTGTGTCCAACATCCAAAATAAGTGCTCTTTTCTTTTAAGAAATAACTTCCAAGGTGAAAAGTAAATACTTTCCGTCATTTCATGTTAAGCCAGACAATAAAATGGAACGTGTGCAGAACAGCTAGCTTCCCCAGGGAGACAAAACGTGTGATCAGTTGTGTTGATGAGTAGGAGTACGAGTGGGGGCTGGGGTACACAACACAAAAAAAGTTAGGAAACGCTGCCTCAAACTGTATTTGTATTTAACTTCATTTAATCCTTGAAAATGCTTCATTTAGGCCAAGAATACATCAGATTTGCTTAATAAGCTTATTTTGGGCTAATAACAGGCTGTAGTCAACTAAAACCGTCGTCATTCATTCATTCATTTTTGAAAAACCGTGATAGAGTGATGGTGCGATGTTTGAACCGCGCAGTGGCGAGGGATGACTGTACCGAAAATGATCAGGTTGTGTTAAGTTGCAACAACTTCTCGTAACTTTTTCACAATGTTAGCAGGATTACGTAGCACATAAACGTGTCGCCACGTCAGCGTGTTCACAGATGTAAAGCTCCTTGGGTTTTGACCTGGTAGAGGTCTTCCAGGAGGTGCAGGGGGAATTCAGGGAAATCTCTGTCCACAACTGGATACTGGGAATACTGGAGCAGGGTGCCAAAGCTCAAGACCTTGGCGTAGGACGAGACGAGCCCAAAACTCCTGTAGATCTGCAGCAGAGAAGACGTGCATCAGAATATCTGACATGAATGAACTCTTCAAAATGTCCAAATACTTTTCTTTGGGAGTCCAGCACCATGTCCAAAGTGCATCCCGTCTGCTGCAGCCACAGCTGAGCCCCCTCCTGGGAGCCGAAACACACCACCAAGACCTTCACGGACCGAGCCTCCAAGGCAGCCTGCCCACAAGATAAAAAGTACGTTCAAGGAAAAGTGCTTTTTATTTTATTTTGTCCATCATCCACAACCCTTATGTGAGACATGACCACACGTCTTTCTCTAATCTGTGTGTTCTAAAGATATAAAAACAGGTCAAAAGAGGCAGCTAATTAATCCACGTAATGGAACACACCTATCCCGCCTAGAAAGGCTGCTATTAAAACACCTCCAAAAAGCTCCAACAAGGTTTTATGGTTTTCTATCCCTGCTGTGAGCATGTAGTAACAGGTACATTCATGATAACATGGAGTACTTACACTATTTTGGGAACTTCCTTCCTGGGTGCATTGATTTCAACATAGAAAGGAACGCTACACCTGGCGATAACTTAACAAACTCAAAAACAAAAACACAGCAGCGGCGGCAGCTCCAATTTGTAGCGTCACCTTTCGCTGAGGCATTATGAGCATCTGTGTGGTGAAGCTTGTTGCTAGCCGGCTAGTAGCTAGCCTGTGTGGTGGGGCGAGGTGTCACTACGCCAGTAACGTAGTTCTTGGGCGTAACAATGTTAATAACAATAATAATAATAATAATAATAATAACAATGTTGCTCTAGCTTGGTTACTATGCAGTGGGGCGTTGTTGGTGCTTTTTAGAGTTTTTTTCAGAAGGCTTTACAGGCAGAATAGGTGTGTCCCATTACGTGCATTCTTAGCTGCCTCTTTATCATCTGTTTTTATATCTTTAGAACAAACAGAAAAGAGAAAGACGTGTGTTCATGTCTCACATAAGGATTGTGGATGATGGGCTAAATTCCCCCCAAAAAGTGCACTTTTCCTTTCATGCTGGGGTGAGCAAACTTTTTGACTCATGGGCTGCATTGAATTGTGCGGGGGGCCAGACTATATATTTGATACACACACATTGTTTTTTACAGCTACCTGTATGATAACAGTGCACCTGGAATCATTTGTCTTATTTTATCTGGAGTGTCATAGCATCTGCTATATGTGCTTGTGTCCCTTTTTCAGGAGCACTGTAAACATTACCGGACCTTCTTTCCTAGGTGCATTGTTTTCATGTAGCCGGTAGGAGCTAACATTACGTCCGTCAACAACAGCAGCATAGGAACAGAGTGTTTGCTATTACTAATCATGGCAGACTTTGGCAGATGTGCGGTGGGGTCTCTGTGTCCACACTAGAGCAGGGGGAGGGGCGGGGTTGAACACGCTGTGGTGCTCTTAGAGGACGATTCGTTCGTGGGAAATTTGCAGGAAGAGATTTGACCTATTTTGACCAAATATGTCTATTGAGATGGCCGTTTGTTTTTGTATTTTATAATATAACATATAACATTACATTAGAATATATTTTTGTAGCTTTTCATTGACGTTTAAATAAATCCATTTAAATAACAAACATTTGATATGTATTTTTTTACACAAGACAATAATTTGGAAATAAATTAATTTGAGACAACCAAAAAACCTGAGGAGCCACTTTCCATCACGAGAGGCTGGCTTGAGGCGTTGTGAGGCTGAGACTAGCGAGGCGTTGTGTTACTCCGCCAGATACATATACTTCTTGGTGTTAGCTGCTACAATAGCTTTTTTTAACGTACAGGTAATGTAGGTGCGTCCCATGACGTCCATTGTTAGCTCCCTCATGCTAACTCGATTTCCCTCTTTAGAACTCACGGAAAAGGGAAATAAATGTGTTCATGTTTCACATTAAAAAAATGCTGTTTTCCTTTAAGACTATGTGAACGTCTCTCCTTTTTTTGACTTCCCAGGCAGCGCCGTGTGCAGGTTAAGTTGTGTGTCACATTCTGTACGTGTGGACTTGTTTGTTTGGCACCGTGGGTGAGGTACTTGTCTGGATCGCTGCGTGTGAAAAGCTACTTAAGCCATCAAAAGGTTGTTGTGTCAGACTACCTGCAAGTCATATTGCAAGCTTGTTCAAGTTTCTATTAACTACTTTAGCAACATCTGGCGGGCCGGATGTGGACCCTGGGCCGCAGTTTGCCCACCCCTGCTTTAAAGCGTTCCACTCCTAAATGGTGGGGGCTAGACTGACCAGGCTGCCCTCCAGCTCGGCCACGTGGTCGCGTCACGGCAGTCATCCAAAGTGTCTGATGAGGACCAGCAGAAGCTTCTGGCCCTGAGAGCGGTACTGGTCCAGCGTCACGCTCCTATTGGAACATGAAACATCAAACGTCCGCATCAGTACCTTTGAAAGAGTAAACTTACTTCCCGCTGCGTCCATCGGTAAGCAAAGCTTCACGGCTGAAGATGTCTACCCCCGCATTTGCGGCGCTCCACGACGGAGGAAGGCCTTCGTCCACAAACTGCAGGAAGGAGTCCCACTCGCTCTGTAAGCAGATGACGGGCGGGGGCTGTGATTACGGCTATGACCACATGGGTTGTGTTGCTGCTGTGTTATTGCTGGGTTTCAAGCACGCGGCCTAGAGGCAGATGAGGGGCAAGCATAAGCTACGACTATTTCGGAGTTGAAAGCGAATAACGACGCATGTGGTCGAAATGATTTGCTCCAGTTGTGTGTGCACATGGTGTGATGCATGACAACATCAGATAGTAGAAAAGCAGACGATGGACAAGCAGTGAAAGCTCACCTCATCATGCAAATAAAGCCTGTAACGCGTCCATTTGAAACTATTCTGGCATCCTCTTGGCCACACTTGGTGATCACAAAACCAGAATAGTGCGCTGCCATCTCTGACTTCCACTCCAACTGGTGAGAGGCACGAACTCGCCGAAATAAATGAAGTTATAAGCGCCGACAGCTGATAGTAAGACAAGCTAACCAGCGACCTGCTGAAGCTCAACGAAAAAAACAATTTGATTTCGGCCCGTACGGAGGAACAAATGGGCCAAAATGAAATGAATAAATAAATCTTTAAATAATGAATTCAATGTGTTATTATATAATTACATCAATAAATAAATACTTAAATAATTAAATGTGTCATGAACTGATGAAATCATAAATCTTTAAATAATTTGTTAAATGTATCATTAATTAATTAAATCAATACATACATCTTTAAAGAATTACTTAAATGTGTCATTAATTAAATCAATAAATACATCATGAAATAATTATTTAAATGTGTCATTCATTAAATCAATAAATAAACCTTTAAATCATTAATTAAATGTGTCATTAAATATTTACATAATTAAATGTATCATTAATAAATTTAATCAATTAATAAATCTTTAAATAATTAAATGTCATTAAATAATTACATAAATACATTTTTAAATTAATTGTGTCATTAATTAATTAAATCAATAAATACATCTTTAAAGAATTAAATGTGTCATTAATTAAATAAATAAATACATCTTTAAATAATTAATTAATGTGTCAATTAATTAAATCAATACATTATTCTTTAGGTAATTGTCATTAAATAATTTAAATACCAGTTCATTTAATGTAAAACCATATATAATTACTTTACTATTTAATTATTAAGATTTATTTATTTATTTATTTAATGATCTACTACTAAATTATTTTTATTTAATTAATTATTTAATGAATTAATTATTTCACGTACTTGTGTGTGCAACTTGATGAATTAATTTTATCTGTCACAACCACCCAAAAAAATGCGTGTTGATGTGTTTGTACACACCAGGATGCGTCAGCTTTGTCAGCTGGAGTGAGCTTAACCAGCTGCAGCTCAACACCAGCAAGACAAAGGAGATGATCATTAACTTCCAGAGGAAAACATCTCACTTTACACCGGTGAACATCCAGGGAGCGGACATAGAGTTGGTAGACAGCTACAAATTCCTGGGTGTTCACCTTAACAACAAGCTGGACTGGTCCGTCAACACCCACGCCCTCTACAAGAAGGGCCAGAGTCGCCTTCACCTGCTGAGGAGACTGAGGTCCTTTGGTGTGTGCAGGACTCTTTTATGGACCTTTTATGACTCTGTGGTGGCCTCAGCCATCTTCTATGCTGTGGGCTGCTGGAGAGGGGGCAGCACGGACAGGGACAGGAGCAGGATCAATAGGCTGATCAGGAGAGCAAGCTCTGTCCTGGACGGTCCTCTGGACTCCGTGGAGGAAGTGGGGGAGAGAAGGATGTTGGCTAAGCTGACATCCATCATGAACAACACCTCTCACCCGCTACATGACACTGTTGTTTCCCTGAGCAGCTCCTTCAGCACCAGACTGTTACACCCACGGTGTAAGAAGGAGAGGTTCCGCAGGTCCTTCATACCGACCGCTGTCAGGCTCTACAACACCTGCACCACCTGAACCATGTTGTAGACACTATGCTTTCTTTACACTGTTCTCTTTACTTGTCTTGCTGCTGTAACAAGTAAATTTCCCCGCTGTGGGATAAATAAAGTACATACAATACAATACAATACAATACAAAGTGTCTTCTTCCACAACATTCTGGCATTAAACAGGAAGTATTAGGGCTACATTGGAAAAAAAATTAAAAAATCACAGGTTTCGAGAAATAAAGTCGGAAATGTACGAGAAAAAAACAAGAAAAAAAGGTGTTTTCTGCCAACTTTGGCTGGTGTTTCAGGTCGCCATTTCGACATGTTTAGTCCAGGAGGGGGCGGGCTGGTGTTTGTAATGGAGGTCCGCCAAGGAAATACTTCCCGACACAAACGTTTACAGTGTTTAACAGTAAATTCCGTCCGTTTTTATTGGCCAGTTCCATGGAAATCATCGGGCCCTACTCATGAGACTTTCTTTTTTTCTCTCCCTAAAAGAGCAGCTAGCGACAAATCCAGCAAAGAGACTTTTGGAGAGTGTGACACGAAAGCACGTATGGCTCTTCTCAACGAGGCTCCTTCCCCTCAAAGAAGCGACACAATAAAGTTTTCATTTGTAGTTCTGAACATTTTTGCTTTTCAGGATTTTTTTTTACTCACTTTTTGCGTGTGCATCAAAGCCAATTAATAATATGTAATAATATGCTGAGAAAACTAAATAAAAGTTGTAATTTTTGGAAAATTAAGTTGGGGAAAAAGTCATAATATCATAGAATAAAGTCAAAATATTATGGGAAGAAAATTTACAAGAAGTTGAAATATTTGGAAAATTAAACAAAATAAACAGCAACAGCAAAAATGGGGGGAAAAAAAGCAAAAAGGGTGAAAGTTGATATTAATAATGGGCTTTTTCACCTATATGACAAAGCTGGGATGCCATATACTGTACATAATGTGTTAGCATATCTACATGTGTTGCTATGCAAAATATCAAAGTTGCATCCTTTCATTTTTCACTCTTTGGACACCCCCGAGTTACAACATTTACGGTATAAAAATGCACGACAATTTGAGCATTTGTCAACAAAACAAGACGAGTGAAATTAAAAACAACGAAGTGAGAGCAGATGCTAGGTCCGGACCAGCAACAAAACCAAAATGGAGCAATGGCACTGAAAAGGCGCGTTTATTTGTACAAACCTCGAGCTGCAGCAGCTCGTCCACCTGCTCCCGTACTTCTGCACGGCTGCAAAAACACAAAAAGCACATTACCAGTCACTGACGGAGCTAGCATGTCACCCAGCACTAAACATTAGCATCCCTTTTGTGATTTCACATGCTGTACCTCACGGTGACCACTAGTTGGCAGTGTTGAGAATAACGTTGAAATATGAGGAAAAATGTTATTTTTCAAAGGCTGTAATACGATGAGAAACAAAACAAAATAAACTTGGAATTATTGGAAAATGAGGTTGGGGAAAAATCTAATTATAATGTTATTGAAATAAAGTCAATATTTTATGGGAAGAAGATACAACAAACAAAACAATGAATAAAGCTGTCATTTTTGGAAAGTTAGGTTGCGGAAAAAGTTGTGATGAAAATAAAGTCAAAATATTATGGCAATAAAGTCATAACTAGAAGAACATTTCTAAGATGAAAGTTGAAACAGTTGGAAAATTTGTAATATGAGAAACAAAACAGAATTTTAAAAAATGAGGTTGGGGAAAAAGTTTGAATATTATGGGACTAAAGTCATAATATTATGAAAATAAACTTTACAGAGATTATTTAGAAGAAGAAAGTTAAAATAGTTTGAACATGATTTTTAAAAATTGTGTTTTATGAGAATAATGTCAAAATATTAAGAGAAAAAAAACATCTAACTAGAAAAAAGTTGGAATTTTACAAGAATAAACTTGTAACATTATGAGGAAAAATAATGTCATTTTAGTGGCATTTAGTTGAAATACTAAAGAAATAAAAATGCTTTTTTAAGTCGTAATATTATGAGAAACAAAACAAAGAAAATATGAGGTTGGGGAACAAGTTTTAATATTATGACTAATAAATAAAACTTACAAAGATTGTATAAGAAGAAAGTTGAAATATTTGGAAAATTAAAAAAACAGCAAAAACGGGCAGAGTGAAGCTGATATTAATTTTTTCACCTACATGACAAAGCTGAAATGCAGTTTTGTTCTTATATACACACAGTGGTGTGAAAAAGTGTTTGCCCCCTTCCTGATTTTTTATTTTTAATATATTTAGTTTGTCACACTTAAATGTTTCAGATCATCAAACAAATGTAAATATTAGTCAATGACAACACAACTGAACACAAAATGCAGTTTTTAAATGACACTTTTTATTATTAAGGGAGAAAAAAATCCAAAGCTACATGTCCCTGTGTGAAAAAGTGATGGCCCCCTAAAGCTAATAACTGGTTGGCCCCCCTTAGCAGCAACAACTGCAATCAAGCGTTTGTGATAACTTGCAATGAGTCTCTTCCAGCGCTGGGGAGGCCCAATCATCTTTGCAGAATTGTTGTAATTTGGCCACATTGAAGGCTTTTCCAGCATGAAGTGCCTTTTTAAGGTCATGCCACAGCATCTCAATAGGATTCAGGTCAGGACTTGGACTAGGCCACTCCAAAGTCTTCATTTTGTTTTTCTTCATCCATTCAGAGGTGGACTTGCTGGTGTGTTTTCTACTGGGACACACGCCTTCCAAAAAGTTCATTTTTTTTCTCAGCAGACCACAGAGTATTTTCCCAAAGGTCTTGGGGATCAACAAGATGTTCTTTAAGATGTGCCTTATTGTTCCTTTTGTTCAGCAGTGGTTTTGGTCTTGGAAGTCTGCCATGCAGGCCGTTTCTGCCCAGAGTCTTTCTTATGGTGGAGTCATGAACGCTGACCTTAACTGAGGCAAGAGAGGCCTGCAGTTCTTTGGATGTTGTTGTGGGGTCCTTTGTGACCTCTTGGATGACTCGTCGCTGTGCTGTTGGGGTCATTTTGGTTGGCCGGCCACTCCCGGGAAGGTTCACCACTGTTCTATGCCTTTGCCATTCGTGGATAATGGCTCTCACTGTGCAGCAATCAGCAGCACGTCCACCTCTGAATGGCTGAAGAAAGGTAAGAAGAAAGGCGTTGCTAAGGGAGGCCCAACCACTTATTAGCTTTAGGGGGCAATCACTTTTTCACACAGGGACATGTAGCTGTAAATTTTTTTTCTCCCTTAATTTTGTGTCGTCATTGACTAATATTTAAACTTGTTTGATGATCTGAAACATTTATGTGTGACAAATATGCAAAAAAAAAAAAAAAAAAAGAAATCAGGAGGGGTGCACTTTTTTCACACCACTGTAACTTCTTTGCATATCCTTTAATTTTCCACTTTGTGGCGCTCGCTGGAAAATGACACCCCTGAGTTGACGGATACCCCAGTGTGCTGCTTCTTCCAGTAAATATTGAAATATCAGAAGGCCAATTGGACGAGTAATCATGCATGCAAGGACTGCTGCGACGTGTCCCTCGTGCTAAGAGCAGGCATTAGCTTGTAGCTACCCAGGGATGCAAAGCTAACTTACTGGTACCACTTCCTCCACAAGGCCTCGGCTTCCGTCTTCTTCTTCACGCCGATGCTGTTCAGCAGGAACACAACACGCCACTAATTAGTGCACACAACTGCTTTTTTCTCATCACTGAAGAGCAAAAGTGTATCTCCCCTCTTATCTCCTCTTTTACCTCTTGTAGAAGTCTGCTCCGGCTGCGATCAGGCCGTATAAAGTCGCGATTTTGTGAGGGACAAACTTTTCCAGCGAGGCTGAATGACAACAAAGAGATGCTTTAGCTCTTCTTGCAAAGTCACTGTGCACACTAGAATGAAAACGAGCATTACATGACACATGACATTTTAATAAATGCAACAAGTATGTTGTTGCTTGTCTAAAACCAGAGATATAGTGACACCCAAATTACATTGCCATTTCAGCAGGTTTCCGCTAGTTTCCCACAGCAACAACAACACTAGACTAAACAAGAAAACCCAAGCGTATACAGTGTTCCCTTGCTCCATCACGGTTCACTTTTCGCGGCCTCGCAGCTTTTTTACACAGCATATGAACGCTGTTACAAGAGGCTGGCCCTTTCAGAAGAACTGCATTGTGGGAAGTTTCGTGTTGTAGTTCTGTGCTTTAGCGCGAGGTGGCTGTGTGTCTCTCTCTTCTGTCTGCACCGCCTGCAGTGCCGCGACGCTCTGAGTGATGTGTCTGTTTTGGGGCTAATAAGGTTTGTGCAATAAGACGACATCTTATGCTTGTTCAGCCTCTGTACTGCAGTTAGGAGATCACTGGACAGGGAAGAAAAGTAACAACGCGCATCGTGTTCTGCGTCCTTATTGGCCAAGGGAGAACAAGCCCATTGTCTTCTGCATCCTTATTGGCTGTAGACCTTTGTCAATCAATCTTCTTCATGCCAAACTGCCGTGTTTCCTCTTGTGTGATCGCTTTCACACATGTGTGAATTGTCAATAAAGTTTCCGTCTCCTTTTATGATTGGTCATCGTTTCAAGAGACAGGCATTTCAGACAAACATTACCTCAAATGACTGAAGTATTTAAAGTATTGATATGAGAATCGATTTTAGAGCATGAAGAGCTTTTATTGGAAGTATCGACATTTCAGTATCGATCCGCATGTCACTGATAGACATCCTTACAAATACCTCATTGAGATGGTTGGCCTGTTTCAGCAATATGCTTGGCAGATCTGCCACTTTAACAAATGCAAGAAAATGGACCGAACGTAATAAAGCCCCTGTCTACAAAGTTTTTGGAGGCTGGCTTCACCGCAGCATTATGCCACAAAGTCAACAAATTCTGTTGGTAAAATGATAACGGCCAGATACAATCAAACGTGTTTTTTCAGCCATACCTGTAAAAGATAATGCCGTGAGATTTTGTTTGGACTGTAAACCGGTTGGTATAATTCCATGCAGAACATTAATGAGGCATCTTCCCCGTTCTCTCTTGCCACATCCAATATGGAGGTGACATCCGCGTAAGATTCAGCGCTCAGTGCGGCGTCTGGGTCACTCGAGAAACTTGCACATGCGCAACAAGTCCACCTACCCGATGCACTAAACCCGTGAGCCCTCATGCCGCCATTGGCGAGAGAGTCTCTGTGAGTTCCCGGGTTCGAGTGCTCGTCTCGGCGTTAGCGAGCGAGCAGCTCAGGCTGGAACAGGACGTGCAAAGGAGAGTTGATTTAAGCCAAGAAGCAGATCGGTTACTTTCCACGGGGTTAATTAATACAAATGCAGTTACAGTAAAAGTTGCACAATCAATGTAATGTTATATGCTTTGCTTTTTTTTAATTTAGCTAGCAGCAGCGGAGTAGGTGAACGAGTTAACAGAGACTAATGCCCGCCAGTCCGGTTCAGTGAAGAACTCACGAGTTTTGAACAACTCGGTCAACACTCAACCAGCACTGTCAGTCACAATTATCGGTAATTGTGGCATTTATTATTTATTTATTTGTGTCCTCCATTACGACGAATGAAGCCAAAAGTGTCCCAACAATATACAGTGAGTTTATTGTACATTTAATGGCGTAAAAACAAAGTTTGTCTTACCTTCAGAGTCCTTCTTGGCCTGCTGCAATAGAACTTTGCCCAGGTTGACGAGCTGCTTCAGGCCGACCAGGAGGGTCTCCACCTCCTGGCACACGTCTTCATCCATGTCCAAAGAAGAACTTCTGGACGCTTTCAAATAAAACACGTCCGAAGTCCAAGATCAAGCTCTTCCGGATTAATCATGTGATCGGAGAGCAGCTGCAAGTCAAACGTCAGGAGTTGGTCCCTCTAGTGGTGAAAGGCAACAATTGCAAGAAGGACTAAGGACTAAGGACTAAGTTGTTGATAAATGTGGAAAAATATTTAGAATGAGCGTTTTCACATTCAATTTGACGAACAAAGATGAGCAGTTTTGAGTTTAAGCAGATTTCTCTTATGGTATACGGAACAGTGGCCAGGGACACACCTGTCAACCCTCCCGTTTTCCACAAGACCGTATTTTGCTCTTCTTTCTCGTTTTAATAGTTTCCTTGTTTGGAACTTTCATGAAAAAAAAATCTCTTGGTTTCTATCGGAAAAGCACAGCATTCGGTCTGCTTAGCCTGGCCTTCAAAATAAAAAGAGGCCACTCAATAAACCATTGTTTTCAAATGAGAAAAAAAAAAAACGAAAAAAAAAAAAAACGAAATTCAAATATCATAAAGACCAAGTCAGGACGAGCAGACACAAATTGACTGAAGTAGGTTAAAGCCATTTGTAAAGCCTTGAGATTCAAGCGAACCACAGTGAGAGCCA
Organism: Dunckerocampus dactyliophorus; assembly: GCF_027744805.1. Classification (NCBI taxonomy): domain Eukaryota; kingdom Metazoa; phylum Chordata; class Actinopteri; order Syngnathiformes; family Syngnathidae; genus Dunckerocampus; species Dunckerocampus dactyliophorus. Next base: position 16,961,393 of record NC_072837.1, on the reverse strand, counting down.
TTATCCACCAAAGGCGAAAACATGGAAGAGCGGTGAAACTTCTCAGGAGTGGCCGGCCAACCAAAATGACCCCAAGAGCGCAGCGACAACTCATCAAAGAGGTCACAAAAAGACCCCACCACAACATCCAAAGAACTGCAGGCCTCAGTTACTTGCCTCAGTTAAGGTCAGCGTTCATGACTCCACCACAAGAAAGACACTGGGCAGAAACGGCCTGGATGGCAGAGTTCCAAGACCAAAACCACTGCTGAACAAAAAGAACAGTAAGGCTTGTCTCAATTTTGCCAGAGAGATACGAGTTGAACTTTTTGGAAGGTATGTGTCCCATTACATCTGACGTAAAAGTAATGCCGCATTTCAGAAAGAGAACATGGCAACAGTAAAATACGATGGTGGTAGTGTGATGGTCTGGGGCTGTTTTGCTGCTTCAGGACCTGGAAGACTTGCTGTAATAAATGGAACCATGAATTCTGCTGTCTACCAAAAAATCCTGAAGAATGTCCAACCATCTGTTGGTGACCTCAAGCTGAAACCAACTTGGGTTCTGCAGCAGGACAATGATCCAAAACACACCAGCAAGTCCACCTCTGAATGGCTGAAGAAAAACAAAAGACTTTGGAGAGGCCTCGTCAAAGTCCTGAGCTAAATCCTATAGAGGTGCTGTGACATGACCTTAAAAAGGCGCTTCATGCTGGAAAACCCTCCAATGTGGCTGAATGACAATTCTGCAAAGAATTGGGGGGGGGGTGATACTAGTAGGCTTTTTCAGCTCTATCACAAAGCTGAGATGCAATTGTTAGCGTATTTCTGTACATTCATTTGTCACTATGTGGACCTGGCTGGAAACATTTTTTAACATTCTCTGCTATGCATTTCCTGCTTTAGATGAAATCCCAGAGAGCGAGCGTGAGATCAGTAAATATGGTTAAGCACTTTATTGGCTGGGGAACATTCACTCCTTCAAGTTTCTCTTTTGCGGTATAACCACACAATCTTTGATACTTTTTAAGTGCTGTATGGAAATGCACAAAACAACAATAAATACTTCTTTGTCAGCCGCTGCTGTGGAAATGAAACATTCAGAGGAGAATTCACACTAGACGTCAAAAAACAAATTGAATTGCAATGAACACTTCTTGGTTGCTGTGCTTCAACCAACCTTGATAGCAGCTGGAGTATAACCGCATGTAAACATCACTTCTTTGTTCACAATACACTGAATGTCATCGCTTGGCTTCCACTTTTTGACACGTTCAACCTCCCAACTAAAAGGTTTTTTATATGAGCATGACAATCAAAGGTAAACGTTGGCGATGACGCAACGCTCTGCTTTTTTCTAGAAAGATGTGTGCTCCTCACTCGGTGTGCTCCTTTTACTTTGTGCTTTGTCTCCGACAGCCTGGAGATGTGCCAGCGATCTCAAACGTCAGGAAAAGCCAAGTCAGGTGGTTCCACTGGTACCACATGTTCAAGCTGACACTGAACCAAGTAGAACTTTACCCGTGCCGTCAGCCTCCTTGTCCTTGTGCAGCTTTTATGATTATGAACCAAAACATGTGCTGCAGCTTTAAGGGGAACCAAATCATTGCGAACAGCGGAAACTCTAAAAATGGGACACTCGTCGTTTTCAGCAAAAGCACCAGTATTGTTTTTCATTTCAAAGACTTATAATATTCCAAATGTTAAAAGATGTGTGACTGTCACCAAGACTGGAACAGCAATAATTAAGATCATCTTACACTTTGACCTCCACTTCATTTTTCATTACAAGGGGACAGCTTGACTGGACTTGAGATTTATTTGTAAGGATTTATTTGATTCCTTAATTCATTTTCTGATTATTTCTTCCAAACAAAGGAGAGGCAGATTAACGGATTGTGTCGGACTTTAGAGGTTCCACTGTGCAACTTTTTTTTTTTTGAATGAACTGTGGAATGTGGCTTTGCTCCAGAAGACGACCACCTGTGGAGACTTCAGCTCTTGTGCTAAGACGTCTTTGAACATTGCGAAGACGAGTCCGTGTTGAGGACTTCGATCATGGTCCTGGTGGACGGGAAGGTCTCTGCCACGGAGGGAAGATTCTGGTACCAAGTGGGTAAACTGCGGGGCCAGAAAGAGCTTGTAAAATTTATATAAAATGAAAAATAACTTTATGACTTGAATGTTCAACTCTTGATCAAGATTTTAAAACCAGAATTTACATTTTGATCTTAAAACGAAAAGTGCACTTTTTTTTTTGCAATTTTGCCCTCATCTGCAATCCCAATGTGAAACATGAACACGTCTTTCTCTTTTGTGTGCGTTCTAAAGATATAAAAACAGATGAAAAGAGGCAGCTAAGAATGAACATAATGGGACGCACCTATTCCACCTATAAAGCCTTCAGAAAAAACCTCCAACAGGCCCCATTTCCATAATGTGACCTGCATGTAAACCAAGCTACAGCGACATTGTTATTATTGGTATTACTATTGTTACGCCCAAGAACTACGTTACTAGTGTATTGACACCTTGCCACACCACACCGGCTAGCTACCACCACACATTCACTCAATGCCTCAGGCCACTAGCGAAAGGTAACGCTACATATTGGAGCTTCCGCCACTGCTGCTGTGTTTTTGTTTTTGACTTTAGGTGTAGCATTCCTTTCTACTGTATGTTGCTATGTGAAGTCAATCCACCAGGGAAGGAATTTCTGCTAATACAATGAGCAAAATAGTGTAAGTATTCCATGTTATCATGAATGTACCTGTTACTACATGCTCACAGCATGGATAGAAAACCATAAAACCTTGTTGGAGCTTTTTGGAGGTGTTTTAATAGCAGCCTTTCTAGGCGGAATAGGTGTGTCCTATTATGTGCATTAATGTCTCTTTTTATTTTTTTTATCTTTAGAATGCATGTCTCACAAAGATTGTGGATGATGGGCAACACTCCAAAAAAGTGTACTTTTCCTTGTGAGACAAGGAGGTTCTAAGTAGAGCTTCAAAATGCAAAAGAAGAAATGGGAGTGAGACAAAAAAGCAATTTATTGCAAAGAAGCATTAAAGTGAAATAGGCTGTTCATCAGCTGATCAAAAAAAAAGGCACTGTCATGATCTCTCGATGCCAAGGCAAAAAAGCTTTCTCCTTGAACACGGTGGAATTGTTGAGCTACATAACAAAGGCCTCTCGCGCCTTTGCTGCTGAGATTGGACGCAGTAAGACAGTCATTTGAAACTTGTTCAAACACCCTGAGGCTCATGGAACACAAAAGTCAAGTCGTAGACCGAAAAAAATGAGCCAGAGGCTGTCCATCAAAACACGGGACCACCCTCAGCCCAAATGAAGGTTGTTACTGGTGCCGAGTGCAGTCCAATAACCATCAGACGCCATTAATCTGCCAGCGAAGGCTTTTAAGAAGAAAAAAGCTCTTCAAAGGCTCCTTCAAGGTTTGGAATTTGCAGGAGAGCACCAAACATGGGACATTGAAGAAAGTTTTATTTTCTCTTTACGGTCCTGATGGCTTCCAACGTTACTAGCATGACAAGGAGATTCCACCTGAGATGTTTACCACGCAGCACAGTGGCGGGGGCGCCATCATGATCCTTCAATGGAACAATGGAGCTTCAAGTAGTGCAGGGGCGTCAAACGGCAGCTGGCTATGTGGAGATGTTGCAGGGGGCATCCCTCGTGACTGAAGGTCCTCGTCTGTGTGGTAATGAGTTCTTCAACAGGAGGACTTCTTCTAGAGGAATACGCTCGCTTTTTTTGACCATCCTGCGTGTTCTCCTCATATGAATCCAATGGAGAACATTTGGGGATGGATTTACAAAAACGGACATCAGTTCCAGACAGTGGATGCCCTTCGTAAAGCCATCTTCACCACCTGGAGCAACATTCCCACTAGCCTCCTGGAAACACTGGCATCAAGCATGCCCAAAGCCATTTTTCACCCCATTAACAAGAATGGCACAGCTACTCATTACTCACTCGTTTTTTATACATTTTATCTCCACTGTAGAGGGGTTTCAGTTTTTTTTTTTTTTTTTTTTTTTTTTTAGGTATAGTCCTAAACTTTTGATCAGCTGATGAACAGTCTATTTCACTTTAATGCTTCTTTGCAACAAATTACTTTTTTGTCTCATTCTTTTGCATCCTTCAGCTCTACTTAGAATCTGCTTCAGAGCCAACAGTGCATTTTTCAACTGCTCTTAAGATTTGGATCAGGAGTGTACTGTATATATAGTAAAACAACCTTGAATGTATAAATGACTCACCTCCTGAGGTTCATCCAGCTCTTTGCTGTTTTACTGAAGCCGTCTGGACTGGGCGTGGTCATGGCCTCAAAGTCCACCAGCTACACCAAAACAAAAATCAGAAGAAAGCAAGAGTGCGTTCACACTTGGCATTTATGCTCTGGTTAGCCTCCGTTTGGTCAAGATGGGGAGTATTGGCCCTCGGGAGTATCAGGAGTTTTCCCAATGGGCTGATCAGTATAATGGGCTGATTGACAGCTGCTTATTTCTTGCTTTTATTGCTGCATGTTGCCTTGGTAACTATGGGAACATGGCGCTGCAGGCACAGCAGACAGGGCGGGTTGGCACAGTGATCCCCCCATCTTCCCCCTCCCATCCACCCACCCCCCACCCAACTATACACGTAGGACACATGCTGTGCGTAGGGCCCCACGATCCATGGTGGGGGGCCCAGTTTGCGGAAGGGATGCATTCTCAGCAAATGCGCAAAGGACGCATGGCTGTCGTGACGCACGCATGGAGCATCAAGTAAGGCCGAGGCGCTGTCCCCAAGTAGAGAATCAAATTGCTAAATTCACATATTCTCCTCACCCAAACCAACTTTACTGGTGAAGCACTTTAAAACAAGCACAGTTGAGAATGTCTAAGATGAGCTGTGTGCAAGAATAAACGCACTTCTTGTCTTTTTTCACTCCCGCCCATTTATTTTTAATAATTATCTTTTTGCCAGGGGCCCTTGGAATTGTCTGGCTAGTAGTGCTCATCATAAATAAATTGAAAAATCTACAGTTAATCCATGTGATTGGGATCGGACGATCTCACTCATGGATGATCGGTATCGGAATCGACAGCATGAAACCCTGATTGGAGCATCCCTATTCTAAAATAAGATTTTGCTGTACATTTTCTAAATATTTCCATTTTCTTCTTGTAGTTTTTCTCGTAATACAATGACTCTGTCTCTTAATATTTTCATTTTATTCTTGGAAAATTACTGCTCATTTTCCCCATTAGTGCTGTTATTTTCTTTATATATTCCAAATACTTCAACTTTTTGTAAATTTTCTTCTCGCAGTATTATGACTTTATTCCCATACGGTTTTGAATTTATTTTCATCATATTTGGAATTTATTCCCATAATATTAGAAATTTTCCTCAACCTAATTTGCCAAAAATTAGGTATAATAATTATTATAATATTCGGACTTAAAAAATATTTTCTTTAATATTTCAACTACAGTATACGCTACTAAAATGTTATTTTTCCTGATAATATTATGACATTATTCCTGTAAAATTACGACCTTTTCTTCTACATTACAAATTTCACTTAATATTTTCACTTCATCCTCGTAAGATTACTGCTAATATTTTCATTTTTGCTCTTTTAGTTTTCCTCTTAACTGATATTTTGGAGAATATTCCACAGACCAATTCAAAAAACAGCGGCAGGCTGCACTTTGGACAGCCCTGGTTTTGAGCCAAGTGGGAGCAGATAGATAAAGAAGCCAAGAGGGCCTCACGCTGAGCCCTGAGGAGCTCCACACGAGAGAGGTGCAGAGCAGGATACGGACTCACCGAGGCGGACGCGGAAAGAACAATCTGCCAAGTAAGAGCTGTGTCGTACCCCTGATGCCCACCAACCGCTCTAAGCCGGACAAGAACAACTCATGGTCCGCTGTATTAAAAGCTGAAGTTAAGTCTAAAAGCACACCAGAGTTTGTACACATATACATCTATCTAAGTCTAAAAGCACACCAGAGTTTGTACACATATACATCTATCTATCTATCTATCTATCTATCTATCTATCTATCTATCTATCTATCTTTCAAAACTCTTGCCAAGTGCTGATTGTGTGTTGTACAATGTTTTAAACCCAGATTGGAAAACCTCTTCCAGAAAGGCTAACAATTGACTGTAAACTATCTTCTCAAGAGATTGTAGAACAAAAAGGCAAATAGGAGACTGGCTTGTATTTAGCAAGAACTGTTGGGTCGACACCATTTTTGTTTTTTAAATCAGCGATTGAAGCACTGCATGTTCAGGGAGCACCCGTAGATGATGAAGGCTCATCTTAGCGCTTTCATAGATATATCACCAATTTAAGACAAAAGTGACATTACCTTTCCTTTGGGGATCCGACCGCTGACCTCCTTCCCGCTGGCCATCAGCGACCCCATCACTACAGAGTAGGCCACCACGCTGCACACGCACACACACACCAGCTGTTATACACTTATAGCTACACTTCATTTCACTTCATGCTGGGACTGTATAGAGTAAACATTCATGGCTCAGCATATTGATGGTGTGATGGCGCTAATCTCCATCCATCCATCTTCTACCGCTTATCTGAGGTCGGGTATCTTATCTGCTGGCAGGGGAACCCAGACTTCCCTTTCCCAGGCTAGTTTGTCCAGCTCCTCCCAGCTGATCCCGAGGCGTTCCCAGGCCAGTTGAGAGACATAGTCTCTCCAACGTGTCCTGGGTCTTCCCCGAAGACTCCTACCGGTTGGATGTGCCCTGAACACCTTCTCAGGGAGGCGTCCGGGAGGCAAACTAACTACAGTCAAACTTGTCTATAGCGGCCACTAGAGGGAGTCTGCAAAAGTTGCCGCTATAGACAGGTGGCCTCTATAGACAGGTTGGCGTCCAGTTTGAATGTTGACCAGTAGAGGGAAAAAAAGGGAAAATAATAATAATAATAATGTTGACCAGTAGAGGGCATTGTGGACTGCGGATAAAAGTTGTACAGCACTACTAGGCTTGTTATTATCATGGTTCATGGTTCATGGTTTTAATTCATCCTGAACATGCATGAGTCAAACAGTAGCACATCACATAGTACAATTCACAATTTTGCATGTCCAAAAAGGAGTAGGAAGAAGCCAAGCTTATTTAATCCTACCCCTCATCAGTTTCACATCAGTTGCAATACATTTATTCACCTCTTGTTCTTCCAAGTGTACTTTGTAGGTCTACATGACAATGTAGTGCAATCATAGCCAAGGTTTTTACTTACTAAAAGGAAGCTAGAGGCTTAATAATAACTGATAGAATATATCCACGACCCACAGAACAAAGCTGTGCTAGTAATGTCTTACGCTTGTTTTTAATATTTTACTTTTTATACGGCAGTGTCATTACAGCTTTAGTTCATCAGGAAGTGATGGTGGGCGTCCCGAGCAGGAGAGCTAGGCTCAGTGCTAGCTGTGAGTTTTGAGAGAGTTGGGAAGTGTGTTTATGTTGGCGTGGATGTAAAGTCCTGCAGTGTTCTCCGCTGTTAATAAAGCCATTAAAGTGCATCGGCGACGTGAGTCTCTCCTTCCCCACAACAAGCGGCATTACAGTATTGACCAGTGCACACCAGGAAATAAACGGTGTCATTTCTTACAGGCATTGGCTGGACAGCTATGTAGTAGGGCTTGTTTAACCTTTGCCTTGTGGGCAAGCAGGAAGGAGAGACGATGCTGAGAGATGTGTGTGTGTTCTGAGCTGCTGTCTGGTGGCCGCGTTCAATAAATAAAGTTGGCAGAAGCAACAGGAGAAGTTTCCTTCTTTGCTTCGGAGCTGAATAACACTGACAAGTTAACAGACGGGCCGCACGGTGGTCTAGTGGTTAGCACGTTGGCCAATACAGGAACAGCCTGGAGATCAGGAAGACCTGGGTTTGATTCTCCCCTGGGCATTTCTGTGTGGAGTTCTCCCCGTGTGCGCGTGGGTTTTCTCCAGGCACTCCGGCTTCCTCCCACATTCCCAAAAAACATGCAGGTGAGGTTAATTGGCGACTCAATTGTCTATAGGTGTGAATGTGAGTGTGAATGGTTGTTTGTCTATATGTGCCCTGCGATTGGCTGGCGACCAGTCCAGGGTGTACCCCGCCTGTCGCCCGAAGTCAGCTGGGATAGGCTTCAGCATGCCCCCGTGACCCTAATGAGGATGAAGCGGATGGATGGAAGTTAACAGACTAGTAGCGAACGGAAAAGAAGACGGCTTTGTTTGTGTCGAATACAGAAGATGAGGACTTTGATGGATTTGTGGATGAGGATGGATGAAAAATAACGTGAGTACATTCTAAAATACTTCAATTAAGTACAACCGAACTCAGTTTTGCTCCAGCTGCCGCATGCATGCTAGCGTATGTTTTTTTTTTTTTTTTTTGTAGCGTCACTGGGAGCAGGTCCTGTTCCCAGCCTACTTTGCGGTAATGTTTTGGTGCAAATGCTCTTAAAGTTACATGTTTGACCAGGAAATAGCAAGCTCAAAAGAAGACGGCTTTTTTATGTGGAACAACTGACAGTTTGTGTGGATCTTGTGAATGATTGTGACTGAGCTAGGACTCAGTAATTAAAGTCTACACACGACGGCTTCATTGATTGAAAAACCAAACTTTTTCGTGCATGAAGCTTCTACTTGAGTCACTATATGCCGCTATATGCGGTCAGATATTGACCAAGGGAGACAAAATGGGTGGCCGCTGGCCTCGTTGGACAGGTGACTGCTATACACAGGGTCTATAACATGTAAATTTGCTGCGGGGGATTTTTCAGTGGCTGCTATAGGCAGGTGGCCGTTCTATAAAGGTGGCCGCTAAGACAGGTTTGACTGTAGATGCCCGAGCCACCTCATCTGGCTCTTCTCAGTGTGGAGGAGGAGCGGTTCTACTCCGAGCTTCTCCCGGATGACAGTGCTTCTCACCTTATCGCTAAGGGAGAGCACAGCCGCCCTACGGAGAAAACTCATTTTGACCGCTTGACGGCACTATCTGCAATGTAAAGAGTGCTGCGGCTATGAATCCAGCAGTTCACTCCAGGTTTTCCAGCAGGAATATACTTTGACCAGACGTGATGTGCGGTCAGGTGAGGCAGGTGAACCTCATGATTAAAAACACAAAAACAAAAAAATAACAAAATATCAATATTTGTCCACTGAACTATATTATTATTATTAATGTTCAGTATGCCTCCAATCGTTTTTAACATTTTCTTTTTAGCAGAACAGAACAAATTTAGAAACATACATTTTCTTAATTTGCAGATTGCAGAACCTAAGATGAGGCCACTGTGAGTGTGGCTTCTCGGGTTAGTGTGCAAGCTCCGCCTACCGTCTGAGTGCATAATATCTTATAATATCTTGCAGAAACATTTATTATACACCAGCCTGTGCAATGTCTTTTATGGAAGTGTGACATTATTATTCTGGCTAATCAGACCACAAAATACACAGAAATGTCATACGGGAGGCACTAGCAGTACACATGCATCCTGATGGGGTGGGGGCACATGCATTCAACATATTCTTATGCTCTGCTGAAAGAATGAATGAATGAATGAATGTGACTGCCAAGATGGAGCATTACATCAGACTTTAAGTACCAGAACTTTTCCTGGAGAAGAAAAGGCTTGCATGTACTTCAAATAGTTTTATTACAAAAATAAACTCGAAACATTTCTTTGAACCAAAGTAAATTACTCTTTTTTTTTTTTTGGCTATCCTCTTAACTCATTCATTTCCAAAGACGTAATCCTGAACAACCTATTTATACGTCTTTTATGTATTTTTGCACGAGAGGCAAAAATAGGTGATGATGCAACTCTGCACTAATGTATTCACATTTCAGAGCACTTTTATGCCAGAAAAACGTGCAGAAGATTACGCACTGTAGGGACATTTTAACGCATGCGCACACATTCAGTTCCAAACGTGAAAATTGTAAATGGTTAATGGTGTTATGTTTGTAAATAAATTCTTTTGATGTAAAACAACCCCTTCTTGCTGTTTTAGTGTTCTTGTTAAATTATATTTTTAGAATGTGCTGTGGGCCAATACAAAAAAAACAGGTGTGGGCCGCACTTTGGACACGACTGCCATAGTTGCTAAGATGTGTGTCTTTTTTTTCTACATCACTGGTAGATGATTACCTGGAGCCTCTGGAGAGCGGCATGAGGTTGCAGAAGTAATAAACCAAAGAGAGGATCAAGTTGCACACAGCATCTGCATCCTAAAACAAAAAAAAGAGCAAAGGTCATCACAGTCCAAAAAAAAGCACACCTTCTTCTGGAACAATAAACCAAGCAATTTCCCTTGTGGATCAGTAAAGCCTCAATCTGATCTTTCATTTTGTTTTCTGCTGCACAGAGTCAGACGTCAGACAGGCGGTCCTAGTTTGTAACAATTTATGTTCTCTCTGGTGGAACACAAGGTAGTCAGTCTAATCTCTCATGAGATAATCGGATAATCACCCCGAGCTCGGTGGAGAGCATCAAGGCCTTTCCTTTGGCCGTCAGCTCTCTGTAGATGGACTCTATCTCTGCCTGGTACTGCTGTGTGCGCTCCTCTGTGGTCTGCGTCTCCACTGAGAACAGCATGTTGCCCACTCTGCCAGGCCCAGCACAAACGCAGGCCATGAATCGGTGTGCAAGCTGATATTTGACATGCAAGCGGCCGCTACATACCTGTCTCCAGTGATGGTGATGGTGAAGCCGTCATATTCTTTCCCAGAATCCTTCACACTGGGCACTTTGGAGTTGACTGTGAAGCCATCTCTGGTTTTACTGTTAAACTGCTTCAGGAAACAAAACAGAAAAAGGCTGCAGTTTAAGTGCACGAATGCGTTCACACTGACAAGGAGAGTAAAATGCAGAAGGACCAAGTGCGGTGGTTGTAATTCACTGTTAAAAAAGGAGAGAAGATGGTTGATGATGCACAGGTGGGGGTAAGGAATGGACAGCCCTGATGCGGCCATCAGGGTTTTATGCTGCCGACTCCGATCATCCATGAGTGAGATCATCTGATACCGATCTACATGACTAACTGTAAATGTTTCAATGTATTTATCAGTGCTATTGGCCAGGGGCACCATATGGGGGGGGAAGTTAGTTGTCGGGGGTTTGGGCACCCCTGACAATTTCCATCATTTTCATGAATAAAACATTGGGTGTTTGTATCTGCTATTTCATTTTGATAAATCACGTCATTGTGATGGACACAGTAGTATTGCAGGTGTGAAATGAGGTTAATTGGATTAACACAAGCAATATGCATCCAAACAAAATTAGACAGGTGTAGAATTCTGGGCACCCCCGTCGTTTTGTTGATTTGAATATCTCTATCTACCTAGCACTGGTTAAGTGGAAAACACACTGGGTTTTGTGAGCTCATTAAGCCTTGAATTTCATAGATGCATCCGATCATCTATCCATCCATCCTCTATGCCGCTTATCCTCACTAGGGTCGCGGCTATGCTGGAGCCTATCCCAGCTGACTTCGGGCGAGAGTCGGGGTACACCCTGGACTGGTCACCAGTCAATGCGCACACATGGGGAGAACATGCAAACTCCACACAGAGATGCCCAACAGATTCAAACCCAGATCTTCCCGATCTCCTGACTGTGTGGCCAACATGCTAACCACGAGACCACCGTGCAGCCCTCATCTCAAAGATGCCATCTATCACTATCAGTATCCAATATCCATTTAAATGTCTTATTTGTTATTATTCTGTCTACTATATTGGCTAATAGGAGTGTAAAGGTGACTATAGGGGTGTTATTTCATGTCTAGAGGGCTCCAACAATGTTTAAAAAAAACGTATTTGCAAGAAAATATATACAAATATTCCATTGGTAAGTTAGGAATCTGGAACCAATTAACGGCCATAAACAAAGGATTACGCTATAAGAAAGCCAACATAGAGCATCTTTTCTTTGAAATTCCAAAGTTCCTTTTCATCTTTACCTTCATGATAGGAAGGAGGTCCTCCACTTTATTCACATTCTCCAGGGCTTGGCGGACTTCTACCAGTCCTCTGGGGTTGTACGCCCTGGGAAAGACCAAATGGACACAGAAGTGAGTCACGCACACCCACACACAACTGTCAGACGTGTGCTAGCTGTGGCGTGGAAATGATACGGCTGGTGGGAGAGAAGGGACACAAAGGAATATGAAATGTGAGCGAGTGGGAGTACCCGTGGTAGACCAGGATTCGGTCTTTGATGAAGTCCAGGATTTTGTCAAAGTACGCCAGGTATCTGATGTTGATAATCTGACCCCTGAGGGAAGGAATGAAAGGAAATGAATGAAACGTGGCGCCGGGCGGAACACACACCTTGAAAAGTGATTATCTAAGATTAAGTGGCACAGCCCGAGTGTAGCCAAGTTGTCAGGTCACCTGATGAGGTTGATGTGATTGTTGAATCCGCGACTCAGACTCCTCGCGGGCATTTGGTCCAACCACAGAACCGGCTGGTCGGGATCAGCAATCCTGCCAGACGTCACAAATATTCCAAAATCATTGCATCACATGATTGATAACGCTGATAGTAGCAACAAAACTACTTCACTTATGTCAAAGTACAGTGGAAACACTTTTTTGTTCTTAATTTGTTCTAAAAGGTTCAACAAAAAACGATTCATGAGGCAATTTTTCCCACAGAAAATCATGGATCCAGTTAATCTGTTCGTTGATGTGATTTTCGAAGTGTTAGTGACTGCATCTCGTGGTCGTCTAGTGACAATGAAGAAGTGTCGTTCCGAGGATGAGCGGGCTAGAGAGGTGTTTGTGAGTTGGAGATTCGTATATGGTGTTGGAATTCAACTGCTGTTGATGTGTTCAGGTCAGAATAAAGTTATTAAAGAGCAGCAGATTCTGTGTGACTGTGTGGGGATGCTATTGTGGCTCCATCTGCCGTCAAACAGAGATGTGGCTTGATGCGTCATGTGATAATGACGCTAAAATGTTAACGTCATTAATGAAATAAATTAGTTACCACTGTTAACATGCTATTTTTGAAAGCCCTGATTAAAATGAGTTATAAAACAACAATAAAGTTGGAATTTTTGGCAATAGTTGTACCATAGGAATAAAGCCATAACATTACGAGAAGACAATTTAAGAAGAGGAAAGCTGAAACATTAAATTAAATAAAAAAAAAAAAATGGAAATGAAAAAATGGAAAAAAAGAGAGCAAAGTTAATAGTAGGCCAGCTGTGAGACGTAATCCCTCCAGCGTGTTCTAGGTCTGCTCTGGGGCCTTCTCCCGGCTGGGCATGCCCAGAACACCTCACCCGGGAGGCGTCCGGACTAGATGCCCGAGCCACCTCAACTGGCTCCTCTCCATGTGCAGGAGCAGTGGCTCTTCTGAGCCTCTCCCGGATGACTCAGCTCCTCACCGTACGTTTCGCTTGTATCCGCAATCTCGTTCTTTCAGTCACGACGCGAAGCTCATGGCCATCAAAAGGTAAATTGAGAGCTAAGCCGTCCGGCTCAGCTCTCTCTTCACCTCAACTGTCCGGTACAGAGACTGCATTACTGCAGATGCTGTGCCGATCCGTCTGTCGACCTCAAGCTCCATCCTTCCCTCACTCGTGAACAACATCCCGAGATACTTGAACCCCTCCGCCTGGGGCAAGACCTTGCTACTAACCCGCAGTGTACAATCCACCCTTTTCCGACTGGGAATCATTGCCTCGGATTTGGAGGTGCTGAGTGTCATCTCAGAAGCTTCACACTCAGCTGCAAACCGCCCCAGTAAACACTGAAGGTCACAGCCCGATGAGGCCATCAGGACCACATCGTCTGCAATAGCAGAGAAGAGATCCTAAGGCCCCCAAACTGGACCCTCTCCACAAAATATCAAAGTGGCTAAGCTGCATCCTTTACACTACGTGTCCCTCACTGGGAAACCATTTGGAAACCCCTGCTGTAGACAACCACGACATCCACTAGTCATCCCCTGGTTGTTACTATACAGTGTCATTCTTCCTTATTTGGAACAGCCTGTTCCCCTGTGTACCTAAAATAACCACATCAGGAGTTCCCACCTCCTCCACTTGACAGCGACGTCAAACATGTCCCTCCACTGCATCTGCCTGGTCTTGCCGTTGACTCGCACTTTGGCGTTGCTCCACGTGCGCTGCATGGCCTGCATCACCTCCAGCGTGGCCAAACCCATGGCTGCACAAAGCAAGCAAATAAACCCCGCCCCCAGTGCTTGTTTGGGAAAGACACTAAACACTGGGGGTCATGCATTGTGGGTCACCTCTGTGTATCCTCCTGTTGGGCAAGAAGCCCGGCGTGTCGTACTGCATCAGTGCACCCAGGTGGTCGGCCGTGCAGATCAGCTTCTGGATGTCGGCGCCGTAGCTCTCAAAGTTCTGGAGCAGCACATCCCTGCCAGCGGGGAAAAGACATTTTAGAAACGAAAATTTTCATCTCAGCTGCTACTTTGGTATCAAGTAGGGATGCATGTTTGTGTTTTTTTTCAAACCAATACTAATAACCAGTAACATTTTTTTAGATTTAAGTGTACTTTGTGCACACCTGGAGTTAAGAAGGACCGGAACAAATTAGGATTTCACCAACTGTACCTGTTGATTTGTCCTAGGGCTGGGCGACATTAACCAAAACTCATATCCTGATATATTTATGCTGACTATCAATATACGATATATAACCCAATATTTTGTCCACCATATGAGTTTAATACCAAAAGCACAAAAGAACAAAATATGACATCAGTGCCCTTCTCAAGAGGAAATTTTTAAATGTCAGCAGCAACTCAAAAATACTTGGCATTTTGTTTGTCTTTCACAGCACAAAGGCTACAATTAGCACATTGTCTCCATTTTCCACAGGAAACGATGCTGCACCACCATTTACATGAACTGGCTTTGTAGTTTTCTTAGGTTTACCTTTCGGTAACATCTCAAATGTTGTCGGTCAGTTAAATGTGGCTTAAATGTAGCCACGCCTCGGTGTTTGCCGCAGATGGTGCTTGGTGAGAGGTGTAGCTTCTCCGAAGCACAGTGCTAGCCGCTGCCAGTCGTAGCTTCTCTGAAGCCCTGTGCTAGCTAGCCACAGCCACTCTTGGTGCAATGGGTACCTGTTCCGGGGCACGGTGCTAGCCTCTGTGGGAGTGGGAGTTGACACCTGTAGCGAAGTGTAGCTTCTCCGGAGTTACAGTGCATATCCAGTCTATAACGATGTTTTTTTTTTTATATCGTGCTGAAAAGAAATATCGATATATCGCCCAGCCATAATTTGTCCTAATCAAATACCATGACATTACTACTACCACATCACTACTATCCGGAGAATCACAATATAGGAGGGATTGGCCACCTGGCGTGGCCCAGCAAGGTGCACTGTATTCGGGCACACGCTACCAGCAGCTGGTGTGACGCCACTGAGGTCTTTTGAACTTTTGAAACGCCACAGCGCTGGCATTCTAGGTGGCTGATAAAGTTTTTTGTGTGCTCGATGTTTTTTTTTTCCCCTCACTGCGGAGCATTTGGTACAACTAGGATGTCTTCCTCAGGAAGTGAATGAACGTTTACAAGTCAGCTCAGGGGAAGTTACGACAGGCTGTTCAAGTTTTTTTTAATTATCGTTTTTTTTTTATGTTATCGGATTTATCGTTATGACATCATTTCCTGATATCAGCCCGATAATTATCATGCACCCCTAGTATCGAGCGTACTTGATATGCGGCTGCAGGCCAGGCTGCTCCTCATAGTCTTCTATGAGGAAGGGCAGGTTCTTGGCCCAGTGATTCTTGAAGTTCCCCGGCAAGTCCTGGTCCACGTTGTACTCGGCGACCGGGACGTCCAGGTGGGAATGCACGTAGCGAGAGTACTCTGGTGGGAAAAGATGTCACTTGGAATCATGTGTAACATCTGACTACAGACTGGCGGCACCAACCTCGGAGGTATTTGACTTTGAGGTATTCTGAGCTGGCCTTCTGTCCCAGCAGGGGGTCGTTGAGCATGACTTTAGTCTGAGCTTTGATGCCCTCGTAGAACTGACCCATGGCCACGTGACTCAGGCCCTTCATGTACTGGCACACCTCGTTGTAGGGCTCCAGCTGGAGACACCTCTGCACACCAACCCACGAGGAGACAACAGTCAATTCCTTCAATTTGCAGGCTGTCATGTGCACACCAAGAAAAAAGCTGGCGCTATCAATTGGAGTTTTTATCATCTTATCGTTGTATAATTTCAGCCAATTGGCAGCATGAGTAAAGCTCTCAGAAGAGGACTAGAGGAAGCATCTCCACCTTGAAGTTGCCGATGGCCTCCTGCAGGGAGCCGTGGTGGTAGAGCATCATGCCCCGCAGCTGCAGGGACTGGATGTGGTTTTGGTTCAGCAAGAGGGCCTTCTGGAAGCTCTCCATGGCCGCCTCAAAGTCGCCCAGCTCTCTGCACGAAGATGTAAAACACATCAAGGGCAAACATGAAGAGGACATGAGGGAGCGGTCGGTACCTGTAGGCTTGTCCCAGGCTCTTGTAAGCGTCGATGAAGTCAGACTTGAGCTTCAGCGCCTCTTTGAACGTCTCTATGGCCTCCTGGCCAAAGGACAAACATGTCACAAAAGGAGCAAGTGGCACATGAAACTGATGGATACAAAGATTCTCCCACCTTGAGCATGCCTCTGTGGAAGAAGGTGAGGCCTTTGTAGAGCATGGCGATGGGCTGATTCCTCTTCAGCTCCAAGGACTGCTGGAAATCCTCTGAGGCCGCCACATAGTCCTTTTAGATCAGTCAGTAGGTCAGGATGAAGATACACACACGCACAAACACATGCACTGATGGTTGAAACCTCTGAGATGAAGAGCAGCGTTCCTCTGTGTCTGTAGAGACGAGCAGACGGATGCAGCTGGATGGCTTTGGTCAGGTCGGCCAGAGCCTCGCTGATGCGACCCAGAGGAGACAGGATCTAAACACACACAAGCGCACCAATGCTAGTGTAACTGAACATGGGTAAAAAAAAAAAAAAAATTCGTTTTTGAGAGCAGGAAACTGGACCTGTCTGGTGTGACCTCACCTCTGCTCTCTGCTCATAGACTTCCGGCCAGTTGGGCTCCAGGGTGATGACTCTGTTGAGCTCATACAACGCCAGGTCAGCATTTTTGATGTCCTGTTAGGGCCAGAGGATTGCATGACAGCAGTTATTACGGGTCCCGGACTTGAAAAGAAGGGAATAATAATACAACAGTGAATGGAGACATGTGTCTCTCACCGCACACAGCTCCAAGCTTAAATCATGGGTGTCCAAAGTCTGGCCCCAGGAGCCATTTGTGGCATGTGGCTCGGGTTATTATTAGAGATGCACAATTTTTTAAATTCCAAGCCGATAATAACTTTTTGATACTCCAGACCAATATCAACACCGACAACTGATAACTATCTATTTTTTAACTGATAGATATTTTTACATTTAGATTTCAGTGTAGTTTGTGCACACCAGGAGGTTAGAAGGACTGGAACAAATTAGGATTTGACCGCGTGCTTCTTGTTTTTGTTTATGGCGGGTCGCAACCAACGTTTAGGTGCATACCGCCATCTACTGTACCGGAATGCAAGCACGTTGTGCACGTACCGGTATGCCTGGTCGTCACATATTTCCATCACAGAAAACACACCAGGAAATGAATATGATGCTGCTTTCAAGTTAAAGGTGATGGATTTGACTGTCAGAAAACTTTTGCACAAGTCTCGTACAAACCCTTAAAACACTATTTTCAACGGGTTTCGAAAGGCTGCAACTACTGCCAACAGAGAGAAAGACAGACGTTGGTGATGAAGGAATTAGGACGCTGTTCAATTCTGACACGGAAGAGGAAGGCTTTAGTGGTTTTAGTTCCCAAGAGGACGGCAATGAACAACTCTTTTGGTAGGCTATTGTTATCTGAATTTCTCTTGGAAATGAATGAAGTATCTATCTATCTACATCATGCACTGTTTAACTAGCTGTGTACTGTTCTGCTCTGTCCGCCAGGCACTGTTGGGGGAAAAAAAAAAATTCTCAAAAGTTAGGAAAAAAAAAAATCTTTCTGTGCAACATCTTTCTGTGCATTAAATATTCCATTTTATGACGTGCACACCTGCGGCTTATACAACGGAATTTATGGTCATTTTTAAAAACGCTCCAATGAGGTCAGACACTGTGCGGGTGAGCGAATCAAGCACTCCTTTTTTTCTACTGCCTGTGGCGACCTGTCCTAACATCCCCTGAGCTCACTTGAAATCAGACATGCAATTTAAGAGGAAGACATTTCACATGCTAGTTTTACCAAATGCTCCGCAATGAGGGGAAAAAAACCCATCAAGCACACAATAAACCTCATCAGCCACCTGAAACGCCAGCACCGTGGTGTTTGAAAAGTGCAAAAGGTTTAACAGGGACTTCTGTGGTGCTACACTGGCTGCTCGGAGCATGTGTCTGAATACAGTGCACTTTGCTGGGCAATGCCGGGTGGCTCCTCCTGCTCTATACTCTGGTTCTCCTGATAGTAATGATGTGGTAGTAGTAATGTCATGATATTTCATTAGGACAAATCAACAGGTACACTTGGTCACTATCCTAATTTGTTCCAGTCCTTCTTACCTCCAGGTGTGCACAAGCTACACTTAAATTAAATCGGTTGTCGGTGTCCTATCGGTCTTATTGTGCATCTCTAATATCAACGCAAATCAAGACAAACCTCAACATTTGGAAAGAAAGCTTGGAAGAGGTGCTTTGGTGCTGACTTATCATTGTGGCACTCACCTGGAGACTTTTCTTTCCGTAGGCGATGCCTCGGCCGTAGATGGCGCTAACCAGCTCTGGGTCGCCCTGCAGCCCCACCGCCCCCAAAAGCACATAGCATCATTCAGCTTTAGAGGTTATGATGATGATAATATGAGTAGATGAGGTTCAGATGCACCTGCAGCAGCAGCGACAAGTGTTTTATTGCTTCGTCATAAAGGCCGTTGCCGATCAGGACGTAGCCAATGGCTGCAAAGACACATAACGAGGCGATTAAGCAGACTGCCAAGAAGGGTTCATGATTGATCGCACGTTAGCCGGGCGAGAACCTACCGAGTTCCTCATTTGTGTTGGCGTTTTCGACAGGGAAGGGGATTTTCTTCTGCTCGATAAACAGCCTGGCTTGATTCTGTCACCAACCAGATGGGAAGATACACGATGCTGACACAATGCAACAGCAAACAACAGGTTCTGAGCATGCGTGTTCTCACAAGAATCTTCTCTGCGTTCAGCGAGAAAACTGATTGGCAGGCTGGGTTGCTTCCCTCCTCGCAGTCTGGGTCGTCCAACTGCAAAACAGACGAATCTGAAAGGAAACGTCAGCGTTTCTTGCGGTGGGAAGAGCTCACATGACCAGCATTTCCACAGGAGACCAATGACAACGCAGCGTTTCCTATACATTCATTTATTTGTGGCGGACCTCCACTAACAAATTTGAAACTAAAGTTTACGCGGTGACTCTTAATTTCAAACATTTTTACTTTGAAAATCTCACTTACGACCCTTCTGGGTAACGGGGGGGAGGAATTTATCCTTTTTCCAGTAAACTTCCTTTAATTTCAAAGACATGCACACAGGCCTTGATGATGCATTCATGTCTAACACTAAATCTGAATACTCTTTGTTATGCTTTATATGAAAAAACACCTGTAGTATGACAGAGACAATATGCAAAATATATGGGAAGTAGTGAAAACGTACGAGTTTGTTCATCCTGAGAAGAGAGCAGTTGGACACTCTTCTCCGTATTTTCAATATTTAGCAAAGTAATTGCAAGATGACACAAAGCTCAGTGCTGGATTTCAGTCCATCAACAAAGAAGCCTCAAACTAGGAAGGGCCTTTTCTGTTATGCTGTGCTCAAGTCCCGCCCACACATGCACGGTACCCTCCCCCTATGTGGATCAGTGGTGTGTGGCTATGTGTCTGCATCTTACTGGCACCAACTTGTGTCACTCAAGGGTGTAGGCGTGTACCTTCTATGTGTGCACGCTGCTGCAGCCAGATAAGGTTACCAAGCACGATTCAAATAACAGTACTTCTATCGTTTCATTCTCGTCAACTCTAACAGTAGAATGTGTCAAATATTTACGGGTGGTGTTGGACAGAACACTGAGCATATTTCTCAAACCGTGAAACTCAATCTCGCTCAGTTTCCATTCATTCGCCATCAAATGAGTACAAATGCGGCCAAGCGCTATATGCATTCTGGGATTTGCTTTCTCATTTGAAACATTGCATAACAACTTGTGCTCATTCAAGCAACACAGCACTACAACCACTTCAAAGTCTGTATAAACAGGCACTCAAGGCTCTGCACAAAACCCCCCCTTCCTGCCGATATTGTAACATTGTTGAAAAATACAAATTGTTAACTTTTAACGAGTTGATTTTTTTTGGCCATTGTTAGTTTGTTGTATAAGATGTGCCATGTGTTTGAAGCAGGTGTTAGGTCCGCCAGAACCTCCTCTAGAGGAGACTATTATGTTAATTTTACATCCAATGTTTTTCAATTAGAGCAGCAGGGATGTGGAATTTTCTACCATCACGTGTTGGAGACCCTAGTACTTTAAAACACTTTAAGCTTAAAGTAAATAAATGGTTATAGGCTGACCACGTGTGTCGTTATTAGTCCTGTCTCTGCTGTGTAAATATATGACTGTTGATGATCTGATCTTTCTGCTGGCACTTGTTACTGGGTGTTGTTCTATTCATCCATGTTTTACATTTTGTTCATGGTCCTTTTCATTCTGATTTCAATTTGATTTAATTTCTTGGATTAGAGTCATGGAATGTATTTTTAACCTGTGGTCATTTTGCCTTTGACCAGGGACAACAGTGCAATATATGTATTGTGCGATGTCCCTGTCAAATAAGCACAAATAAAAGGATCGTGTTGATATTTCTCAACTGATCACCACAACTTGCCAGTAAATCATTCCAGGGATGAGCAACTTGTAAAACCGGTTCATTCTGAACTGATTTGTCTTAAATTACACGGTAACGTTTACAAAACTACAAGATAATGACTGATTCCTGTCACTTCAGCGTAGCAACGCTAGCTCTTAAATTGCGAATTTTATGAATGGAGTTTGGCGTTGACCCCCAAAGGGTTAAGCTAACTGACACTTGTAATAGGGACATATCGAGTTTCTTAAGTTTTGGGTTTTTTTACATTTACAGCATCGTTGACACTTAATGACAAACGTTAGAGCAACACTTTAAGACATATGGAAACACCCGAGTGAGTAGCTTCAGAGCTGTCAAAGGCTTTGTTGTCATTAGCTTGGCTGTGTAAGCATGCAAGTGTGTTAGCTAGCAACGGTTGAACGGGGAGGACGTGGCGGAGGAACAGCAAGACTTTTACCGCAGTCCGCAGCGTACTCTTCCCACTCGGACAGCGAGCTGCATCCCTGCTTGTGGAGCTCGCTGTTGAACAGCCTCAGCGTGGAGAACAACTCGGTGGCGAGGACCGGCCGACGAGGGCAGCAGAGCAGCGAGAGCGCAATCACAACAACAGCCCGGCTGGCAGGGGCCATGTTGGGCTACATGTCATGAGTGGCGCCGACAGTGAGCTGCCGCAGCACGCCCACTCTCCCAGCATCCCTTGCGGCTGTCAAACCGCCCTTTCAATAATCACGTGATGCACAACGTCATATTTCCTTTGTAGTGGTCATTTTCAAAACTATAGTGTGGTGCATTTGTTTCAAACATGCTTAGGAAGTTACATGAAGGAAGATCACGTAGTTACATTTGCACAATGTCCGAAAAGGAGTAGGAAGAAGCACAGTGGATTTGTTTATTTCCTTGTCAAGATTATGTCATCCATTCATCCATTCTTTTTCTATGCCGCTTATCCTCATTAGGGTCGCGCGGGTATGCTGGAGCCTATCCCAGCTGACTTCCGGGAGAGGCGGGGTACACCCTGGACTGGTCGCCAGCCAATCACAGGGCACATATAGACAAACAATCATTCACACTCACATTCATACCCATGGACAATTTAGAGTCGCCAATTAACCTAACATGCATGTTTTTGGAATGTGGGAGGAAACCGGAGTACCCGCAGAAAACCCAAAGAGAACATGCAAACTCCACAGAGATGCCCAGGCGGAGATTCGAGTCCACGTCTTCCCGATCTCCTGACTGTGCGGCCCGAGATGATGTCATCTTTAATGTTATTATGAGTCTTTGTGAGGTGTGTCCTTTATTCAAGAGGATGTCATCTTTAATATTTCCAACGGAAGTCTTTATGAGTCGTGTCTTTTTGTCCGGGAACGTGTCACTTTAATATTTTTTGCAGTTCCTTGATGTCTTTGACACGTACTTTGCTTCCCGCCAGCCCTTTTGCAGTTGGCAAATATGTGTTGCATGTGTCATAAAGAACTTCAACGAAGGGGGTATACTGTGAAAACGGCTCAACAAACCCGGGCTTTGTGATGAACAAAACTTAAGTTCCCCAGAGTTAAACGGCACTGCGACGGTGGTTATAGGCCGGATCTCGGCTTTGTGCTCAGTGAAAGTGGGCTTTTGGCGTCATATTTTTCTATTTCCGCACAAAAATGAAGCGACCCCAGCCGGTGTATTTTACACAAGATGAGCAAGTATTTATTATGGAGCGTTACGGGGAATTCAAAAAGATTTCGTGGTGACCACTAGGTGGCAGTGTTGGCGTTTTGTGGTGACTTTTCTTTGTGACATTATCTTCCTTTGTGTTCGAATAAAGTTTGGGGTGACTTTTTTCTTTGTGCCAATATTTTCTTTTGCGTTCTAATAAAAAAGTGTTTTCTTCCACCTGATTGAAGCCTCAAGAGTGCTAAAATATTGCAATTTAAGACTACCGGGCTGAGTCCTCACACAAGGACTGCTGTGACATACGTATACTAACATTGGCCCAATTAATATTTCATATTACATTTCATTCCTGATGCTCGGCTCAAAAAGTGAGCAAATGCAGCATATCCTCTCGGCTGAAGATCTTTATCTTTATAGAGAATTTCATCAGGGAATGCTAGCGAATCAGTGTGATCTCAAAGTAGCCACTCTCATCGTAGTGCTGCCCAAATTATTCTTAGTCCTACATCCACCGGCTTCTCCATAAATACTGACACCATCTCCGAATGCGTTACACAGGGAAGCAGCGGTGCTTTCTTAGCCCATTTGAAGCTGAAAGTCTGGACATAAAGTTACCATGGTGATATAGCTGATTTAAAAGAGAGCCACCTTTGTACAAGGAATGTACCAACTCCTCGGAGCTGATGGGTGAGAACGTTATCACTTCCTATAACTCTTGAGATTTGGTACATTCCCCTTCCAGGCGATGTAATTTGTATGTATTTTGTTTTTTGTGAACGTGTTTTGCACTTATCGGGCACCATAGTTTTTGTTTTATGAGAATTAAGCAAACACAAAAAAGCATATCTTAGTTTGTAACTTTGATTTCGACATGACAAAATGGGAACGCTTTATTGGGAATTTCAATGGGCAACATAGAATGGTGCTATTATTTTGGAGGTGGTGGCTCATTGGGCACACTATTTACTTCCGGTGCAGCGTGCTAGCTGGAAAGAATGGGGCGAGCGGACTTCAGGTGCATAGAATGTAATGAACCGGCGACGGAGCTGCACAGAGACTACAGGAACGGCATACTGAAGATCACGTTATGTGTGAGTTACATTTTCATACTTGTCGATTTGGAGTTAGCTAACGACGCTAGCCGGATGCAGTAAATAAGTGTCGCTACTCTGTCGGGGTGGGCGATACAGCAAATGTTGGGATCAATCCGATACTGCTCAGACTTCTCAAAGTAAACTGTAGCAATGTTACAAAGTTTTGAAATTTGTAAAATTGATCACTTCTGTCGGATAAAGCATGACCTGAACTCTAATTTGATACCTCACTCACTTCTCTACCCCAAATATTAAAGAAGTTTGAGCAGATTTCCTTTGGTCCCCATTGGTTTAACATTGAGTCAAGACAAAAGCTGTGGTCGACTCACTGACCTTGGCAAGTACAACCGTACTACAAAATATATCATAACTTAGGCTGTGAAAATCTGTTTAAAAAGTTAACAGAGTAGGCATTGCCATTTTTTGATCATCAAAAAGTCCAGGGAAGAAAATAACGTGTCATATTTTTCATGTGTATGCCTCCTGTGTATTCGTTTTCACCCCACACTAACCACTTAGCTATCATCGATGACAGGAATGTATAAAATCCACCGACATCCACTCCATCCATGTTTTTTTTAGCATGATTGACTTATAATGAAGCGGCATAGAAAATGGACGGATGGATATCAAAATGATCCATATTTTATTTGCTTTTATGTTTACGATCAAGGCATCTATATTGAAAATAGGACAACAATGCAAACGCAACACGTGGAAATTGCAGGTCATTCCCGCCCTTCCCCCTGCTCAGTGTGGACACAGAGACGTCGCCACACATCTTGACCAATGACATTGGCCTTGAACAGAAAAAAACAATCGGCTCCCAGTTGGCTCCCAACGACGAGAACCGGCTCCTGTTGTTCATTTCAAAGAGCCGGCTATTAGAGCCGATTCGTTCGCGACCGACACATAGCTATTTCAGATGAGGGAATACGCTAGATGTGCTCACACGAGCACAAGGAATAAAATGCAATATGAAATGTTAATGATATATTTACTTTGCCGGCCAAACGCCTCAGTAAGAGTTGACTGTCGGGACGAAGGCTATGCTGCACCTTCACTGAAACCATCGCTTTTGTGCCTTTGTTCATATTAGCGTTTGCTTGCTAGCTTGCTGCTAGCACTCTGTCTGTGTATCCACTCACTAGCAGCCCCGCCTCCACGTACTGGGGGACAAAGAGGCTGACAGGAGGGTTCACACACTTTTGATCGATTTATCCATTTTTGCAACAGGCCTACTGTTACTGTTCACAAGGACAAAATTGTAAAATAAAAAAGGTCTCCACAAAACATGTCAGCACTGCCATCTAGTGGTCATAACGACATACAACAATAAGACAAAGATTATAAAAAGACAGTTGTGGCTCCAGTGTGTTTATTTTTTTAAAAGGATAAGTGTTAAAATGTCAAAGTTGTGCAGTGTTGAGCGTTGATAAATGAAAAGACTAGTAGGGTATAGTTAGTATCATAAATCAGTGTTAACATTACAGTCAGCGGTCCTCCCTCGCTCTATTGGCGGCGACAGCTTTGTTTTTAGCCGTCATAATCTTTAGGGTACTCCTCGTATAATAATGACTTCCTCATTTTTTGTAAACTGCACCAGCCGGGATGGCTCCATTTTTGAGCAGAAGTAGAATAAATAAGACGTCAAACGCCACCTTTGATGTGAACACACACTGAGAACACAGTCGAGAACCGGACTTGACACTACTTTAAATTGGCAAGGCAAACTGTGATGTATGATATGATGTATTGACTTTATAATAGTAGGAAACATGTGCCATTTCTTTGATGTGTTGGCATTCTTTTAACTGTCCTTGCTTGTAGGGGTCTTGTCAGAAGCCCGTGGACAAGTACATAGAATATGATCCAGTCATCATCCTGATTGATGCGATCTTGTGCAAGACGCAGGCGTTCAGACACATTTTGTTCAACACAAGCTTGGATGTAAGTCAAGCAAGGGGGGGAAAGAAAACGTCTCCAGAAATGCGGATTGAAGAAAAGTGTTTGTTAATACTGATTGGACTACTTTCTTGTAGATCCACTGGAAGCTGTGCGCGTTCTGCGTGCTGTGCGAGGCCTACCTCCGGTGGTCTTTGCTGCACAGTTCAGAGCCGAGCGGCCACCCTGCTGACATCATCAGGTACACCAAGGAATGGGAATTCTACGGCATGGTTGCCTTAGCATCACTGGGTAAGACAATGAGACCAATTCAAGTAAATATAAATAGAGTCCAGCTGCCGCATTTCTTGTGGTTTCTGTACAGAGCTGTCAGCGTTCTGCGGCGGCGTGCTGTGTTTCCTCTGGGCCGTGCCGGGTCGTCACCGGGGCCACCATGTGCGGCTCCTCCTACGAGCGCTTCTGCTGTCCTGCTACGGCAAGGCGCTCCTCGTCCCCGCCGTCATTTGGGAGCACGACTTCTCGCCGCTCTGCCTGGGCCTCATCAAGCTCTTTGTGCTCACCTCCAACAGCCAGGCTGTCCGAGGTCAGCGAACGCACCGCAAGTAGGGCGTGATTGGTCAACGGGAAGTGTGCTTGACTCTGCCATCTCTCCCGCAGTGATCCTCAACTGCAGAAGGCGTCTGGCGTTGGTGGCTGTCGGCGTGGGGCTGCTGTCAGAGATGTTGGCCGCTCGGGCCTCTCAGAGGCTGGCGTGGAGCATCCAGGACACGGAGGCCATGTTTGATTGAACACGTTATTTATTCATCTCAGGGAGGATGGACACTGGGAACATCTTGATGGATTTTCTTTCAAATGCGAAGCACAGACTTTTCTCCCCTCTGAAATCATGCTGGTACATGATTTTTTTCAATTGACATTTTGCTTCCTTGAATTGAAAAGTTGACATTTGCACCACTAAACACACCAAATAACGACCCGATCCAATGAACTTTGACAGCCATACATTGCCTCACATGTCAGTAAAGTAGCCCCTCGTTTATGGCGGTTGACCGGTTCCAGATCCGACCGTAATAAGAATTTCCACAAAGTAGGATTCAATATTAATAATTGGAATATTTTCATGTTTATTTTCTAAATATGTTTTTTTTTTTACCATTATTAGAGCCGAGTAGACATGAAATAAAACCCCTATAGTTGCCTTAACACTCTAATTACCCGATATAGTAGACATAATAGAAAATAAGCCATCTCGGACATAAATAAGATAAGATAGACTCACACATTAGCATTGGCAGCATGCTTCCTGAGGTGCTATTAGCCCATCAATGTAGCATTACTGGCACCTAGTGACCAGCGTAGAATACTGTTTGTGGTTAAGGAGAGACTCACAAAGCACTTGAATGGCTTTATTAACAAGCAGAGAACACATGCAGTGAGCATTCACACAGGAGCTGCTGTCGGCCGGTTTGTACACTTCTAACCTGCTGCTAGCACTCAGCTACAGTCAACTCCAGCTATCTTAGTCACACATTTAGCCATTGTTAAGCTTGAAAATGCTAAACGTAGGCCATGAATATGTACAATTTGCTTAACTATGAATATATTTATATCCTAATAATAGACCACATACAACTTTAACTGATCTTTTAAAACCCGCCGTAGAGTGAGGGCATGATGTTCAAACTGCGATACACCCGTCACATTTCTGCAACTTTCTTTTTTGAGTCAACACTGAAGAGTACTGGCAACAAAAGTGAGTACACCGAGAGTTCTTTGCTACACAGCCCCAGTGTGGGGGTGGGGGGGGACGAAATTCTAATCCGTGTTATTTAGCTGTAAAACATTACGGCATTTCTAGCAATGTATTGTGATGATTGTACGACTCTTGTTGTGAAGCTTTACAACACTTCCGGTAACAGCTTGCTTCCACAAAGCGAAAATTGGTTGGAAATGAATAATTTAATTTCCATTTTAAGCATTTGGGCACCCCATACTGCACAACCGTAGAAGTATAAGGTGATATTGTAACTATAGGAACAGGTTTTCAATCCGCGGTGGTTGTGCGGCTCGTCTTTTCAAAATAAAATGCTAACATCCGGTCGGTCGTGGCTAGTGTTGTTGGAAACACGTCTTTTAGGGCACCTGAAAGGAATTAGCCATTCATCAGACGCTTTCACATGTGTTCAGTGCTTGTCCTCTTAAGTAAACATCGTCATGTCAGGAACTTAAGGAATGTACTGCTCTTAATTTGAAGATTCAGTGTCAACATCCGCTACTAACTGAGGTTGACGCAGCATCATTTAATCACATTTAATCCCTACATGTTAAGAGTATCTAATGTATACCATCTGATAATTGCCCAATGAATCGGAGAATGTTATAATTAATAATGTAATTATGTCGTTGAGGAACAACTTCATACCAAATATGGGGTCATAAAACGTCGCAATCTTTTATTTTTAACAGTATATTATATATTATAACGTATTCAACAAAGGTACACATAACAGAAACCAAAGAACATAGCCACGGGTTACGTTAAATAAAAACATTTAAATCAGAAAAATTGTTGAAGTCCTGGGAGCCTTTTTGTTGGACGATTTGTTTATAAGTTGAATATATTGCTCAACATCTTTGAGGAAATAAATTTAAATTGTTCTTTTACTGATATATTTGCTATTGTGGACGAAACATTTGGCCACAATAATCAGTAAAACGGCGCAATACTTCTACATTATCGCGGAAAAAATCGTCGTTTTTTTCATTTACGAGAAAAACTTTATTCTCATTTTTACTTTTCTCATAAATTTATGTTTTATTTACGATAGTCGTCATACAAGAAAAAAAGTTGTAATTTTACAAGAAAAAAAGTGAAAATATTACAACAATAAAGTTGTAACTTTATGACTTTTTTTCATAAATTTACAACTTTTTTCTTGTAAATTTTGGACATTATTCTCACAATATTACAAGGTTTTTCTCGAAAATTTATGAGTTTTTTCTTGTAATATTACGACTTATTTTTTCATAATATTACGGCTTTTGTTCTCGTAAATTAACGGATTTATTCTCAAAATCTCAAGATTTTTTTTCAATGTGGCCCTAATACGCTGTCGTGTGAAACAGCACCCTCTAGTGGTTTACCAAAAGAACGCTAGGTTTGCCTCGTGGTGCATAGTGGAATTACAAGACAAAGCTATTCACGGTATTAAGACATGAAATCATTGATTCAATAAAACTAAGATGTTAAAAATAGTAATCCAAAATATAAAAGTACATCAAAATGAAATAAACCAGCAAGCAATGTGAAATGTATAAAATGTAAACAGGCCTGCTGTGTGTTTTGTGCGTGTCGGTGCAGGTCCGTCCACGCGTGGCGGATGACGGCGCACACGTGTGGAATGTTTTTTGGGTTTTTTTAGCGTCCTCACCCTGGGAGGACCTGTTCCTGCCTTACCCCAAGCTCGTCTCTCCTTTCGGGCCGTGAGCGTTCTGTCCTTGTGACGTGAAACAATCGAAAGGTGCTGAGCGGTTTAGAATGTGGCCTCTGACCAAAAGGCAGCAGGTTTGATCCCCAAGCTGAACGCTGGCCTGATACAACACACCATTACATCAGCACAGCTCTTATTTTGGAGTGAAACAGAAATAAAAGCACTTTTATAGCAGAAACGAGCGTGCTTGAGAGTCCAAGAGCAAATATTGGAAGCCCTGAGAGACTCTTTTAGAGAGTGCTGGTCCATCACTGTGGCTTGCATGCAGTGGTTTAATCCCACTTAATCAGATTACTGCAACAACAACTTAGCCATTTATCAGGTTGGGGCGCCAGTGCAGCTAACTGCTGAAAAAAGCAGCTCATTATTGCATTTAGTCACACAACCAGTTGGTTTGACTTATAAACAAACTTGCTAGGCTGCATGCCAGAAAAACAACACTACTTTGTTTTATCATTGAGGGTGTCACAAGACCTCGCAGGATTAAAACATGACGAGATTTCTCCTTCAGAAAAAAATAAGTCTCACAATAATAAATTGTTCACACAATAAATGAAAATGAACTGGATCATTTTGCCTGCCTCAATATATTGCCATGCGTGTCCGTTTTCCGCGTCTCTCTCGCCTCCAAACAGGCAGGGCGAGAGTTCACTCTGCATTGCTTTCAGCACCTTAACGCTTCATAGAACAACGGCTTGTCTTGTGAGTTGGGTGTCTACTGACACCCCTACTTACTATATCATACATGCTAGCTCAAGACGTGGAGAAAAACTACTAAACTAATGATTTTTTGATGCGGAAACAGGAAATGCGATGCTAGTTTCAAATGAGCCAAAGACTTTGAAGCTGTAAATGATTCCGAGCGTTTCTGATTGTGCTTTCCAGCGACATACGGGGCATTACGGTAATCATAGCGACCGCGGCACAGCCGCCCCGGGAAGACGAGGCCTTGATACAAAGCAGAGCGGGGGTTTGTTTAAAGTGTGACGGAGGGGGACAGAGAAGCAAGCTTTCTATGGCAAAGCTCTGCAGAAAAGTCGTATTAAATGTTGTATTGTTTTTGTGTTTTGTCATGTTGTTTGTGGCATTTTTTGTTTTGTTTTTGCTTGATTGCAGGTCGCCTGGAAAGTAAACGAGGGGGAACATATTCTTGATAATCAGTGTTTTCTGGTTCAAACTGGAAATCCTTTATTCATGCGCAGAGGCAGAGAGAGTGACGCACCTTGGATTTGCTCTCCCGGTCAAGATGACGTTAATCCGCTCTAATCTGCTGACAGACGCGCACGAGCGCACGAGTCACTAAAAGCAGCCTCCAGTCGCAAGCACCCAATGCTGTACCATGCAAAGATGGCGGATCGTCTGCGACACAACACTTGTTTTGTGTCTTGGCTTTCACAACGTGTCTCGTGGATGGTGGAAGAAGAAGCGCCCCCCCCCGTGAAGAGAGGCTGCAACTTCAAAGGCAACATGCAAATTGGCGCATTTAAATGCAAGGCAGGCTGCGATGCGTTCGGGGAACAGGAAGCGGAGAGAAGTAGGTCAGAGATGCACATGAAGGAAGAGGAGAACATCATGCACAGTTCACGTGGAGTCGTCTTTTTCATCGCTTTAAGCCACAAATATAAGTTTTATTACTGTTGTTGTAGTCTGCAGTGGACCGATGTTTCTCACAGGGAGCTCAAAATATAACCTGACAAGCAGCCCTCGGTACGACACAGTGCATATTGTTCAATGATAAAATACAACTTAGCATCGCCGTGGTAGGAAAAGACGCATTTTCATTCATCCAGTAAACTAGCAGCCTTCTGTGCAACGAAAAGATAAACCAAAACTGCCTGGAAGCATACACTCCTGATCAAAATCTTAAAAGGAAGCAGTTGAAAAATGTCAAGAATGTACATTTTGCTCTGTTGGATCTTAAGGAGGTTCTAAGTAGAGATACAAAATGCTAAAAAAAAAAAAAGAAATGAGAGTGAGGCAAAAAAGCAATGAAGTGAAATAGGCTGTTCATCAGTTGATCAAAAAAGCAAAATGTTGTTAAAAATGTGGACTGAATGTGATTTAGTGTCAGGTATTCACACTGTCATGATCTCTTGGCGGCAAAGGCAAAAAAGCTTTCTCTCTTTGAACACGGTGGGATTGTTGAGCTGCATAAACACGGCCTCTCGTAGCGCACCATTGCTGCTGAGGTTGGACGCGGTAAGACAGTCATTTTAAACTTCTTCAAACATCCTGAGGCTCATGGAACACAAAAGTCAAGTGGTAGACCCAAAAAAATGAGCCGGAGGGACCATCCTCGGCCCAAATGAAGGTTGTTACTGGTGCCGAGTGCAGGCCAATAACCATCAGACGTCATCTGCCAGAGAAGGTTTTTAGGAAGAAAAAACGTCTTCAAAGGCAGGAGAGCACCAAACATGGGACATTGAAAGGTGGAAGAAAGTTTTATTCTCCCTTGATGGTCCTGATGGCTTCCAGCGTTACTGGCATGACAAGAAGATCCCACCTGAGATGTTTTCTACCGTCATAATCCTTCAATGGAACAATGGAGTGTGAGGTTGTGCAGGGGCGTCAAACGGCAGCTGGCTATGTGGAGATGTTGCAGGGGGCATCCCTCATGACTGAAGGTCCTCGTCTGTGTGGTAATGACTGGCTTCTTCAACAGGACAACGCTGCACATCACAAAGGACTTCTTCCAGAGGAATCAGGTCACTCTTTTGGACCATCCTGTGTGTTCCCCTCATCTAAATCCAATGGAGAACATTTGGGGATGGATGGCAAGGGAAGTTTACAAAAATGGACATCAGTTCCAGACAGTGGATGCCCTCCGTGAAGCCATCTTCACCACCTGGAGCAACATTCCCACTAGCCTCCTGGAAACACTGGCATCAAGCATGCCCAAAGCCATTTTCACCTCATTAACAAGAATAGCACAGCTACTCATTACTAACTCCTTTTTTCTACATTTGAGTTCTATTTTAGGGGATTTCAGGCTTTTTTTGAGCTATGGTCTTAAAACTTTTGATCAACTGATGAACAGCCTATTTCACTTCAATGCTTCTTTGGAATAAATTACTTTTTTGTCTCACTCCCATTTCTTCTTTTTGCATTTTGAAGTTCTACTTCAGGGGTCACCAACGTGGTGCCCGCGGGCACCAGGTAGCCCCCCACGACCACATGAGGTGCCCGCAAGCCTGCTTTTCATTCAGGTTTTCAGTTAATAATGAAAGAACAGTAGAAAGAAATGCATTGTGAAATACAACATGTGAGTTGTGGACACCAGCATTTTGTTCATGTTCTGGTAAAACAAGCATATTCGCTTTGTTTGGGTTTAAAATAAGCTCTGAAAATAAATGTTACAAAAATGATTAGCTCTTGGCCATCTTCATTTTGTAAAAGTAGCTCTCACAAGGAAGAACGTTGGTGACCCCTGCTCTACTTAGATCCAACAGTGCAAAATGTAGATTCCTCACATTTTCAACTGCTCTTATTCAATCTTTTTTTTTTTTTTTTTTTTTTTCCACAGAGAAACAACAGTAAACAATGCTGATAAATGGTTTTGTCGTTGCCACAGGGGGAAAAAAAAACCTTCATTGGACATGAATGACTTCATGGATTCATATTTAATCGGTCTGCTTGAAAGATGCTACAGTACATGTCCAACATTTGTAGTACATGTAGTACTATAGTACATGTCCAACATTTGTAGTACATGTAGTAATATAGTACATGTCCAACATTTGTAGTACATGTAGTAATATAGTACATGTCCAACATTTGTAGTACATGTAGTACTATAGTACATGTAGTACTATAGTACATGTCCAACATTTGTAGTACATGTAGTAATATAGTACATGTCCAACATTTGTAGTACATGTAGTAATATAGTACATGTCCAACATTTGTAGTACATGTAGTACTATAGTACATGTCCAACATTTGTAGTACATGTAGTAATATAGTACATGTCCAACATTTGTAGTACATGTAGTAATATAGTACATGTCCAACATTTGTAGTACATGTAGTACTATAGTACATGTAGTACTATAGTACATGTCCAACATTTGTAGTACATGTAGTAATATAGTCCATGTCCAACATTTGTAGTACATGTAGTAATATAGTACATGTCCAACATTTGTAGTACATGTAGTAATATAGTACATGTCCAACATTTGTAGTACATGTAGTACTATAGTACATGTCCAACATTTGTAGTACATGTAGTAATATAGTACATGTCCAACATTTGTAGTACATGTAGTACTATAGTACATGTAGTACTATAGTACATGTCCAACATTTGTAGTACATGTAATATAGTCCATGTCCAACATTTGTAGTACATGTAGTAATATACTACATGTCCAACATTTGTAGTACATGTAGTAATATAGTACATGTCCAACATTTGTAGTACATGTAGTAATATAGTACATGTCCAACATTTGTAGTACATGTAGTAATATAGTACATGTCCAACATTTGTAGTACATGTAGTACTATAGTACATGTCCAACATTTGTAGTACATGTAGTAATATAGTACATGTCCAACATTTGTAGTACATGTAGTACTATAGTACATGTCCAACATTTGTAGTACATGTAGTAATATAGTCCATGTCCAACATTTGTAGTACATGTAGTAATATAGTACATGTCCAACATTTGTAGTACATGTAGTACTATAGTACATGTCCAACATTTGTAGTACATGTAGTAATATAGTACATGTCCAACATTTGTAGTACATGTAGTACTATAGTACATGTAGTACTATAGTACATGTCCAACATTTGTAGTACATGTAGTAATATAGTCCATGTCCAACATTTGTAGTACATGTAGTAATATAGTACATGTCCAACATTTGTAGTACATGTAGTAATATAGTACATGTCCAACATTTGTAGTACATGTAGTAATATAGTACATGTCCAACATTTGTAGTACATGTAGTAATATAGTACATGTCCAACATATTTGCAAGGCTCATTTCTAAGCTCAAACTCAACTCACATATTTTATTTTGGATTTTTTTTTTGGACAGAAACATGAGACAGATTTCAAACAAGCACTTTGCAGCCAAAGTACAAACAGTTTGTAGTGAGGAAAGCACAATAATGACGGCCTTTCACTGCAGGCTGCCCTCTACTGGTGTGGAGGATGACTTTCAGAGCATTATTAAAAGGCGTGGTCGAAACGTGTGGGCGGGGCTACGACAGCAGCTGTATGGTGAGCTCAAGTGGAATTTGTCAGTGGATTAACCACACAGATATTTCATATTAAGACTTAGCATAAACAGCATCAGAGTAAAAACATCACATATGACACTGATACACGGGATACACGTGACAACATAGTTCATGTGTTGATACGAGCAGGAGCTAACATGTTAGCACTTAGCTGGTGTATCATTCCAAGCAATGCTGTTGTTTTGGAGCCGCGCTGCGTCTGTGCATTCGTCGAGGTCGTTTATTTCGGGAGGGTTGTACCTGAGGCGCACCAAAAGATGCTACACAGAACTTTCACGAGCTTCAACGTGGACATTGTGAGTGTTGCGCTACATGACTGCTTTGTTTCCCTAACTTTGCACCGAAGGAAAGCAATTCACACGCAAAGCACGTGTCTTGTGAAGCGTCGCTTGTGACGTGTCCTCGTCGTCAATTAAGTCTGATGATTTGCAAGGCACTGATAGTCTATCATTATTATTAGAGATGCACGATAGCTTTTTTTTTTTTTTTAAACGATACCGACACTGATAACTTTCTGCTTCCCAAGACTGATATGGTACCCATAACCTTTTTATATCTATTTTCTTTTTAATTTTGTTTTAAGTGTAGTTTGTGCACACCTGGAGGTAAACAGGTGTGATTTGACCAACTGTACCTGTTGATTTATCCTAATCAGATATCATGACATTACTACTACCACATCACTACTATCAGGAGAACCAGAGTATAGAGCAGGAGGAGCCACCTGCTGTGGCCCAGCAAGGTGCACTGTATTCGGGCACACGCTCCGAGCAGCCGGTGTGACGCCACGAAGGTCTCTGGTAAATCTTTTGCACTTTTCAAATGCCGCGGTGCTGGCGTTTCAGGTGGCTGATAAGGTCTTTTGTGTGCTTGATGTCCCCCCTCCCAATGTGTAGCATTTGGTACCACTAGCACACGAAATGTCTTCCTTGGAAAGTGAATGTTTGTTTAAATGCGAGCTCGACAGGCCGTTAATGTCACAGGGAGGAGGAAAAAAGGAGCGCTTGGTTTGCTCACCCGCACAGTACGGGTAATCTCGCCTCATTGGAGAGGGTTTGTTTTTTTTTAATGTTATCGGCTTTATCGGTATGACAGCGTAATTGCCCCATATCGGCCCGATAATTATCGTGCACCCCTAATTTATGATTATCATCATCATCATCAGTGTTTGAACTGCATCACTGGTAAGAGTCAGCTTTACTGCACAGGTCAAATTCAATCACGTGTACGACAAAACATTCAATAACACATCCGTGATGGCGTCGTCATTCATTGTGAAGTTTCTCAGTGTGATACCCACTGTTTTTCATATGAATTACAGTCATTTAATGTGATTTTCTGGAAGGATATTCACTCGTGTTTTGGCGTCTGGTGGCTCGCCGGGCCAGTCAAGGTCAGTATCTGTGGACAGAATTGTCGCTTCATGAGGTACAGTAATCCCTCCTGTATGGTGGTCGGTTAATCGCTTCCAGATCCGACCGCGACAAGTGAATTCACACAAAGTAGGATTCAATATTTATAAATGAAATATGTTTGTAGTTAAGGCATAGAAAACCTGTTTACCAGAGCCCTCTAGACAGGAACTAACACCCTTATAGTCACCATTACACTCCTATTATCCAATATAGTAAAGACATCTTAAGATAGTTTGCCTTGTAGTGAAGCAGAATGGGTGGACAGGAAGTGACATCAGGGTTCAGTGTTGAGTTTTAGCTTGTGGGCTATGGCCACAACAGTAGCCCGCATTATTATTATGATTATTATTATTATAACTGCACCTGTTGTGAGATCATATAAAGCTGCAATAAAAGCCTGTTGCTCAAGTCTGGTGCTTGTCTCACCAAACAATTACTGACACCTGGTGGCCAATGTAGAACACTACATTGACAAGTTGAATGCTGGTTTTAACTTGGATTTCAGTTCACTTTGCCGTTTTTATGCTCGGAAATGCTTCATTTGGGCAAAGAGTAAGTACAATTTTCCTACATTTTAAACTAATAGTAGGCCGTAGCCAACCACGAAACCGTGAGCATTTTTGAAACACCGCAATGTAGCGAGGGACGGCTGTACACCAGAAAACGCCACGCAAATTCAAAAGATCACCACAATGCATCCTATCGGGCAGCTTCTGGACCGTCCCCATGCTGTCCAAATACAGACGTTGCTCTACCCAGTGGTCAATTCCGGTTGTATAGACCGATGCACAACTCATAACTTCAACAAAACGAATAATAATAATATTAATATTAATAATAATAATAATACCATTTCTGGCCCATGTTGAGATGGACGGGGTGTACCCAATGAAGTGTCCATTACCAATATGTAAATCAGATTTTTGTACAACAGTGGCATGCGTTTGAAGGTGAACACGCCAGGCGTTTATTATTAACGTGAGCTAAAGGCACAGCTAACCCTGCGGTGAAGATGTTCTGGCTCAGTGCAAGACGGCGTGGAGACATTCTTATAGATATTTTTTACATTTGCTGGAGTAGCTCTGGATTATTTCAGGCGCTCGGCATGGAGGAAACATTTGGTGCCGAGCGTCTCTTTGGTCACGTATTACACACGCACGACATCGACGGATGCAAGGAAGGAAGGAAGATGAGAAGCGGATGGTTCGAGTGCTAACAGCGCACCCGCATCGGATGAAAAGTGTCGCTAGCATGACGCACATTCACGTGAGATAGGAAAAAGACCCTGTACTCGGCGAGCACTGCAGCGTCCGCGGCCGCGCAGTTGCCCGGTCGGCGACCTCTTGCCACGTATTCCACTGCTGCTTTTTGTGGGCGGGGCTACATTTGCGCAGCTAACCAAATCACCCGACGGCGCTGTACGTTGTTTGGCTAAATAAATTCATTCTAGGCCACAAACTCTTCCTGATGTTTGCAGCCCGACAGAAGAGTGGCTGCTGTGTTATTTATACTTTATAATAAATAATAAAACTTTGTTGATACATTGATATAAGACGGCAAAAAACGCTGGATGAGGCAGCAGTTTATAAAAATTCAAAAAATGTATATTACTAATTTGTTTTAGTAAACGAGTCTCCAAGAATAGATAGTCCGTTGGGAATGTTTGGCGGCACTGTTAGCGCCAGGTGTGGAAGCCACGCCCCTTGCAGGACCAGCAGACACCAGAGGAGGCGCTCCCAGTCAGGACGGGAAGAAGATTCCACAGGTTGTCCCGGTCCTTCCCTCTGCCGTCCAAACAACCACCGCTTCTCCACAACGAGGCCTCAGATGGTGACACGAAACGATTCCCAGCTGTCGTCTTTGCCGATGCTCCCGCCGTTCTTTGCCGCCGCCGTCATCTCGCTCCCGGCCTCTGCGCCCGGCTGGTCCCCGGTGGGCGTGGCGCCCGCGTCCGGGTAGTACTCGTCGTCCTCGTCGAAGTATCCGTTGTCCATCATGCTGAGGCTGGAGGCGGCGCTCAGGTCCTGGCAGCTGCCCTTGTACTCCTGGATGGACTCGTGCAGCGACCACAGCTGGCACAGCAGGGACATGTCCTGCTGGCGCAAGCCCACCTACAGGGGGCGGCCACGAGAACCCGATTAAAGACCCGCTAACAGACAACATGCCAGCCGGTAAAACCTGTACGAATGGCACCTCCACAGACGAATTGAACCTGGCTATTTTGCACCTCTGGAGGTAGTACCAGATGTGGGATGGTGCCTGTGTGCAAGGGGACGCCAAAAAGGTAGGACAAGGACGGGACGTTCGACACCCCACATTGTCCGACAAGTATTTAAAACGCCAGCACACACTTATCTTCCACTTTGCTGTGTTCTGCAGGATGTGTGTGAAATGCGCCACCACTTGGTTGGAATCTGTCCTGGAGTTGGCGCATGAATACATTTGCTTACAACTTAACTTTGCGATACCCGACTTGTGCATCTGAATGCAAAAAAACATTGGCCTTCCGTCTTTTCTGCTTGTTTTAATGAGGAATAACCACAACTTAACACGTCTCCGACTGTGTCAGTCAAAGGCGGAATGTTTGACGAAGCCATTGTAATGGATGCCATTAGTGTACGCAAACAAGAGCGCAGAGGAGCTTGAAATGCCGTTCTGCTGCACGCCACCCAGCTGACAATGCACATTGTTTGACCGCAGGGTCACTGCGCTCCCTGCATAAACAAATCACAGACGCGCCAGTCAGAGTTGTTCAAACAGAGCTAGTCGCTTGGTCAACTGGGAAGGGACTCTTTGGAAAACACGCTGACAATTTAAGACTGCAGCCTCAAGTGAAAAACACTCCCAGATTAGCCTCGACCCGAGGACGCAAAAGCAGGAAGAGGATTTAACAAAGCTCTGCCGGCGTGGAGAAGAAGAGATGATGTTTCTGCAGGCATCTGGTGCTTGGCGTCAAGTGTTATGTTACACATTGACCAGAGCTGCCAGAAGGAATCTGGTTTCTGATAGCGAAACAAATATGTATATATGTATACATTTTTTACAACGTATCAGGAGGAACACAAGCCTCAAGCCATGTCGTGTGCCAGACGTCGCTTAACAAATGCAAGTTTGTAACGCAAGCATGTGGAAAAAAAACGAGATTACATGACGAAACGTATTTTAAGCGGTTGACGTGAAGAACGTGGGGTCTTTTAACCAATCGACAGCAAAACTAGTGTAGTTATTATAACGTTTAGTGTTAATGAAGATTAAATGACAAAACATGTAATTTGAGGGTTGGTCGATTGTTCGCCTGGCAGTGAAAATGAACTCCGAACACATTGGAAAGTTGCTCATTCGATTTGATGAAGAGTGTGAATTACACATAATAATGAAGCCGAATATAACAGAACATGTTATTCATGAGCTAATACTATCGATTATGCTGTGAGGGAAGGTAAAGTGTGCAAGAGTAGGGTGATACGTAAAAGTGTGACTTTCTTTAAGGGAGTCTGGCATACGTTACCATCTCTTTCCGCAGGAGAGCCAGGGCGGCGTCGAGGCTGGCGGGCTTGTTGGCCAGCAGGTTGTCGGCGTTGTTCCTGCCTCGGCTCAGGTCGTCCTGGATCATGGTCTTCTTCACGTACATCCTCTCCATGTCCCTCCAGGAGCCGCCGCTGGAGTTGAGTAAGCCGCTCAGGCTCTTGGGTAGCGGTGGCAGACCGTCGATGCACGCCATTCCCCCCGCCGTGCCATTGGACGACTTCCCGTTCATGGCGACGTGTAGCGGCCCAGCGACACAGTAAAAAAAAACGTCACCTTTTGTGACTAACACCTGTCTGTTAGTCGCGCTGTTGTGTTTGTCACACAAAAGACGGCGACAAGGAGACACCTCTGTGGGACACGCAGCAACTGCCTCCGCCTGGGGACACTGGAGACGCCATGTCAAGTCTTCCGGACTGGAGGCAGAAAGAGCTACTTCCGGTGTGAACTTCACACAAATAACTGCTGGGAAAGCCACACAAATCTAAAATAAAAAAAAGAAAACATTTTTAAAAAGCCGATGGGTATTTCCTTACGAAGAGTGATCCAGTACAAATTAAAACATATTTAACTCACTCATTCTCATTCTTCAATTTACTTTATTACAAACCTTTTACTTTTATTCTGAAGTCGACGTCCCTGGTGCTGTTGTCGACCTTTCTGTAACGTTTGACGCTGTGGCTGTGAAATTAAATCAACTTCCGGTCTTTTAATGCTGTGGCTTCTGGGCGTCTCCTTGCAGGCAGCAAAAGAACATTTCGTTTTTTCAACCATGTGGCAATTCACTCTGTTATTATGACCATACTGTCTTTTAAACAAATTAAACAGCCTTAAAAAAGTGTTTTATGACACCTTACAATGCACCAAAATATCAACATGAAGGATAAAGTAGTGCGTTTTAATCAAGCCATTCATTTTTTCTAGCACTTAGGCTAGAGCTGGAGCCGATCCCGCCTGGCTATAAGAAGCGGGGTACACTCTGGACTGGTCACCTGTCAATCACACGCAACATACTGTCTGTCACAACATGCATGTTTTGGGGATGTGGGAGGAGAACACCGACACCAGCACGCGGAAAAACATGCAAATTTCCTGTTCTCCTGACTGTGAGGCAGACATGCCAACCACGAGGCCACCATCCCACCCTGCATTCTAATCCACTTTCAATTATTGCTTAATCTGCCTTTTTTTGGAAGAGTAACATTATTTGTAATCTGAGTTGATATCCTGATAATGTTTTTTTTTTTAAATACATAATCCTTCATGTCTGCAAAGTTACTCCAAGCAATAAAACAAATGGATAGCTTTTCCTCTAATGTGTGTGTGTGAGAGACAATGGTACAAAGGACAGATGGTGGGCTTCACTTCCAGCCCCGCCTGCAGCCCCGTCACGACTATAAACGCAACAATAACAATGAAAGCAGCACACACACACAGTCAGACGCATGAAACCTAAAGAGATGTTTTTCTGTTTTAAATCTGATGCGAAATCTGATTCACTTCCCAAAGTAGTAGTAGTGTGAAGGGGTACTGAAAACATGGACGTCTAATTTCACTTTCCGGCACATTAGTGTTGTTGTAGCATCTGGAGAGGGGCGGAGCTAGAAACAATGCATGCCACTGATTGGTTAACACAGAAAGTAAAACTACAAAAATTGTTAAAGTATTGATACTTGCACAAAAAATTAAATACATATAAACTACTTTTACTATACTAGTTAAGCACCAAGAAAGACTATTAACAGAATAATTGAATAATACATATTGAATAATATGTAAATTAGGGATGCACAATTATCCGGCTGATATGAGGGAATTATGATGACATACAGATAAATACAATAACATTAAAAATAGCTCCGATAACTATAATAATAAAAAATAAGGTGAGATTACCTGTACTGTGTGGGTGAGCAAATCAAGCGCTCACTAGTAAACAAACATTCACTTTAAGAGGAAGCCACTTTGTATGCTAGTCGTACCACAAGCGCCGTGATGAGGGGAAAAAAAACCCATCGAGCACACAAAAAACCTTATCAGCCACCTGAAACGCCACATCGCTACCACGCTTGGGGCTTGTGGTGCCGCGGTGCTTGAAAAGTGCTAAAGGTTTGCCAGAGACCTCCGTGGCGTCACATTGGCTGCTCGGTGCGTGTGTCCGAATACAGTGCACCTTCCTGGGCCACAGCAGGTGGCTCCCTCCGCTCTATACTCTGGTTCTCCTGATAGTAGTGATGTGGTAGTAGTAATGTCATGATATTTGATTAGGACAAATCAACAGGTACTGTTGGTCAAATCCTAATTTCTTCCAGTCCTTCTTACCTCCAGGTGTGCACAAACTACTATGATATATTAATATCATTTATTAGTTTCATCAAGTGCATTCATGCATGTTCTGACTTTGATGTCTGAGCCCTGCTGGCCTGGTGAGGAACTGCGCACTTTCTACGACAGCGTTTTTGTTTTTGTTTTATGTCCTTGAAAGCCAAACTAATCTTCCTGGTGTTGGAACAATTAGCTGCACAGCGTGAAGGGGATAATCCAGGACCCGCATCACTTTTATCACTGTACGCTGACAGCGCACAGGAGATTAATGTGTGCCGGGACCCCCCGCGGAGTGGAGGGGATGCACGCAACCCCGGCAGGCTTCTGCTCATCCAAAAAGAACAAGCAGTTAGCATCGCTAGCAAATAACGATTAAAAAAAAAAACAGCTCCTGTCTGGGCTTTTCAATGCAATTGTATACGAGACGCACGTACCTAACGATAAGTGTTCATTTCAAATATATTTTGAATAGAAATAGCTTTATTTGTAGAACAAGCAGAACAGTCTTTTAAAACAGCAGTAAAAAAAACAACACACATGAAACGGGCTTCAAGTCAAAAGTCAATTTCGCTAAGGCACAACTTGACTGGGAATGAAGGCGATTTGTTTCCAAGCTATAAAACACACAGCACTTGAAAATCCTCAGTGGGCAAACATTGCACTATAAAAACCACTCTGGAGCAAAACTCACCTGCCACTTCATTAGGTACCCCTGCAACAAATGCAAAAATATGCATTCATTCAACACTAATAGTAGTAATGTTAATTATTGTGCTTGTGGTTTGGAGCGCATCATACTGACACCTTTTTTTCCTGAATCGTTATTTAATCTGGATAAAAACAATTACTTTTTATTTGTGCAATTGGTATTTTGCACACGGGAAAGTGTCAAAAAGAGTGTAATAGAAGTTGTGCTGACATATTCATTCCATTCCAAAGCTACGGCAGGCTTTCTAAATGAATGAGAAGTATGCATTTATTTCACACTAATAATAATGTTGACGATTGCGCTTATCACACTGACCCCTCTCATGGACACACATTATCCTTACTCTGACAATTTCAAGTTCATCTGGGTTTTTTAAACTGGAAATGAGATCATATTGCTTTTTTCATGTTTGCCTTTTGTGTTCACATGCAGCAAATATTAATATTGCAGCAACATGTGCTCTTATTTGCGCCCTGGGAGGAGATTCAGTTGGGGTCTTGCGTTGAAAAGTGTGATGTAGAGCATTTTAATCAACGGCACATTAAGAATACTAGATATTATTCTACCGTGTTTCATATAATGAACATCTCTTAAAGGAAAAATGCACTTTTTTTGGGAATGTTGCCCATCATCCACCATCCATGAGACATGAACACGTCTTTCTTTTTTCTGTGCGTTCTAAAAATATAAAACCAGATAAAAAGAGGCAGCCAAGAATGAACGTAATAAGACGCGCCTATTCAACCTATAAAGCCTTCTGAAAAAAAAACCCAAAAAAGCACCAACAATGCACCATTTCCATAACGTGACCTGCATATTAACCAAGCTACAGTGACATTGTTATTATTATTATTGTTATTAACATTGTTACGCCCAAGAACTACGTTACTGGCGTAGTGACACCTCGCCACACCAAACCGGCTAGCTACTAGCCGGCTAACAATTAGCTTCTCCACACACTCGCTCACAATGCGTCAGGCCACTAGCGAAAGGTAACG
This sequence comes from Dunckerocampus dactyliophorus, assembly GCF_027744805.1. Lineage (NCBI taxonomy): Eukaryota > Metazoa > Chordata > Actinopteri > Syngnathiformes > Syngnathidae > Dunckerocampus > Dunckerocampus dactyliophorus. Next base: position 16,918,046 of record NC_072837.1, on the reverse strand, counting down.
CTACATATTGGAGCTGCCACCACTGCTGCTGTGTTTTTGTTTTTAACAGAGCAGCAGGAAGCTTTTCAGTTAACGCTAGGTATAGCATTCCTTTCTATGTTGCTATGTGCCACCCAGGAAGGAAGTTCCCAAAATACTGTAAGTATTCCATGTTATCATGAATGTACCTGTTACTACATGCTCACAGCATGGATAGAGAACCATAAAACCTTGTTGGAGCTTTTTGGAGGCGTTTTAATAGCGACCGTTCTAGGCGGAATAGGTGTGTTCCATTACGTGCATTAATCACCTGCCTCTTTTTACCTGTTTTTTATATCTTTCGAACACACAGAAAAGAAAAACGTGCGTTCATGTCTCACATAAGGATTGTGGATGATGGGTAACATTCCAAAAAAAGTGCACTTTTCCTTTAAGACAAGGTCTTCTCTCATTTTGCTACTTTCTTGGGTCATTTGCAGCTAAAATAGTGGATAAATAAATTGTTTATACCCAATTAGTACACATTGTATAAAATAGCACATATTCTAAGCACAAGGATACACGTTAAAGTGACAGGGGCGTACCTAATGAAGTGGACATCCCGGAGTGGTGCTGGTTCAGGAGAGGCAGGAGTCAAGATGCTGGTTGATGTTTGTCTCCTGCACGCTGGCCTCACACACGGGACAGTTGACCATCACCACAACAGAAGAGGAATACGAGGAGGAGGCGGAGCTAGCTTGCGGCGCTGAGGCAGGTAGCGTCTCTTTGGACTCGATCCTCAGCCTCTTGTTGAAGACGTCAAAGATGCTGTACGAGTCCTCCGGCGGCCTCTTTTTGGACTGGGGTGGCTCGGCGACGGTGGTGGTGCTGCCGCTCGGGATGGATGAAGTACATTTGGGACGCTGTGATGTTCCCGCCGAGGACACTGGGATGCTGTTATTGTTGCCATTACAAGCGGCAGCGCGAAGATCAGTTTGTGAGTCTGCGGCGGACGAGCGTCTTGCTGACTTGGTGAAAAGATCCTCAATGGACGGCTGCGTGCCTCTTTCTGCTCCTTGACTTTTATCAGCACCACGAGAAGTTTTGGAGATCCTCACAGGCGAGCCGTTGATGCTGACGAACACTTTGGTGTTTGCTACAGACTTCTTTAGGAGCGTCTTCTGGTCCAGCGAGGGAAACAACCCTCCTCCTGTCATGTTGTGAGGACGCTTCAGGGGAGGACTGCCAGAGGAGGCGGGGCCAGATGAGGAGGTAGGTGGAGGGGCTGAGCCCTTGGACGGCGTCCCGCCGAGGACCAAGCCTTTTCCGCTGAATGGGATGATGTCCCGAATATCCCGAGACACAAACCCTGACCCTGAGAGACACAACAAATTAGTGTTAATGCCAAAAATAGCTAATTAATTTGACTAATTAATTACGTGAAATGTTTAGCATCATTAACGCATGTGCATTATGTCTGTTATGATGGCGGCATGCTTACAGAGTCACACAGAGTCTGACGCTCTTTTATAACTTTATTCCTACCTAAACGCATCAACAGCAGTGCAATTCCAGCGCCATATATGTATCTCACTCACAAACACGTCTCTAGTCTTCCTTGGATCCACACTTCCTCGTTGTTACTAGGCAACCGTGAGATGTATTCACGGACACTACGAAAATCATCAATAATCAACAATATCGTTATTATGCGTGTATGTATGGTCTAAGTAAACCAAAACACAAAGAAAAACAATACGTGCATATTCTCTTACTGACTCTTACTGTCTGTGAACGCAACTCTTCATGGCTCGTAACGACACGGTTAAAGTGTAGTTCAAATGTTGTGCTACTGTTAGAGACTTGTGTTAGACAAATTCATTTTCGGACATGTGTGCTATCTTTCAGCTTGACTTACAGTTTCAGTTCATTCGGAGCTGCTAATACACACAAATGTATCTGCTCATTTATCGTTTTCTTCAGAAAATAAAAAATAATAATGATCAAATAGAAAATTGAGTAAAACTGGGCACATTAATCACAGGGTTGCAAATGATGATTAATCATGATTAATTAAGTTGAAAACTGTGATTAATTTGATGAACATTTTTCATCATTTGACAGCCCTAGATACTATTAAATATCCCCCCAAAGCAATTTTTATGCAATAAAGCCAATAAAAACATATACAAAAAAGATAGCAAAATCAAAGAAAGGTATTTTAAAAATACATAAAAGGAAAAATACATTGGAAAAAAATATTGCTAAATGGGAAAAAATTGTCAAAAATAAAAAAACAAATTCATTTAGCTTTAATTTTAAGAAAATAATTAGGGGTGCATGATCAATCAGGCCCATGTGAGGGAATACTAATAAATCCGCTAACATTAAAAATATCTCCGATGACCGACAATTTAGAAAAACGTTCAAATGAGGCAAGATTACCCGTACTATGCAGGCGAGCAAATCAAGCTCTCCCTTTCTCTCCTGCTTGTCATGTTAACGGCCTGCCATAACCTCCCCTGAGCTCACTTGTAAACAAACATTTACTGTTTCAGAGACATTCCGTGTGCTAGTTGTACCAAATGCTCCACGACCGGGGGGGGGGACATCGAGCGCACAAAAAACCTTATCAGCCACCTGATAACATCGCTACCACGAGTGCTGCGTTTGTAAAGTGCAAAAGGTTTGCCAGAGACCTCCGTCGCGTCACACCGGCATGTGCCCGAATACAGTGCACCTTGCTGGGCCACAGTAGGTGGCTCCTCCTGCTCGACACTCTGGTTCTCCTGATAGTAGGGATGTGGTAGTAGTAATGTCATGATATCTGATTAGGACAAATCAACAGGTACAGTTGGGCAAATCCTAATTAGTTACAGTCCTTACCATCAGGTGTGCACAAACTACACTTAAATCTATAGAAGTTGTGTTTAAATTTAAAAAAGCAGATATAAAAAAAAAAGTTATTGGTCATCTTTACCATATCGGTCCAGAGAAGCAGAAAGTTACTATATTGTTAATATATTGTGTATCTCTAAAAACAATTATAATAAAACAACTATTATTAGAGAATTTTTTAAATTTATATATACAATGTAAAACATTATAACTATAATAAAATATTAAAATATGAAAGACAATTAAAAAAGTTATTTACAAACAAAAAAATATTAAAAAATGAAAGTGTGGGGGCCTTTGGGATATTTTTTATTTTGGTAAAAAAGTGATTATTTACATAAAGTTATTATACACATGTCTCAAGAAGCATAACAGCAGGGAGCATTATTAATATTTTACAGTTTTACGAGTATTCTTCCATTTTTACAATATGCTGCAGGCCAATAAAAACAAGAGGCGCTGGCCACAAATGGCACCCCGAGCCATAACTTGGTAACACTGCCCCAAGTTATTTACTGTGTGATTCCCCCCGCATTAAATGATGCATAATAAAATGATGTTGAAAACTGACTATGATATGGAATTTGACAACAAAGTCACTTTTCCAATCAAGCCTTTCTTACCTGAAGGCTTTTCCCTGGCAGACGTCTTCCCGTTTGTTTCAACCTCTTTCTTGCCTTTCTTCTTGCCGTACCCCTCAGGCTCCTTCACCTTGGTGTAGGTGCCCCCGCATGTCCTCTGGTGGTCCCCCCACCAGGGGTCCAGGGCTGAGGGGGCCCGATTCATGGCCCTCTTCACGTAGCCAAAGTAGGGCCTTCGGTTCTGGCAGGGCCCGTCGCAACGCCACCAGTGCTGGCGGTACACGTCCACCTCGTCGTTGAAGTTGTGGTACACCTGGGGAAGGGTGGGGTTGGGGGGATATTTCAGTAGAGCTCCAAAAGGTTGACGAACGAGACGCTTACTGTGATGTTGGTCCCGCTGTCCTTGTTGATGCGGTTCATGTGCTTGCAGAACTCGGGCCCGTGGCCTTCGCGGTCTCGGTTGTTGTGGGTCACAAACAGGAGAGCGTGGATCATCTCATGGAGGAGAGTCTGTGAGGACAACGGCAGGTCTTTGAAGGTTTACATCTACTGGATTAAAGTCCCAAGTGCAAGGGTCCGGCTCACCTCCACCAGGTCTTTCCTGGGTCTGAGCTTGAGAAGAGGCTCACTGAGCCTGATAGAACACAGTCCGCCTCGCCCCTCGTATGAACACACACCCGCACACCTGCAGCACAACACGGCAGGACACATTGAGACAGGCTTAGCAGCATCCAGGCCAGCATTACAGAGCTCCAGACTGCAACTAAATAGTCGCATTTTGTGACTAAGTGCGACCAGATAAAAGTATGCGTCCCATATTGAGTTGACAAGGGATGTCCCGTATTAGCATGAGAATGAAAAACTGCCTGTGAAATCTGAAATCTCAGTTTTTAATAATGACAATTTGCATATCCTCCAGATTTGTTTTTTTTTAACCACAGTGACATTTTGTCTTAAAACAAAAAGCAATGAAGCTCATTCAGAGCTCGTTTTTCCCCCATGAGTCATCAACTTTACTTAAATATGTTATATATTGTTTGTAATTACGTTCTACATTGTTCGGTTTTTGAAAGCGAACGGTAAATTCTCAAAAATTACATTTATAGTTCATGACACCTACCTACCCACCCCCTAATCTGTCTGGGGACACAGGTACTTGTATGATATGCTGCGATGTACTCACCACTCATTGACTGTAGGTCAATTACTCACAGTGTCATCCTGGGGCTCCACTTAACCTCCACGCCGCTGAGCTTGTCCCAGAAGAACCTGCTGTTGAACTCCAGGAACATGGCCCTGACATCCGGAGTCGGGTCCAGCGTCTCCCACGACGGATCCACGATGGACAGTGGCCTCTCAGGGTTCACACTTCGCTTCCAGGGCACAAGTGCGCCGCCGTTGATTTCCACTTTCCGTTTATTGGCACTTTGTCCGACGTCGTTGGATGCCAAAATAGGAGCATCGTACTCGTTGTTGAACTGTTCTTGAAGATGAAGGGCTAGCAGGTAGTCTTCATCCATCACAAAAAGGCTAATAGCAGTTAGCTTCCTGCTGCTAACCGGTCAACAACTCCAGTCTGTGCAGTGCTCCCAAAGGTGAGCCAGCCACCGCAGCCCGGATAGTGTCTGTCAGCTGTATGCTGCGTGGGCATAACGGATTTATGTGAACATTTACGACTACGTCTATATGCTGTGTTGACCAAATGTCTGTTGCCGCCACAGTGCGTAATCATGGCGGAACACCCCAAACACTTCCGGTGTCTATTTCGAAATACAACTCATTAAACACAGAGGCGGCGTTTATCGTGATTCAGCAGGTATCAGATAATTAAGCCAATTATTTTCTACTTTGCATACACGAGGAACAATTGCTCAATGTTCACCTGCCTTAGCTTGAATGGGAGTAATTTGTAAACATTTTTTGCATTTACTCTGGTAGACACACTTCCTTTTCCGATCTAATCTTGTCGGAAATTTGCTTTGCAGTTAAAAAGTAACACGACGATTACGAGTTGTGATAATAATAAGTGAAAAGTGCTTTTAATGGCCATTTTATAATATAATATAATGAAACAGACTAACCAGTCAACTGGTGATAACACTTGTGCGACTGTGTCCGTTTTGGAAAAACGTTTGTATATATTTTTGTTGGCCAGCTCCCCCCTCACATCCAAATCTTGTGACGTAACAGGGTGTCACCCAGTTTACTGCTTCCTGTTTTTGTTTGCCAGTAGACGTGGATGAACTGTCTTCTGCTTATTTTAGTGTATAGTTATCGGTTGTTCTGTCAAACGTTAATTTTACAGAACGTTAAAGTTAAACGCCGAGCAAGATGTCGGAAACGGGAAATCGATTACGAAGGCTGCTCGAGTCGCCCAATTTCGACCCGCAGAACTACGTGAAGCAACTGTCCCAGCAGTCCGATGGCGACAGAGACCTGCAGGAGCATAGGCAGAAAATCCAAAACCTGGCCGACGAAACGGCTCAAAACCTGAAGAAAAATGTCTACAAGAACTACAGGCAGTTCATTGAGACAGCCAAGGAGATATCGTACCTGGAGAGCGAGATGTACCAGCTGAGCCACATCCTGACGGAGCAGAAGAGCATTATGGAGAGCGTCACGCAGGCCCTCCTGTCCACGGACAAGGACGAGACTTCCAAGGAGATGCAGGCTGCATTCCCCAAAGAAACCGAGGAGGTGAAGCAGAGGACCCTGACATCACTGTTGGAGAAAGTGGAGGGTGGTAAAAACATCATGGACACCCCTGGAAGGCACCTGGTGTACAATGGCGACCTTGTGGAGTACGATGTGGACAACATGTCCCCCATCCAGAAGGTGCACGCCTTTCTAATGAACGACTGCCTGCTGATAGCCACCTGGCTGCCCAACCGGCGCGGCACGGTCAAGTACAAATACAACGCCTTGTACGACCTGGAGAGCTTTGCTGTGGTCAATGTGAAGGACAACCCTCCCATGAAGGACATGTTCAAGATCCTCATGTTCCCAGACAGTCGCATCTTCCAGGCGGAGAACAGCAAGATCAAGAAGGAGTGGCTGGAGATCCTGGATGAAACCAAGAAGAACAAAGCCAGCAAGGACAGACGCAAGAAAGAGGAGGAGGTCCCGACGTCCCCCGTGAGGGCCGAGGTGTCCACCAACCCCTTTGACGAGGACGACAGCGAGCAAGCTGACACTGGGGAGAGTGTGGACCTCAGTCTGGAGTGGATCCAGGAGCTTCCGGAGGATCTGGACGTGTGCATCGCCCAGAGGGACTTTGAGGGCGCCGTGGACCTGCTGGACAAGCTCAACGAGTACCTCAAAGACCAGCCGATCACGCAGAAAGTCAAAGAGCTCAGGAACAAGGTGGACGAGCGTGTGCGGCAGCTGACCGAGGTCCTGGTCTTTGAGTTGTCTCCTGATCGATCCCTTCGAGGTGGACCCAAAGCCACCAGGCGGGCCGTGTCCCAGCTCATCAGACTAGGTTCTGATCCTATTAAATGTGGTGTTGGTGCGGAGAAGTGTGCCTTCAATGTGATCTTTTCTTCCAGGCCAGTCCACCAAGGCCTGTGAGCTCTTCCTGAAGAACCGGGCAGTGGCGGTCCAGACGGCCATACGCCAGCTTCGCATCGAGGGGGCCACGCTGCTCTACATCCACAAGCTGTGCAACATCTTCTTCACCAGCCTGCTGGAGACCGCCAAGGAGTTTGAGATGGACTTTGCCGGGAACACGGGCTGCTACTCTGCGTTTGTGGTCTGGTCCAGGTCCGCCATGAGGATGTTTGTGGACGCCTTCAGCAAGCAGGTGGGCACACGACGGCAGGGAACGGGAAGAACAGTCGCGGCGTGTGTGGTTGTCCGTGTAAAAGTCCAACTTGCGTCTCTGATAGGTGTTTGACAGCAAGGAGAGCCTGTCGACGGCGGCCGAGTGCGTCAAGGTGGCCAAGGAGCACTGCCAGCAGCTGACGGAGATCGGCCTGGACCTGACTTTCACGCTGCAATCGCTGCTGGTCAAAGACATCAAGGCGGCGCTCCTCAGCTACAAGGACATCATCATGGAAGCCACCAAGCATCGCAACTCTGAGGAGATGTGGAGGAGGATGAACCTCATGACACCCGAGGCCCTGGCCAAGCTCAAGGTAACCCTTTGGACTTCACGCTGGTGCTCTTCACTTAGAAGGGTGTCTTCTCATGACTTTACTTGTCGTTTAGCAAGAATCTAAAAATATATATAATATATGAGATAACAAACTGAACATATATTTAATAAGAACCTACCATTTTGTACGAAAACCAGGCTTCGCTACACATCTTAAAATACAGCATGGATCGCTGCCAACTGTATGTCAGCCTGCTACAGACGTGGGGGCAGGACGTTTGATCCGTGTGTTTTTCTTTTAAGCTCACCTAGCATGATGTTCCTGTTAAGATGCGGTTGTAATGATAGCATGTGGCTCACAGAGCTATGCTAGCCATCGCTAACGTTGGCGTCCTCCTCAATGTTAGATTGTTGTGTGTGATATATGACATCCATTACGCCTCACAGACTCAATGGGAAAAGTAGGGCATAGAGTAGCGTCCTCACACAGTCACACAGAGTCTTACGCTCTCTAGCGCTAACTTTATTGCTACCTTAACACATCAACAGCAGTGCAATTCCGACGCCATATACTGTATGTACCTCCAACTCACTAACACGTCTCGAGTTTGCTCAGCATCGGGACCACACTTCCTCATTGTCACTAGACGACGGCGAGGTGCACTCACTGACACTCTGAACATTACAAAGACATCTTTATTATGCGTGTACGTGTGGTACAGTAAGTGGATATTCTTATCGCTCACGAACATACAGTAACTCTTACTGCAGAAGTGCAGTCTGCTGCTAAATTACACTCAGCGAAAAAATACTACTGTAGAAATAAAATACCAAGCAGTTTTTCCCCATAGTAACCGTTGTCCGTGTGTTCTTTTCCCACGCAGGACGAGATGCGCTCAAGCGGCATGAGCACGTTCGACATGTACACGGGCGTCGACTGCTGGGTGAACCTGAGCTACACGGTGGTGGCCTTCACCAAGCAGATGCTGAGCTTCCTGGAGGAGGGCCTGAAGCTCTACATCCCCGAGCTTCACATGGTGCTGCTGGAGAGCCTGCGCGAGATCATCCTGGTGGCCGTGCAGCACGTGGACTACAGCCTGCGCTGCGAGCAGGACCCCGAGAAGAAGGCCTTCATCGTGCTCAACGCCGCCTTCCTCCACGACACTGTGCTGCCCGAGGTGGAGCGCCGCTTCGAGGAGGGCGTGGGCAAGCCCGCCAAGCAGCTGCAGGACCTCAGGAAGAGCACTAGGCCCGTACGGATCAACCCGGAGAGCACCACATCTCTCGTTTGAAACAATGTCATTTTGGTTGGCCATATTATTAGGTACCCACCACTTCATTAGGTACACCTGCTTATGTCAGGTGTAAAAGAAAGCCAACTGCTGCCAAACGTCTGCTCAATTGAACACTCGCTCTCAAACTATTGAGCAGCAAACAATGTAACATTTATTATTATTTTGGATGCTTAGATTATCATTGGATCAAAAGGGATGACTGACAAGTGAATGCATATTTAAATGCTGTATTGATCAAATGCGCAGGGAAATAAATGATTTGTCAACAGTGCTCCAATTTCAACTTAAATGTCAGCCAGTGATGCAGCATTTGTACGTCAAATCTTTCCTCTTCTGGTCAGTGCTGATGCTAGACGACACTTTGAGTCTCACAACTATTTTTAGTAGCGGTGCATGATTATTATCGGTTTGATATCAGGGAATTATGATGTCATACCGATAAATCCAATAACCAATAATCATTTTTAATAAATGATCCAATTAGGAAAGACTACACGTACTGTGCGGGTGAGCAAATATGTTGACGGCCTGTCGTAACTTCCCCTGAGCTCACTTGCAAACATTCACTTTAAGAGTGAATGTTACACAAAAAACCCTATCAGCCACCCGAAACGCCAGTGTTGCGGTGTGTGAAAAGTGCAAAAGGTTTGCCAGAGACCTCAGTGGCGTCACACCGGCTGCTCGGAGCGTGTGCCCAAATACAGTGCACCTTGCTGGGCCACGCCAAGTGTCTCCTCCTGCTCTATACTGTAATGTCTAGTGTAATGTCATGATATTTGCTTAGGGCAAATCAACAGGTCCAGTTGGTCAAATCCAAATTTGTTCCAGTCCTTCTGACTACAGTTTATACACTGGTGTGAAAAAGTGTTTGCCCCCTTCCTGATTTCTTATTTTTTTGTATGTTTGTCACACTTAAATCTCTCAAACAAATTTAAATTAGTCAGTGATAACACAACATAACACAAAATGCAGTTTTTAAATGAAACGTTCTATTATTGAAGGAGGAATTAAAACCCAAAGCTACATGTCCCTGTGTGAAAAAGTGATTGCCCCCTAAACCTAAGAACTGGTTGGGCCCCCCTTAGCAGCAACAACTGCAATCAAGCGTTTGTGATAACTTGCAATGAGTCTCTTACAGCGCTGGGGAGGAATTTTGGCCCAATCATCTTTGCAGAATTGTTGTCATTCAGCCACATTGGAGGCTTTTCCAGCATGAAGCGCCTTTTTAAGGTCATCCACAGCATCTCAATAGGATTCAGGTCAGGACTTGGACTAGGCCACTCTGAAGTCTTCATTTTGTTTTTCTTCAGCCATTCAGAGGTGGACTTGCTGGTGTGTTTTGGATCATTGTCCTGCTGCAGAACCTAAGTTGGTTTCAGCTTGAGGTCACCAACAGATGGCCGGACATTCTCCTTCAGGATTTTTTGGTTGACAGCAGAATTCATGGCTCCATTTATCACAGCATGTCTCACCGCAGAAAAAAAGCCCCAGACCATCACACTACCACCACCATATTTTACTGTTGGTGTGATGTTCTTTTTCTGAAATGCGGCGTTACTTTTACGCCAGATGTAATGGGACACACCTTCCAAAAAGTTCAACTTTTGTCAGACTACAGAGTATTTACCCAAAGGTCTTGGGGATGATCACGATGTTTTTTGGAAAAATTGAGACAAGCCTTAATGTTCTTTTTGTTCAGCAGTGGTTTTGGTCTTTGGTCTCTGCCATGCAGGCCGTTTTTGCCCAGTGTCTTTCTTATGGTGGAGTCATGAACGCTGACCTTAACTGAGGCAAGTGCGGCCTGCAGTTCTTTGGATGTTGTTGTGGGGTCTTTTGTGACCTCTTGGATGAGTCGTCGCTGTGTTGTTGGGGTCATTTTGGTTGGCCGGCCACTCCTGGGAAGGTTCAACACTGTTTCATGTTTCCCCCCCATTTGTGGATAATGGTTTGTGGTTTTTCTCACAGGGCCATTAAAATGGTTGTTTTGTCCACAAATAAAATATCCTTCTTGTTTGTTATTACAGTACTTGAAGATACTCATTGAGAAGAAGCAAAGGCTGAGTTTGTGTGACCGTGGCATCGTGTGTGCGTGTGTGTGTGGATATTTTGAGTCTCTACTCGCCCATGCAGCACGTAATTCCGCCTCGCAGCTCATCTGGTTACGATCACGGAGGCGGTGCAGCCCTCCCGGGATGATAGTGGGAAAAGAAGCAAAGGAATTGACGCAAGTAAGGAAGGAAACACAGAGGAGGATATTACTCATGTGTTGCAAAGAGATTACAAACACATTTTTTATTTAGGCCCATTTTGTTGGAAGTAGGCGTGAGATAGATCTACGATGTATAGAATATCCTCAAAGGAAGCTATACAATAATCTTCCTTGCAGCTGTGTTTAAATCAAATCCACCAATCAACACCACTACAAGCTCCGCCTCTCTCTGGCGCATGCGTACGGCAGCCTTCCAGGGAGCTGTCCAAAGACAGTCGGTGCTGGAGTGTTTGGACAGAACACACACACACACACACACACACAATGGAGGAAGAGTTAAAATGTCCAGTGTGCGGTTCTGTGTTCAAGGAGCCCATCCTGCTTCCTTGCTCGCACAACGTGTGTCTGGCGTGTGCGCGCAGCATCAGCGTGCACACCCCGGACGGCGAGCCCCCGGTGCAACAGAGCCGAGCCTCGGCCAGCTCGGACTACGACTACCTGCTGGACGTGGACAAGATGAGCCTGTACAGCGAGACGGACAGCGGCTACGGTTCGTACACGCCCTGCCAGCTCAAGTCGCCCAACGGCGTCCGGGTGTTCCCCTCTTCCGCCGCCGCCGCGCAGCGCCTCTGCTCGCTCACCTGCCCGCTGTGCCACCGCAGCGTCTCGCTGGACGAGCGCGGTCTGCGGGGCTTGCCTCGGAACCGGCTCCTGGAGGCCATCGTGTCGCGGTACCAGCAGCACCGAGCCGTGTCCTCCTCGTCCTCTTCCTCCGGGGCTCCCAAGTGTCAGCTGTGTGACCGCAACCCGGTGGACGCGGCGGTCATGTGCGAGCAGTGCGACGTCTTCTACTGCAACGCGTGCCAGCAGCGGTGCCACCCGTCCCGCGGCCCGCTCGCCAAGCACCGCCTCGTACCGCCGCCGACTCACCAGCCGGGCCATGCGGCCTCGGCGGCGGCCGGGCAGCCCCCGGCCACCGCTCGCAAGCCGGCGACGTGCGTGGAGCACGAAGCGGAGAACTTCGTCATGTACTGCTGCAGCTGCAGAGCCCCGGTGTGCGCCAAGTGCGTGGAGGAGGGAAGGCACGCCAAACACGACGTCAAGCCGCTGGCCCTCATGTGGAAGCAACACAAAGTAAGCCAGCACGCACACTACACCCTCACCTATCACCTTTTTGCATGTCCAACTTCCACAGGCCACGTGAAGAAAGGCAACCACAATGTATCCCAGTGGGCATCCTGTAACTGGTTATGGTACAGCAGATGATCCTGCTTATGACGCCAACCCGTCTCTGTCCAACAGCTCCTCAAGTCCTGGTCCACTCTGTAATTATTGTTACTAAAAAGTGCCCGCTTAAACCGACATACATGCTCATCCACACAGTCATTTCGGTCATTTCTATGAAAAATGGTTCCAAGGCCAGTAATCCCTCATTTATGGCCGTTAATTGTATCCAGCCCTGACCGCGATAAGTGAATTTCTGTGAAGTAGGATTCAATGTTAATAAATGGAACATTATTCTAAATACAATCTTTAACATTTTTAGAGCCCTGTAGACATGAAATAACACCCCTATAGTCACCTTTACACTCCTATTATTCTTTCTTTACGTCACATTGCTCAACTGTAATGCACACGCTACAGGATCACTGCAGGGATGCAAGAGGCCGCCACGACTTTAAGCCTAGCATGCTAGTGAGCGAGCTAACTAGTTAGCCTCCAATGTATTTCTTCGAAACTTAAAGGAAAAATGCAATTTTTTTGGGAATGTTGCCCATCATCCACAATCCTTATGTGAGACATGAACACATTTTTCTTTTTTCTGTGTGTTCTAAAGATATAAAAACAGATAAAAAGAGGAAGCTAAGAATGCACGTAATGGGACGTACCTATTCCGCCTATAAAGCCTTCTGAAAAAACCTCCAAAAAAACGCCAACAAGGCTCCATTTCCCTAATGTGACCTGCATATTAACCAAGCTACAGCGACATTGTTATTATTATTATTATTATTATTAACATTGTTACGCCCAAGAACTACGCTAATGGTGTAGTGACACCTCGCCACATCACACCGCCTAGCTACTACCCGGCTAGCGACCACCACACATTCACTCACAATGCCTCAGGCCGCTAGCGAAAGGTAACGCTACATATTGGAGCTGCCGCCACTGCTGCTGTGTTTTTGTTTTTGAGTTTGTTAAGTTAACGCTAGGTGTAGCGTTCCTTTCTATGTTGCTATGTGAAATCAACGCACCCAGGAAGGAAGTTCCGCTACTGCTTCAAATGAGCTTATTTAGACCACACATACACGCATAATAAAGACACTGTGATTTTCGGAGTGTCTGTGAATGCATCTTGCGGTTGTCTGATGACAATGACCAAGTGTGGCTCCGGGAGGACTAGCGATAGATAGATACTATCCGCCCCCTGAATATGAGGCACTTTTGTAGTGCGTGGGCATTGGAGATTCCAAGCGTGATTGTAACATGAGAGGATACATGGCTTGAAATAACCACGCATGCTAATGCTAATGCCGCATAACACTGCAATATTAAAGTCCACAGTCTCCACATTCCTGCATCTGCCCAAACAAAATCTCTTTAGCCTGCGGGAGACCTTCCTTGTCCTCCATTGTTGCTCTAATTGTTGGTTAAATGAGGTTCATCCTGGTCAGTATGAGTCAAGTTGCAGTTTTTTTTGTCCACCTAGCAGCCAAATAGGTCAGTGGGACAAATCCTCACCTTTCATCCATTCACCATGTTTACCTTCCTTTTTGCCCTCAGCACCCCTTCCCCAATCCCACCCCCTCCCTTCTTTACACGCCAGACGTTCCCATAAATGGACCGTGAAAATCCCATCAGGGGACGAGGGGGCGGGTGAGGGGGCGGCGATAAGTAAATGAGCAGCAGAAGAAGAAGACACGCTCGCCTCTTTAGTTACACGTTTCCTCCTTTCTTCAGACACAAATGACATTCTCAAAATAACACGGACAAGCAGCAGCAGTGAATTGTCCATCATTTCATCAAGTGACAAACGTCTCAACGGTCCATCTTTGCAATTGCGTCGGCCTTCGTTTAGCACAATTTCCAAATTAATAGCGGGTGGTCCATTCTCAGGTCTAATGCTTGTTCTCCCCAAAACATCATTTCATTTTACAAGGCGGGGTGTCCAAAGTGCGGCCCGGGGGCCATTTGCAGCCCGCAGCACATGCTCAGACTAGAATTTAACAAAAAAAAACAACCCCCCCCCCCCCCCCCCCCAAAAAAAAACAGGAAAAATGGAAAAATCTGCAGTAATTTTACAAAAATAAAGTCAATGCAATAAGAGAAAAAAGTTCTAACAAAAAAGTCGTCATTTTACGAGAGTAATGTCGTAATATTATGAGGAAAAATAACGTCAATTTAGTAGCATAAAGATGAAATAATTGGAAAATGTAAAAACAAAAAAAAAACTCAGCAGAAATGGAAAACAGCTGTAATGTTAAAGACAATAAAGTCCAAATATTAGAAAAAAAGTATATTAGAAAAAAGGAGAAACCAAGTCACAATTATTATTTTGTAATATTATCTGTAGTTTAAAAAGAATAAAGTCAAAATATTACAAAACAAAAAAGGCATTGAGTGGTGCGAAAACGTGTTTGCCTCCTTCCTGATTTCTTATTTGTTTGTCACACTTAAATGTTCTTAATTGTTCATTTCTTTTGTTCTTCATAAAATACAGGAAAAATGGTGATTAATTAATTTGAAAACTGATTGATTTCATTAAAAACTGTAATCATTTCACAGTCTTGAATGATCAACATTCAGCGTGTGTGTGTGTCCTTGTGTTTTAGCATGAATGATCAACATGCAGTGTGTGTGTGTGTGTGTGTGTGTGTGTGTGCGTGTCCTTAGCATGTGTTTTAGCATGAAAGATGACACGTTTGATTAATGAAGGACAAACGCTCCTATTTGGAACTTTACCAACACAAACAGATGTCAAGCATTTGGAAGGAGATGTTTGGAGCAAACATGAGGAAAGCAGCTTCACGGTTTGGAACCACACACGCACGCACACACACACACACACACACACACACACACACACACACACACACACAGACACACACAGGCGCATACACACGGAGAGAGGGCATAAATATTCAAAAGTGAAGCAGATGAACTTTCATTTGCACAAGACACACTGATCCACTTTTGTCTGATCAGTCGAGCAGAAAACACACTGCTATCTATTTAAAGCACACACACACACACACACACACACACACACAATTTGTACCAGTGGACTTATTTCACGATGGCCGTCCGGCTGACCGAGCTGCCGAGAGGCTTAGCTGAAGCTGGATTGTGATAAGAAATGTGTGATTCCCGCCTGTGACCTCGGCGTTGGGCGTGTGTGTGGTTAGTTGTGCACCGTGAGGGAGAATGTAAAGGTGGGCTGAGCCTGGCGCTCAGCAAAACTTGTCGAGAGAGAAGCTTTGCTTGGTGAGGGATTTGCGTGTTTCACAGAGGTCGCGAGATCTCGCAAGATGAAAACGTGAGGAGGTTTGCAGTTTGGAGGTAGCGAAAGGTAACGCTACATATTGGAGCTTCCGCCACTGCTGCTGTGTTTTTGAGTTTGTTAAGCTAACGCTAGGTGTAGCGTTCCTTTCTATGTTGTTATGTGAAACCAATGCACCCAGGAAGGAAGTTCCCAAAATAGTGTACGTATTCCATGTTATCATGAATGTACCTGTTACTACATGCTCACAGCAGGGATAGAAAACCATAAAACCTTGTTGGAGCTTTTTGGAGGCGTTTTAATAGCGGACTTTCTAGGCGGAATAGGTGTGTTCCATTACATGAATTAATTAGCTGCCTCTTTTTACCTGTTTTTATAGCTTTAGAACACACTGAAAAGAGAAAGACACGTGTGTTCATGTCTCGCAGAAGGATCGTGGATCACGGGCCGCCTTCCAAAAATAGTGCACTTTTCCTTTAAACTGTATTTTAGTTCATTTCGATCATTTTTATGCTTGAAAATGCTTCATTTAGGCCAAGAATACCTCACATTTGCTTAAATACACATTTTTTGACTAATAAAAGGCAGTAGTCAACAGTCATCATTTTATCAATTTGTTCATTTATTATTACACTGATTATTATATGGAATTATATTGCATGGAATGCAGGAAGTGAACAATATGTACTGTACTAGATGTGGAATGGATGGGGCTGGGATTAAATAAGCTTTGCATCTTCCTACTCCTTTTGGACATGTGGAAGTGTGAAAGGATGATTCATGAGATGTATTCCATTGTAACCTTCATGTTCAAATAAACTAAAGTAAACCAAACTAAAACCAGACTAATTTAGGAAATAATGCCATAGACGAGGTAGCGATTTTCAAACTGAGATGGAGCGAGGACGACTGCAAACGACGGAATGCACCATTTAGTCATGATATTATTCTATCAAATCTGAAAAGAATGCTGAGGGGGAGGTTTTTGAGGACTTCTGCAACGACACGCGTGCGCACACACACACACGTGCACGCACTGTTTGCGTAAGTGAAAGTTGTGCTGCTGGATATGAACACTGTATGTAGGTTAATGCGCTTCCTGTCCTTTATTGTACACAACCAGCGCGTTACACAGGAAACACTGTGTGCGTGCGTGCGTGTGTGCTTGCGTGTGTGTGTGTGTAAGAGTAACCAACCAAATATAGCTGAGCGCGTGTGTGAGATTTATTTTTGGCAAGTGTGCGCCAGACCGTGTAGGAGGAGCATCCCGTGGTGGGACAATGAGCCGCGTAACCATGGACACGAGCCACCGTGCGTTTCAAAGGAGGCTGGAATAAATGAATATGTTGGAAAAAGTTGGGCAAAATGACGAGAATGACAACCTCGTAAAGCACCCACCTCCTGCTCCTGCGTGCATACATATAGAAGGGGGCGGGGGGAGCTGCTAGTGCTCCTCTGTTGCCGTGGTGATGTCTGGGGAAGAAGTCAAGGCTTGCTTGTTTAAAAAAGTGTGAGTCACTCTTCCTCATCCGAGAGACGCCGTTTGGCTTTCGCGGCGCGAAGGCGTCGAAGGCTCTCGTCACGGGAGTGAAACCTGTTGAGAAGATTTGATCCAGTCACTCGTGAAGGCTGGGTTCAGGTTATTTCATACTTAATGAGTACCCCTCACATTTCATCATGCATTTTTATGTCAGTCTATCTTGTCAGGGGACGGTACGACACAAAGATATACTTCAGAGCAGTCAGTGTCCAGCTTGGATAGCAGTAAAGACTTATCTTTACTAAGTATCCCGTGAGAATGAGTCAACACAGCCATGACTGTGTAAATATCTGCATGGCTGTGCCTTGCCCACAGCCAAGCATGCTGCTGGTGGCGTGCACGAGTGCTGCCGGTGCTGGACAGCTGCGGTTCATGGAGGGAAAGATGCACTGTGACATCCAGCAGCCCCGCCAGTGATGTCATTAGGAGGAGGGATGAAAAAAGATTCCAGCAACAACCCGTTTCCAAGGACAGTGCTCGATAGCACTGGCGCAACACAAGCTGTACACTGACTACTACGGGTGTCACACGTCTTGTGGGGCGATAATAAAGTCATGAATTCATCACACAGTAAACGAAAGTGAACTCAATCATTTTGCCCGCCTCAATATATTGCCATGTGCGTGCGTGTCTGTTTTTGCTCGCCTCCAAACAGGCAGGAGGAGGGTTCACTCTTTGCACTGGTTTCAGCACCTTGGCGCGTTTCTACGAGTAGATTGCAATATATTAATAAAGTATCTATTTTTTAAATATTTTTTCATTGTACTTTTCTTCAAAGTAATGCTAAAATCTCATCCCTTAAACCCAATCTTGTGTATCGTGTCGTCTCGTGAACTCGGTGTCTTGTGACACACCTCTAGAAGTTGACTTTCTACAGTTCATGGCTGGTTAGCGTCATTCATTCCTTCCAGAAGGTCCGAAACGGACGCTACGTGAATCCGTCTTTCCCATAAGAAATCACGTAAATCCAACGATTCCGTTCCAGAAAGCCAAAAATGTTAACACAAAACATGTTTTATAGTTTTACAATTACAATTTTACATGTAGTAAGCCGTCCCAAATACATGAATGAAAGGGATAAATGAACATTTAAGGTTACTTTTACCTTCACTGAAGACGCGATTGTTCCCAAAGACACCATGTGGCAGCGAGACACCACACAGACACCACCTTCCTGTTTTGCCAACAGTTGTTTCCCGAATTCAATTGTGTTTCTGACCTCAATAACCCAAAATGGAGCCACAGTGCCGACTTTTTGGTAAAGAAGGTGAGAAACACTGTTGAATTGAGGAAATAAGCCATAAGGTGGCGTCCATGTGGCGTCTCCCTGCCACGTGGTGTCTTTGGGAACACTCACATTAAGACTCACGTCTTCATTGAAGGTAAAAGTAAACTTAAATGTTCATTTATCCCTTTCATTCATCATTTAAATGCATGTAAAACTATAAAAACCTGTTTTGTGTTAGCTTCTTCAGAGTCAACCGATGATGACATCATAGATGGGTGACGTAGCTGACTTCCATTGCAAACTAGCAAGCTAGCCTTTTTGTTGGAAGCTACAAATGTTTTGTCATAAAAAATACATTAAGAACACAGTTGGACTCACGCAGTGTATTAATAACACGACAAGACGCTCGCCGTATTGTACGCTTACCAGAAAATGTACGCAAACTAACACAAAATGTAGGCGAGACGTGCTAACCGAAGTCTATTTGGGAGGACTAAACGGGTCAACATGGAGGCCAACAGTGCGTACGTCGATGCTGACACAGCGGCGGAGGATTGCCAGGCGAGGCCAAATGAAAGGATGAAGAGTAGGGAAGGGGGAAGCAGATTGTTTTTGACCTCCGGCTTTATGTGAACGGCTAACACTCGTAAAAAACAAAACACAGCTGGCTGAGGACGGGACGTCATCCAGCTGAACAGCAAGTCACGTGCAGACAAACAAAGACACAATACGTAGAAGTTGTAGTTTCAAAGAGCGTGTGGACGCTACACTGACATGAGAGGTGGACCAGCCAGGACAGTGGGGTGTGAAGACGCACCATAGGGGAGACAAAAGGGGGCGGGGCCAGGGGCAGGGGTGTAAAAGACGAGGAGTGCAGCCCCTCCCCCGTTTCCACTCATGTGGATGTCCCTCGGGGGTCGTTTGGACAAGGTTAACCACTCGGGGGTCAGACAGCCCTTTGTTGTGCTGTGGTTGTCTTTTTTTTGGGGGGGGGGGGGGGGGGGGGGGTTCACACTGACTCGTCTTGACAAATACACCATACGGACAAAAGTATTGGGAAGAGAAAGGACTCCTCCAGCTTGGAGGAGGAGAACAAAGGAGTGAAGATTTGTTACCTTTCAGCACTCTGCTGGGGGTCACACCTAAATGATGATTGTGGTCATCATCATCATCATCAACCGGTACCCTCAAAATCGATAGAATTCTTACTTTTTCCAGTGAATTCTTGGATGCACGACTAAAAAACAAAAATCTCGAGTGATTTTTTGGTGCAGATAAAGATGCACATATTGTTCCTCAATTGTCCTTCATTTGTCATGATAGAATTCACAAATGAGGCTGATGTGGCCTTGGTGGAGGTCTACAGTATATACTGTGTGTGTGTGTATATATATATATATATATATATATACACATATACATATATACATACATATATAAAATCCTGCCCTGTCATTTATTGTTCCTTCAATGAAATACAGTCAAAATGGGCATATTTCACACATAGTGTGACATGGTGATTAATTATGATTAATTCATTTGAAAACGGATTCATCTGATTAAAAAATTGGAATCATTTGACAGCTCTAAAATAGGTACATTGTTTCTTCAGCTTATACCTCATTTGTGTACACATCTGGCTTCTGGCTTTAAAAGTGGCTTTCACTTTAACAATATTATACAAAGATGATGTATTGTAAAGACTTTTTTGAAACATCAATGGTTATTATGACTAGGGGTGCACAATAATTATCAAACCGATAAATCCAATAACATTAAAAATAGCTTCGATAACCGACAATTTAAAAAAAAAACGCTCCAATGAGGCGAGATTACCCGTGCTGCGCGGGTGAGCAAATCAAGCACTCCTTTTTTTCTGCTGCCTGTGTCGTTATCAGCCTGTCGTCACTTCCCCTGTTCTCACTTGTAAACAAACATTCACTTTCCATGGAAGACATTTCGTTTGCTAGTTGTACCAAATGCTCCGCGATGAGGGGGAAAAAAAAAACCCATTGAACACACAAAAAACCTTATCAGCCACCTGAAAGTCTGGTGCTGCGCGTTTGAAAAGTGCAAAAGGTTTGCCAGAGACCTCTGTGGTGTCACACCAGCTGCTCGGAGCGTGTGCCCGAATACAGTGCACCTTGCTGGGCCACAGCAGGTGGCTCCCTCCCCTCTATGCTCTGGTTCTCCTGATAGTAGTGATGTGGTAGTAGTAATGTCTAAACTACACTTAAATCTAAATTTAAAAGAGTAGATATAAAAAAAGTTATCAGTTATCAATACCATATCGGTTTTGAGAAGCAGAAAGTTAGCGGTTTGAAAAAAAAAAAGGCATTGTGCATCTCTAATAATTACTACAAGTAATAAATTACAATATTTGTGAAAAGTTAATTTTAGTAGTTCAATGAAAAAAAAAGAAACTTATATTCTATAAATTGACTTCATACAGAGTGAAATATTTGCAAAAAAATATATTTATCATTTTGCTGATTATAGTTGACAGCTAATAAAAAAAAATAATTCAGCACGTCATAAAATGTGAAAAACAGTCCAAAAGTTTAATATTGCCAGGGTAACAGGGTATCAGGGTAACTTCCTGAGCCATACAGTATTTCATTGGTGTCTCGGTCTGAAATGAGTCAATTATGAGGTCACTGAGAGAGGAAATGTGGAATGAAGTAGCGTAAACGTGGCTATGAAATCCCATCAAGAATGAAAGGATGACGATGGCTGAAGCTTGTGGGATGACTGACACGCTTAGTAGAAAAAAAGGAAGGTGAGGATTTTTCCTCATTATTTAGGATCAGTGTCAACAAGCACAGTTGGTCTCGGAGAACCCATTTTAGGGGATTAAAAATAGCACAGTTTAATCTTTTGCTGCTGCTTTGCTCCTTTTTTAAATGATTTGCTTGGTCTAGAACAGGGGGTTCTGAAATGGTGTCAACCTGGCATGCACATTTCCAAATGGTCAAAGTCACGGCCCACTTTTATTTATGTCATTTTCATTTTCATTTATTTGTATTATTTTTTTGCAATTTTATTGAAGTCATTTTTAAATTGTATTATTTTTTTACATTTTTATTTTAGTCATTTTTATTTTTTACACTTTTATTTAGTCATTTTCATTTGTTTGTTTTTTTTTAAACACTTATTTCAGTCATTTATATATTTCTATTTATATATTCCTCCGTTTATTTCTATTTATGTTTAATACCTTTAAGCAGGGATTCCAATCAATCGGCCACCGATCAAAATCGGCCCATTTCCGTGAAAAATCATGTGATCGGCATGTGCCAATAAATGCCTTTCAACGGCGATCACCTGTGGCTGGTACTACTGCAGCATGCAGCATGCAGCCTGTAGCCAGTGTCTCTCTCCCACTGTCTCATCCTCAGTGATATGTTCTCTTGAGAAAGTCAGTCATATATGTTTTTGTCTAAAGGAAGGTGATTTTATGCTTCCCTTTTTCATATCATACAGCCAATAGCAGGTGTGCAACCAGGAATTCTGGGCCCCATGAAAAAAAAAGAATCACGCTGGGCCTTATTTTTTAAATAATGACCTATTTTTTGGGCTCCCTGGCAGTCAGGGGGACGGCATCCCTGGGCAATGGCGCTCATCATAAATAAAATTGAAAAATGTACACTGATTTCACTCATGGATGACCCACCAGTTGAGAACCCTACTGGTCTAGAATGAGTGGTGTGTTTTCCTTGGCACCGCTGCTTTAATGATGCTTGCTAATGCAGCAATAAAAAAAGAAGAAGGAAATGTATGACCTCCTCCTTGGTGCGTGATGGGACGCCTCCCCCTCCCCCTCCTGTCCGCTGCCACTGAGGAAGGAAACATAAATGAATGAGTGAGTACAGGCGAGCAGGTGGCGCCGGTCAACAAATCAAACAAACTCCAGGCGAGGCAGCCGTGATGATGATGGTGATGATGATGATGATGATCCAGGAAAGTCCTCATCCGTCATCCCCTCGTTAGCATCGTCTTGGCGTGGAACCTCACGCCGGCCGACAGCTTGTTGGGCCAGATGGTCTCCATGGCAACGAGCTCCAGAAGGGTGGACTTGGGTGATTTGTGAGCCATCCCGGATGTGCATGGGGGAGGGATGCCGCTGCTGGGAGGGCACGTGTGGGGAAGGGGAATATCACGTTGATGATCAATAAAACATAACATCTACATCATAAATACTTCACTGTACAGTAGGATGGCCTGGGACCTAGACATTGATATCAAATGGTGGTACATGTATGCAGTACATTTGGCCTGTATTACTGTATCGCGTGCAGTCATCCCTCGTTTATGGCGGTTGATTGGTTCCAGACCCAACCGCCATAAGTGAATTCAATATTAATAAACAGAATATTTTCACACTTAGAGCATAGAGAACCTGTTTATGACGTTGTAAATACTTGTTTTAACATTATTAGAGCCCTGTAGACATGAAATAACACCCCTATAGTCACCTTTACACTCCTATTACCCAATATAGTAGACATCATGACAGAAAGTAAGTCATTTAAGACATAAATATGACTCGGACTCGTGTGTGTTTCAATAAATGTCTTCCGGACGTGTGGACAGGAAGTGCCGTTGGGGATTCAGAGTTGAGTTTTACGGCCACAGCAGATTATGATTATTATTGTGCCTGTTGTCGTTGGCGATCAAGTCTGGTGCGTGTTACTAGTGACACCTAGTGGCTGGTAGACTATAGTTAATCCACGTCTTGTATTGCCCTAAACTGTATTTGCATTTTTGTTCATTTACAACATTTTTATGCTTAAAAATGCTTCATTTAGGCCAAGAATACCTAGCATTTGTTTTAAATAGTAGGGGTGTAACGATTGGTTTTAATAATGATTCGATTCGTATCACGATTCGTGGTTGTAGATGCAATTCAAGGACGATATTGGTTCATTTAGAACAATAAGAATCAGTAACTTTTTTTTTTGAGAAAAAAAAGAAAAAAAAGACAAAAAAAGACAAAAAAAGATTCAGTAACCTTAAATCGATTCAGTAACTTTTTGGCCAAAAATTCAACCACCGTGAGTGTCAAATAAATACCTGGATACTGGACAGCCCAGGCGAAGTTTCCTAGATTCCCGCTTTTCTGTACAGGAATCGGGTATAAATGATTCATAATGCTGACATACTTAAGAATAAATTATCAACAAGTACAGAAAAATGAGTTAAAAATGCAATACAAAATCAGGATGACCAGAGGGTGGTATAGCTTGCCATGATGAATTATGAATGTGAAATGAATGTGGTATGCTGTCTTCAATTAGGCGTTGAAACCTACTCACCTGTACGGGCCGATGGAAGCAGGGGCTTTTTCTTTCGTGCTGATAATCCACCACCACATAGCCGGAAGACGATCACGTCACCGACACAGACCGAACGTCTTTACAGAGTCTTTATCATTACAAGTGCTAAAAAAACCCACACATCCATATAAAGGCTGCCGGGCTTAAATCCAATGCTTTATTTCCCAGTATGGATTCAATCGATTGCCTTTTAAACGATGTTGGATCAATATAAAAACAAAAACTTGCTGAACGCAGGTCGATGTAGTTGAATCATAGGAATATAAATCGATGCATCGATGTAGTGAATGAACCGTCACACCTCTATTAAATATGCATTTTTTGGAGTGATAATAGGCCGTAATCAACCACGAAACAGTCATCATTTATACAATGAGATGTGTTTTCGATGGAAAAAAGGGACTTTTTGTTGAAAAAAAAAATGTTTTACATTTTTTTGTAACTAAAAATGTGCAAATTTGCCGGGCTCCTCTACAATGAGGCATTCATTGTTGCCGCAAATGTATGAAACCGTTCGGGAATAAAAACGTCTATTGTGTGTGCGAGTATGTTGGAGAAAGGGGAGCAGGTGGGAATGTGGGCGGGGCCAGGGTGGGCCCCAGTGTGTGTAGCTGTGTGTGTTTCCTTTGTCTTGCCTTAAAGTGTCATGAATATTCACACACAAAAGGGTCCCTGTGCGCTTCTTCCAAATCTTTTCCTGTGAACAATAAATGTGTCAATAAATCCAGCAAATCTACTGACTATTGTTTTAGCATCAATACCAGCTGACTAGACAAGGAGGGTTGCTTTCATTCATAAAGATGCGTCCCCGTTGGGCAATATTGTTTGTTGATTCATTAAAAGGAAGTTGATGATCTTCCTAGGAGTCCATCTGTGTTCCTTAGGGGACACTAATGTACTGTACACTGCAAAGTAACCAAAATGCGCACCTATGTTCCCAAATCACAAAAACCAAGTGTCAGTGGTTTGCCCTTTTCCATATTATACACAACAGTCATCCTACGCTATATTGATTAAAAATGTATTAATTAATAATCACTGTTAGAAAATGGCCTATTATTAGTCAAAACACATGCCTATATCAGCAAATAGTACATATTATTGGCCCAAATTAAGCATTTTCAATGGTAAAAATGGAAAATCCATATATTAGGCATTTAGAAGACATGTTATTTAGTGTAACATCTGTGATGTTGTGTGCACCTTTAAGAGGCGGGGCCTGGGGAGTGACGTGTGTTACATCAGCTAGCTATCGTAGAGTCTTTGCACGTGTGGAGAGTGCCAGCGACTGGTGTGAGTTGTGGCCGACAGCAGCTCCTGTGTGAATGTTCGCTGCACCACTGCAGTAGTATTCTAATACACCGGCCACTAGGTGTCAGGAATGTGACTACCAAGTATGCTGTCAATGCTAACGTGTAAGTCTTATTTATGTCTAAGATATCTTATTACAGAAGCTCGTTTCCACCACTAAGAGAAAAAAATGTCTCAATGGTATATTTCACATATATAGTATTATTTATGTACTATTATATAGTTTTTATCTCATAATTATGACTTACCATTGGCATATTTTTTTTCTTTTAGTGGTGGAAACGGGCTTCGATATATTTGCTCCTTTATATATACTATATTGGGTAATAGGAGTGTAATGGTGACTATAGGGGTGTTATTTCATGTCTAGAGGGCTCTAATCATGCTAAAAAACAGATTTCTTACATAAGTTTTCTATGCTCTAACTATGAAAATATTTTATTTATTCTATTTATTGAAGCCTACTTTGCGGAAATTCACTTATCATGGTCAGGTGTGGAACCAATGAACCGCCAGAAACCACCATAAACGACTGTAGTTTATTTTGGGGCATTCAGGAGAGAGAGAGGCTAACGTTTATGATTGTATTTTTCCTGCAGTGTCAGCTCTCGCAGGCCCTCAACGGCGTCTCGGACAAAGCCAAAGACGCCAAAGAGTTCCTGGTCCAGCTGAAGAACATGCTGCAACAGATCCAGGTAAGCGCCACGCTTACTTGGGTGCATCCCAAAGACATAACAATACAATATGTGTATTGCGTGTATTATTGTGGTTGCCTCAGGGCGTTGTGTGACGAGCGGCACACAAGGCTTTTTGTTGACACCATACTACCGATTTGTATGCGATTCCACGTACAAAGTCATGTGACAAACCCAGACTCTAAAGAAGTCACTTCACGCTTCATTACCGAGATACATCCAAACAAGTAGTGGGATACATTCAGACAAGTAATGGGATACATTCAGTGATGAGGGCTTCCACTCTTCTGGGAAGACTTTCTATCATATTTTGGAGTGTGGAATTTTGTCCATTTTTGCAGAGGTTGCTGCTGAGCTATGCTTGATTTCCATGCACACCAAGAAGCAGGAAGTTAATGAGGCAACGCTCCTCTGGGACGCCTTTTTGGAAGGAGAGAACCCAGAGGAAAAGACGTCGTCTACATTGTAGTCCTTTTCTCTCTCTCTGTCTTTCTTTCTGTTCCTAACTCCACCGTGCTCCCTGACCTGAGTGAGGGAACAGTAGTACAGTACAGTACAGTACTACTTTACTTACTTTACTGAGGGAACAGTAGTACAGTACAGTACTACTTTACTTACTTTACTGAGGGAACAGTAGTACAGTACAGTACTACTTTACTTACTTTACTGAGGGAACAGTAGTACAGTACAGTACTACTTTACTGCCTCCTTTCGCATGAATGGCAGATGCTGTGGAGGAGGTCAGCTACACAGCCATGGTGTCCACAGGGAAAACACACACACACACGCGCACACACACACACACACACACACACACACACACACACACACACACACGCACACACACACACACACAAGCTAAAAATAAAAGAGTGATTCCGCATTTGTGTGCAGACCATTGTCCTTCACCAGCAGCTCTCAGTATCCTGTTAGCAACACTGCAGTAACTAACATGCATCTTAATCAATGACTGAATCGGTCTGAGTTCAAGCATGATAAATGAGGGAACACGGTATACATTTATTCTGTGTAATTTCCCATCCTTTTAAACATTTTTTAAAGTAAAAATGATTGAACTTGCCTCCACCTTTAGAGGATAAATACTTTGGATCCTGTACCAACCCCTCACAGAGCTGTCCTACCTAGTGCTAGAGCATGAACAGATTAAGCCTGCTAGGATGAGAGGTCAAACGTCTTCTATGACTCAGATTCATATTCAGAATTCTTTATTTCGAGCCATCCATCCATTTTCTATGCCGCTTCGCCCAATTAGGGTCGTGGGGGTATGCTGGAGCCTATCCCAGCTGGCTTCGGGCGAGAGGCGGGGTACACCCTCGACTGGTCGCCAGCCCACATTCATACCTATGGACAATTTAGAGTCGCCAATGAACCTAACATGCATGTTTTTAGAATGTGGGAGGAAACCGGAGTACCCGGAGAAAACCCACGCGTGCAAGGGGAGAACATGCAAACTCCACACAGAGATGCCCAACGGAGATTCAATTCAAACTTTCCGATCTCCTGACTGTGTGGCCAACATGCTAACCACTCGGCCACCGTGCGGCCCTGTTTTGAGCCATACCAAATAAAAATACAGTATATTGCACATTGCTGTCTACATTGTACCCACACTGTGTGGAGCAAACACCGGAATAGTCGCACTGCAATCAATACAATCTCCTGAAAGGACGAATGAGAATATTCTGTAAAAGATGCATTTTGGTCCCATGAAATGCAGTTGAGCTGTGAGAGAAAGCCACTGGAGGAGATTTTCACTGTGAAGTCACGCCACTTTGAATCAGTAGCTCACATGTGATGATGCATGTTTTTGTGTGTGTGTGTGTGTGTGTGTGTGTGTGTGTGTGTGTGTGTGTGTTTGTGTGATGTCAGGAGAGCGGCGTGGAGTTTGAAGCCTGCCTGGTGGCCCAGTGCGACTCGCTGATCGAGGCGTTGACGCGTCAGAAAGCCAAACTCCTCACCAAAGTCACCAAGGAGAAGGAGTACAAACTTAAGGTAACAACATCAACGTCTGCACTGACAACAACAACACCTAACAGCAGGGAAACAACACCACTCTCTCTTACACTTGCACGCATTTTGCCTCCGTATTGTCTTTCGATTTGCCACGGCAATACATGTCATTTCTTAATGGCACACCTGAAAAGCGTGGAGACTAGTTTGTGCACTGTTTGCTGTTTATGAATAAGTTCCGCACTTGGCAGGCGAGCCGTGACCAAAAATGGCAAATGACGAAAATGACCACGCTCCCACACAACTTATTTACACCTCGTCAAGTAGTGTTTATGTCCAGTGTACGACAATAGCATGTGCGACACGCATTGTTCCCGCATGGAGATGCACTGTCACCACCACTTCCCACATCCGTGAAGCAGTCCTGGCATTATTTGGTCCCGCGGGACACCACACAACAGAAAGCATCACCCCATGGCTTCATTAATTCCTCCATTCGCAAGGGACCGGCAAGATATTCAGCTCCAGAGAAGAAGCTGATGCCGTAAAGAAAGGTAAGTCTGGATTTTCTCGCAGCTGCAGGTAGAGAATGAGCAAAGAGCAGGGAGGAGGCAATAAACTAGAAAGGAAAAAGACACAGACAGTGTGGGAAAGGGATTTGCTGACTAGAAGACATCGCTTTGGGCATCATGACTAGGTATTAACTATGGCTATCAAAAATGTAATCACAGTTTTAAAATAAATTAATCATGATTAATCACCATTACCAACAATGTCTGAAATATGCCCATTTTTACTGCATTTAATTAAAGAAAGATAAAGGACAGGACAGGATTACACATAGAAAGCTTTGAAGAAACAGAGATTC
Organism: Dunckerocampus dactyliophorus; assembly: GCF_027744805.1. Taxonomy (NCBI): domain Eukaryota; kingdom Metazoa; phylum Chordata; class Actinopteri; order Syngnathiformes; family Syngnathidae; genus Dunckerocampus; species Dunckerocampus dactyliophorus. The sequence continues at coordinate 16,889,559 of NC_072837.1, read as the reverse complement.
AGGAAGTGTTTACAAGGTTTTCATATGGACTACATAAATAAAGAATACAGTATATGTTCATCTTATTTTGGACCACCATTTGCACATTTCTCAACTGATTCCAATCCTTCCACCATGAAACCATTCCACTCATTCAGGGCTTTCAAACGAACCATTTTTCACATTCCAAAAATGTTTATTTTTCAGAAAATTCACACTTTTTCCCACTTCTAAGATTTCTTTCAATGTCAGACTTCTCAATTCATTCAAGCCATTCCAACATCAAACTGTTGTTCCGGACATTCAGGCTACCAATTTTTCACATGACAAACATTTTCGTTTTACGCAAAATTTTCCATTTTCAGTAAAAACCTATCAGTTGTTTCTACTACCACATTTCTCAACCGACTGAAGCCATTCCAACATCAAACTGTCCAATGTGTTCCGGACATTCGAGCTGCCACCTTTTTCACATCACTAAAATGTTTGCTTTACGCTGAATTCACACATTTCTGTAAAAATGTAACAATTGTTCCCAACCGATTTAAACCATTCCAAAGCCAGAATGCACAACTCAGCATTCCTGATACGTTGATATGTTTTAGCATGTTAGCATTGCTAGCATGTTAACATGCTAACACATATCAATGTAGCATTTTAGCTGTTTTCATAAGTAGAAACTTGCCTGCAATAAACACTTGCTATCATACTAGGTGTCATCCATACATTCATTCATTTTACGTTTCAGCACGGCTCCAGCTCTTCTGCTTCCAAACTACTCTTATATTCATTCCGCATTTCGACATTTGTGCCTTTCCACCTCAATTAATTCACATGCAATGTCTTGTGACATGGCCACCATCTAGTTGATCATTGTGACTGCTAGAGTGCCGACTAGAAAAGCTCTTTGTGTGCTGTGGTTTTTAGACCGTTTCTACATTAGAGCATTCCCTCGTTCCAATGACAGCAGGCCATCAGGCTAATTACCAAGCAGCGCGTCAGTCGGGTTCACTTTATTTTCACACTTCAGCGTCGCACGAGTCCTCACAAGTCCTCGCTGCAGTCCCTCTGTGGACCCGTGTCACGGCTGAACTTGCCTTTGGTGGTTATGTAACGGCTGTAACATCCATTTTGACCACATGTGTGTTTTCTTGCACGGCCTTTACGCTCACGTACTGTTTTGTGGACGTAAGAAATTGTGGCAAAAACAGACAGATGTTTGCAGAATTCAGCCAAGCTGGAAGCTAATCCCTTAAAAGCCAACACTTTCCTCTTTCAAAGAGCACTCACAAATGGTAACTCCGGTTCCAGATTGAGTCATTTTTTGTCTAAACGAGGTGAAATTAGGAAATGATGCGTGTGATCATCATTTTAAGCCAGGGGTGTCCAAAGGTTTTTCCAATGAGGGCCACAGAGTGAAAAATGAAAGGATGCAACTTCGCCACTTTGAGATTTTGGAAGGCAACACATGTAGCTATGCCTGGCCTGGCCAACCCGCGGCTCGCGAGCCTCATGCGGCTCTTTAACTAGTTTCATGCGGCTCTTCAGGAGCTGTCACATGACATGCGTCAAAAATGCTTGGCTGGCGCTGTCATTCACTCCCCCTACAGCTAGATGGCACACTGACCATGTAAGCCTGTTTGAGTGACGTCAAACGAGCGACGAGAGAATCTTTGGTGTGACATCATTTGTGTTGTAAACAATTTCCGTCAAGTTACCTCTTGAAATGGCAGGGAAAAAAAGCACAGCCAAACGAAAATATGAAGAACACAGGACGTTTTTGCCAGAGTGGGAGAGTTTATATTTTTTTGTTGAACGTAATGGCAAGCCGATCTGCCTTATATGTCACGCAGCATTAGCGCGTTTCAAAGCTTCAAATCTTTAGCATCACTTAAGCTCACTCCACCCTAACATCGAACAGGAATTTCCAAAAGGGACTGAACTTCACAAGAACAAGTTGGTCGCTTTGAAAAGCCAAGCAGAAAAGCAGGTGCAGTTTTTCCAAAAATTTACGAAACACTCGGAGACCGAAACGCTTGCATCATATCGTGGACCCATTTAATGCGGAGACAGACTGTTTGAAAGCCCCGCTCGTCACAGATGAGGCTGCGGCTGAGTTGGAGATGATCGAACTTTGTGAGGAGGATCAACTGAAAGCTGTTTTAAGGGAAGGGACCGTTGAGTTCTGGAAAAGTGTGCCAATTGAAAAATACCCCAACATCAAACGAGCTGTGCTTAAGAGACTGTCCATGTTTGGGTCAACGTACGTCTGCCAGTCTGTGTTTTCTACCCTGAAACATGTGAAATCAAAGCATCGATCTGTTCTGACTGACACTCATTTGAAAGAATTGCTTAGAGTGGCAACAACAGAATACAAGCCAGATTTGAAGAGGATTGTTCAAGATAAGGAATGCCAGAAGTCTCACTAAGCAGCATAGTAAGAGAAAGATGTTATTGAAAATTATTCTCTTATTGTTTGTGGACTTGCTTGAACTGAGAGTTTGTGTGTGTGTGTGTGAGACAGTGCACACAATGTTAACTGTTGAAAATTACTGATATTATCATGTTGGTGTGGTTATTTTCATTAGATCTGGCTGAGCAGAGGTCTGTGTATGCGTGCAAACATGATTAAAAGATGATGTTCATGTGTACCCATGTGTATGATGTGGCTCTTTGCAGTAACACAGAAAAAAAGTGGCTCTTAGTCTCTGACTAGTTGGCCACCCCTGAGCTATGCTAACAAGTTATATATATTTCAACAAAAACTGCATCTCAGTGTTGTCATATCGGTGAAAAAGCCTATTAACGCAAGCCAGAACGCCCAATCCCAAATATGTATTTATACGTTTTATTTATTTATACGAGAGGCAAAAACAGGGGATGACGCAACTGCACACTAATAGATGTCACTGTTTAAGCAGTTTTAAGCCATAAAAAACGGCCACAAGGTGGCAGAAGTGCGTTTGATCAGAGCTCGGCATGGATCATTTGCATTGTAAAAACACGCTGGACAGCAAGGAGGAAGTGGAAGAGCGTGGTGGAGTGTAGCGTGCAGAAGGTTACGCGTTGTAGGGAAATTTTAACGGATGTGCGCGCACACGTGTGCACACACATGCATACACACAGTTTAGTTCCAAATGTGAAAATTGTAAATACAGTCAAACTTGTCTATAGCGGCCACTAGAGGCAGTCTGCAAAAGTGGCCACTATAGACAGGTGGCCTCTATAGACAGGTTGGCGTCCAGTTTGAATGTTGACCAGTAGAGGAAAAAAAAGAAAAAAAGGGAAAAAAATAATAATAATGTTGACCAGCAGATGGCACTGCGGCCTGCTGATAAAAGTTGTACAGCACTACTAGGCTTGTTATTATCATGGTTCATGGTTTTAATCCTGAACATGCATGAGTCAAACAGTAGCACATCACATAGTACAATTCACAATTTTGCATGTCCAAAAAGGAGTAGGAAGAAGCAAAGCTTATTTAATCCTACCCCTCATCAGTTTCACATCAGTTGCAATACATTTATTCACCTCTTGTTCTTCCAAGTGTACTTTGTAGGTCTACATGACAATGTAGTGCAATCATAGCCAAGGTTTTTACTTACTAAAAGGAAGCTAGAAGCTTAATAATAACTGATAACTGATAAAATACTTCAGTTAAGTACAACCAAACTCAGTTTTGCTCCCGCTGCCGCATGCATGCTAGCATATGGTTTTTTTTTTTATTGTAGCGTCGCTGGGAGCACGTCCTGTTCCCAGCCATGTTTTGGTGCAAATGCTCTTAAAGTTACATGTTTGACCAGGAAATAGCAAGCTCAAAAGAAGACGGCTTTTTTATGTGGAACAACTGACAGTTTGTGTGGATCTTGTGAATGATTGTGACTGAGCTAGGACTCAGTAATTAAAGTGTCTACACACGACGCCTTCATTGATTGAAAAACACAACTTTTTCGTGCATGAAGCTTCGGTAATTTGGCTGCTATATGCAGTCAGATATTGACCAAGGGAGACAAAATGGGTGGCTGCTGGCTGTGTTGGACAGGTGACTGCTATACACAGGGTCTATAACATGTAAATTTGCTGGGGGGGGGATTTTTCAGTGGCTGCTATAGGCAGGTGGCCCTTCTATAAAGGTGGCCGCTAAGACAGGTTTGACTGTAGTTCATGGTGCTATATTTGTAAATAAATGATTTTGATGTAAAACAACCCTTTTTTTGTGTTGTTTATGTTGTGGTATAGCTGTTTAAATATTTGAGCTGTCACAAAAGCAAAGGACTTGTGTCAAAGTGAAAGTTATGCTGAAAGTTATGCTTGAGTATCTTTTTCTCCCTTTTGTAGTGATAGTTCCCTGAAGCTTACCTATGTACTACTGCTGATTACTAACTGAAAAAAGGAGAAACAAATATTTTTTTTTCTGAAAGACAGCAGTATAATCTATGCTTTGGTAGGTTGCATGTTTATATAGCCATAGAAAACAACAACAACATTCGGTGTGCCTTGAAAAATGAGTCAAAATCATCTAAAATGGTTGGTACTAAAGGGGTTGTCATTTGAAAAAAATTCTGGGATTGAATGAGTTAATATCAACTTCACTCTTTGCTCTTTTTCCCCCCATTTTTACTGTTTTTGTTCCAAATATTTCAACTTCCTTCTTAAAAGGGTCCCTGACATGATTCATCAACTTTGTTAAATATGTTCTATATTGTTTGTACTGTAATTATGTTCTACATCGTTAGATTTTTGAAAGCCAATAATGACATTTATAGTTCATGGCGCCAGCCATAATGAGGCTCTCGCAGTTCAGCCTCATTTCATTGGAGTACAACCGCTATCACTTTACAGTGATTATAGCAAAGATTTGAGTGACGTGTCAGTAGTGTCATTGTTGTCTTAAACCTTCCTCTTTTGGAAAAGAAAAACAGTATCACTCGGACACTATGAACATCCAGCGGCAACACAACATTTTGGCATGTCAAAAATTATGCAGTATTTTGATGAAAAATATACTGAACCAAGTCAACCATCTACCTCGAAAAGCATTTGTTTACTGTGTTAGCTGAGAAAATGGAACCGAAAATGAGCCTGACCTGCGAGCTACTTTTGTCATGGTTGGCGCAATCGACTATAAATGTTATTTTTGCTAATTTACCGTTGGCTTTCAAAAATGGAACAGTGCAGAACATAATGACAAACAATGTGTAACATACTTAAGCAAAGTTGATGAATCATGTCAGAAAGCCTTTAAATAATCTTTGTACATGTTCTTCTTGAAATATTATAACTTTATTCCCATAATATTTGGACTTTATTTCCCCCAACCTAATTTTCCAAAAATGACAACTTTATTTAGATTTCGTTGTTTCTCATAATATTACAACTTAAAAAAAATATTGTTCCAATTTATTCTTTAATATTTCAACCGTGCTACTTAAATGACATTATTTTTCCTCATAATATCACAAGTTTATTCTCGTAAAATTGCGACTTTTCACTTGAAATTTTGTCTTTGTATTCGCTCTAAAATGTAACCTTTTTTCTCTCAATATTTAGTCTTTACTTTCGTAACATTAGAACGTTTTCCTCAACCTGATTTCCCCAAAACTACCACTTTATGCTACTAAAATGACGCTACTTTTCCTCACAGTATCACGTTATTCTCATAAAATTACAACTGTTTTTCGTTTGTTAATATTTTGACTTCATACTTGTACAATTACTGCTGATTTTGCCATTTTTGCTTTTTTTTTTTTAGTTTTTGAATGTGCCGCGGCCCAATAAAAAAAAGGGAGAGCCACGGGCTGCACCCCTGTTTTAAGCACTTCCGGCCAACGAGGGTGAATAAAGACGGCTAGATAGTTCTGAAGCTCTTTCACGGTGCTCGTCATATTCTTGCTGACAGGTGAATCATTTGGCTGCCATCTCATTAGTGGGCCAATTAACGGCCGTGACTCCAGCTAATTCAAATCGCTGCTATGTTTTGGCCACGGCTTGTTACCACCGCAATTAATTGAAGATGAAAGCTCTTTTTTTTATTTTTTGGAGCCTGCATTTGTCATAAAAAGTCACGTTGATGTGCTGTGCTGCGATCGGGCTGACAGATAATTAACCACAAACCACACCAACACCCTCTGACACGCGTCCAAATCGAACCTAAAGCGTCTGACAGTGTGGAAAACCTCAAATCAGATTTCCCGAGCATTTAAAAACGTGCGTGGTTTGAGACCGGCTGCTCATGCAGTCTTTCCCACAGGACTGCAATGTATTTGTGGCAGCGGGGGCCACGGCATCATTGTCTAATTTGCATAACTGGCCATGACGCATGCACAAATGAACTTTCTTCTGTCGCTTCTTTTTTTCCATTCTTTCCCCCCCCAAATGTCACACACAAAATTTTAGATGCTTTAAAATCGGGGTGGGGCCGCAACGGGACCCGCTGCTCATCGAGAAGAGCGATTTGTGCTTTCATGTCAGTCTCCAAAAGTGTCCATGAAGACCAGAAAAAGTTGCTGGATTTGTCGCGAGTTGCCTTTTTGAAACAGAGCATGTAGAAGGGTCTGACTACTTGCTACATCTGGTTACCAAGCATACCTTGTGGTGTGTAAAGGGTGTTATTTTGCGTGTTTGTGCGTAGGTGTTTATTAGATAAGGCTGTTGTTGTTTGCGCCATGTGTGAGGTTGGTCTTTGGTTTGTGACCTCCTGGTGCTTTGTGCAGTATAACTGAACAAAGGAACTTCCTTCCTGGGTGCATTGATTTCACATAGCAACATAGAAAGGAACGCTACACCTAGCATTAACTTAAAACTCAAAAACAAAAACACAGCGGCGTTACGGCAGCTCCAATATGTAGCGTTACCTTTCGCTAGTGGCGAGTGTGTGGTGAAGCTAGTCGCTAGCCGGCTTGTAGCTGGCCGGTGTGGTGTGGCAAGGTGTCACTACGCCAGTAACGTAGTTCTTGGGCGTAACAATGTCAATAACAATAATAATAATAACAATGTTGCTGTAGCTTGGTTAATATGCAGGTCACATTATGGAAAACGAGCCTTGTTGGCGCTTTTTGGAGGATTTTTCAGAAGGCTTTATAGGTGGAATAGTGTGTCCCATAATGGGGACATAATGTGTCCCATTACGTGCATTCATTTGTGGCCTCTTTTTTACTTGTTTTTATATCTTTAGAATGCACAAAAAGAAAAACATGTGTTCATGTCTCACATAAGGATTGTGGATGATGGGGAAAATAAATTTTAAAAAAGTGCACTTTTCCTTTAAGAAAGCCCAAGTTTTCCTCTGATTAATTCCTCTGTGACTCGCCACAGTAGCAACAAGGTCACAAAGTTTGCAACATCAATCCCTCCTGCTACACCTTCTTATTCCCTGGCAGACCAGGTGTGATTGAGGTGTGTTAAGTCGCCATCCATACCGCCACCTGCTGCACAGGGTTGTAATGACAAGCTACAGTCACAGAGTCCCATTCTAATGTGTTTATCAGTGAGGGCGAACAAGGCCGACCACCACAAGCAAACAAATGTACCATAAATATTTTCCACTTGCATAATTCCACTTCACGTAAGTCTAGCTGAGCCTTGGAAAGCGAAAGGCAACGGACGTATGCGCACGCGTTCTTTCTTCTTCTATGGTTTGGTGTGTACAGCGCCACATGTCGGTGTACCTTGTGTATTACATCCTTTTCACCCAGTCATCCGTTCACATCTGGATGCAACTATTTACTAATCTGGCACAGTGTGGACAGGGCCTTAATGGACAAAAGTGTTGGGACACACCTTCTATTCAATGAATGGCCCAGTAAGAGGTGGAACTCTGGAATTCAAAATCCTTTTACTCACCCATAAAGCACTCCTCAACCAGGCCCCCTCTGACCTTAAAGCCTTGCTCCACCCCAACACTGCTTCCTGTACCCTCCACTCCCCAGACGAAAACCTCCTGACTGTCCCTAGGACCAAGTACTGAACCCGGGGGGACAGAGCCTTCTCTGTTGCCGCCCCCTCCCTTTGGAACTCACTTCCGCCTGACTTAAAAACACACGTGTTCTGCACTGCTTTTAACAGACAACTCTTTAAAACGTTCATATTTAGTCATTACATCACACTGCAATCTCTTAACCTTGTCATTACTAGCATGCTAACATTAGTATACTAGCATGTTTAGTCATTTTCATAGGTACACATTATTATGCTAGGTGGTAGCATGCTAGTATTAGCATGTTACCATTGCTAGCATGCTAAAATTAGCATAATATTGTTTTTAGCCATTTTCAAAAGGTACACACTATTATGCTAGGTGTTAGCATTGCTAGCATGCTAACATTAACAGACTGGCATTTCTTGCCATTTTCGTGAATATGAACTTAAGCAGACACTTAACGCTATCCTGCTTGGTGTTAGCATGCTAGCATAGTATCATTTATGCCATTTTCATAGGTGGACAGCTGGGTAGGGGTTAACGTGCTACCGTTAGCATGGTAGCATTGCTAGCATGCTAACATTAGTATGCTAAGTGGGCGGAACAATCCCAATGTCGACATTACCGATACAGTGAGCAAATTGATCCCAGTGTGGAGGATGTGATAACATAGTGACACCCAAGAATACAGTGCCGTAACGGGGGTAATTGCAAAGACAGGTCCATTCAAAATTACGACTGAAATTGTTCTAGTTACAATTATTATTACTGAAAAGCCAATGATGTCACTTCCTGTGTTGACACTACCAGGTGGCACGTGACCAGATCACCCACTGCACCATGAAGCTGCGCCAGACCACGGGCATGATGGAGTACTGCCTGGAGGTGCTCAAGGAGAACGACCCAAGCGGCTTCCTCCAGGTAAGCCCACGTCGTTAGCGTGTCTATGAAGGCACCATTTTTCTCTTGGATGCTGAGGATACTGTACATGTGTACGCTGTCATCAAAGTCTTGTCAAATTTCTAAGTAGGCGCTTGTGGCGTTTGTGTGAAATATTTCCCCACTACAAAACATGTGCACCGAAGTTTAAAGCCAGAAGAAGAAATCAAGCAAGTGACGAGCCCGCGTCTGCACTACAGATTGATCTTACAGAGCGATGACAAGCTTAGCGACTTGATAGCCATTGATTTTTACAGGGCGGCTCCCACTGAGATGGTTAACTGCAACCTGCAAGGAATAAAACTGTCGCATGAAGTTTCCTTCAGTCACGGTAGTCAAACGCCGAGTGAAGGTGGTAAGCGGGAATTTTCAAGTGTAGATCAAAATACTCTCCTGAGGGGTACGCACCAACTATCATTTACATAGTTTGCCTGGATAATTCATGACATGTTGATACGCTGAAAAGTGACTGGAAACTCCTACAAGATGTCAGAAACATTCAAAAATGGCCACACTGGCACAGGCTAATAATGAGATGCAATACAAATATTTAAAATCTGTCCTTGACAAAGATCATAATGCTGTTTTATTATTACTAAATGGTTAAAAATTTTAATCAGATTAATCACAATTTTTTAAATTAATTAATCATGGTTAATCACCATTAGCAACTATGCGTGAAATATGCCCATTTTGACTGTATTTAATGAACAGAAAGATAAACGACAGGACAGGATTCTATATGTTTGTACGTATTAACAGCTCCAAATCAACTCAATATGTCAATCAAGCTAAAAGATACCAGACTATTTGTCTAACACTAGTCTCTTTAATAGCAGCAGAACATTTGAATCACACTTTAAACCCCGTTATTATGAGCCATGAGGGGTTGCGTTCAAAGACATCGCGTCATTTAAGGTAAATGCACTTGTTTTCAGTGTATTTTCCAGCACACTTAAATGTAGCTAATTGTACACCGGAATTAAAAGTTACGAAATAAGTGATAAGAATATTTACAACACACACGCACACAAACACGCAAGCATTCTAAAGCCGTTTTGTAATGTTCGGGGTGTCCCTGAATGCATCTCGCGTTCTTGCTATAATTATGAGGAAGTGTCGTGAGTTGGAGATACATACGGTGTACGGTGTGCGGATGTGTTCAGGTCAGAATGAAGTTATAAAAGAGCGCCGACTCTGTGTGACTGTGTGGGGACGCTCCACTGCGCTTCCGTCTGCCGCCATAACAGAGCGGCGTGCTGGCTCTGGTGCGCGTGCGTCACTTACACAAAAACACGTAATGAATGAAATACTGTAAATTGGTTACCGCCGTGAACGCGTTATTTTTGACAGACCTAATTATTACCGATTCAGTTAACAACGTTTATTAATGCGGTTAATGTTTTTGTAGCCTGTTACCTTCTCTGCACGAGCACAATATCAAGAACGTTATGCGAGGGCCTCGCTGACAGTGTCAATCAAAGCTGAGCATTAGGATGTTTGCATCTCATTAGAAGTGTGGCCCATTTCATACCTGCAGCTTTTTCCCAAAAATGGGACAAAATATCGCTCTTGTTATATCATGATAATAACAATACGCTTTGTACACCTTTAACACAAAGCTGAGAGCACGTTGTTTTAGTATTAGGGCTGTCAAAAATAGCATGTGAACGGCCATTTAATTTAATATGTTCAATGTTTAGCGTCATTAACGCATGTGCATCATGTCAAGCCACAGCCCTCTGTTTTGATGGCAGCGTCCTTACTGAGTCACACAGAGTGTGACGCTTTTTAATAACTTTACTCTGACCTGAGCACATCACCAGCAGTGCAATTCCAGCACCAAATACTGCATGGGTCTCCTACTCACAAACACGGCATCTATTCAGCTCGTCACGGGAACGACACTTCCTCATTGTCACAAGACGGCCGCGAGACGCGTTCACTGACACGCCGAACATCACAACAACGTCCTTGTTATGCGCGTATGTGTGGTCTAAATAAACAGTAAGACAAAGAAAAACAATCTTATCACTCACTAGCGTAACACTTACCGCAGAAGTATAACTTGATGCATTTAAGTATGCTCGGAAATCCCCAAAAATACATCTACACTCAAAACGTGTGAATTCAACTTACATTACTTGGTGTATTTGAAGGCAACTCTTCATGGCTCACAATAACACGGTTAAAGTTTGAGTCAAATACTGTGCTACTATTAAAGAGACTAGCGTTTAGTGATGTGCGATACCAAGGATTTGTTTTCCGATCGGATACTGAGTAAAATTGAGGCTGGTATCGGTAATAGATACTTTTACAAATTCACCGAATGTATCTGGTAAATTTAAAGTCATGTATTTCATATCATAGCATAATGAATACAAGATATTTAACTAATTAATTAAATAAAGCCTGCTTTTTAAACAATGATGTATATTGATGTAGCAGGGTGAGTTACAATATAGCCAAGCTAATATACACAACATGAGAAAAAACGGCAAAATCATATAAAGTGTGTGAAACTTGTATTTTAAACAATAAAATAATAAACAATAAATAAAAAAAAAACGCTAAATGATGAATTATTAAGAACTAAAATGAAGACTTTAATCACAATTCACAAATATGGCTCTGTTTACGATCGGTCATCCTTTCAACAGACAAATGTTTCAATGTATCAATATTTCGATTTGAGAATCAATTTCAGAGCATGAAGGGCTGGTACCAGCAGTATCGATACTTCAGTGTCAGCACATCACTACTAGCATTAGGCAAATTGATTTTCCAGACATATGTGTTATTGTTTAGCACACAAGTTACATTTTCAGTTCATCTGGAGCTGCTAATACGTACAAACATATATATAAAATCCTGTGCTGTCAGTTATGTTTTTGTTTATAAAATACAGCAAAAATGGGCATACGTATTTCACACATACAGCGGTGTCAAAAATTTATTTTCTTTTTGTTTTGCATGTTTGCCACACTTAAATGTTCAGATCAAACAAATTTAAATATTAGTCAATGGCAGCACAACTAACAGAAAATATAGTTTTTAAATGCAACATTTTATTATTAAGCGGACAAAAAAAACCCTCCATGGCCCTGTGTGAAAAAGTGATTGCCCCTCCTGTTAAAACATTACTGAGATTAATTGAGCTCTATCAGTGTAGAAAAGGTTATAAAGCCATTTCTAAAGCTTTGGGACTCCAGCGAACCACAGTGAGAGCCATTGTCCACAAATGGAACAGGGGTGAACCTTCCCAGGAGTGGCCGGCCAACCAAAATGACCCCAAGAGCGCAGTGACGACTCATCCAAGAGGTCACAAAAGACCCCACGACAACATCCAAAGAACTGCAGGCCTCACTTGCCTCATTTAAGGTCGGCGTTCATGACTCCACCATAAGAAAGACTCTGGGCAAAAACAGCCCACATGGCAGAATTCCAAAACCAAAACCACTGCTGAACAAAAACAACATTATGACTTGTCTCAATTTAGCCAGAAAACATCTTGATGATCCCCAAGGCCTTTTGGGTTAATACTCTGTGGTCTGACGAGACAAATGTTTAACTTTTTGGAAAGTGTGTGTCCCATTACATCTGGTGCAAAAGTAACGCATTTCAGAAAAAGAACATGATAGCAACAGTAAAATATGGTGGTGGTAGTGTGATGGTCTGGTACTGTTTTGTGGTTCAGGACCTGGAAGACTTGCTGTGATAAATGGAAGCATGAATTCTGCTGTCCACCAAAAAATCCTGAAGGAGAATATCTGGCCGTTTGTTGGTGACCTCAAGCTGTAACCAACTTGCGTTCTGCTGCAGGACAATGATCCAAAACACACCAGCAAGTCCACCTCTGACCAGAATCCTATTGAAATGCTGTGGCATGACCTTAAAAAGTCACTTCATGTTGGAAAACCCTCCAATGTGGCTGAATGACAACAATTCTGCAAAGATGAGTGGGCCAAAATTCCTCCACAGCGCTGTAAGAGACTCATTGCAAGTTATCAGGAAGGGGCAAACATTTTTTCATACCACTGTATGCATATAATCCTGTCCTGTCATTTTTATCTTTTTGGTCATAAAATACGGTAAAAACGGGCATGTTGCAAATGGTGATTAATTATGATTAATTAATTTGAAAACTGTGATTAATTTGATTACAATTTGTAATCATTTGACAGCCGTATTTAGTATATCTACGTTGGATTGGTTTTAGGCGTTTTAGAAAACTAAAAATACCAAAATGGCCCCCCACGTCCTTTGACGCCCCTGCGTTGGCCTCTTACATTTTATTTTGTCGCTGTGTAGCTGTGTTTGATATGAAAATGGCTTTTGTAGTGGTATGTGTTTTATTTGTGTCCTTAAATATTTGAAATGTGCAAATGAGAGGCTCACATTCACAGTGCCTTGCAAGATGGAATGAAGTCATACTAATGGAGCGTATCCCAGGACAGAGGAGCTTTTTGGCATTCATGGAGGTTGCCAGCCGTATTTGAATATGAATATTGAATGAAAATGCTCTCGTTTCCTTTCCTGTGTTTTTTCCCTTCTCTCTAATGTCTTATCTTCACTCTAGATCTCGGACGCCCTCATCAAGCGGGTGACGTCGTCTCAGGACCAGTGGGTCAAAGGTAACTTGGAAGCCAAGGTCGGCCCCGAATTCCATCTCACCCTCAACACCGACTCGCTGCTCCAGACCATCCTGCAGCTGGACTTCTGCCAGGGCAAAGGTAAAGTGGACCTTTCAAACTCGCCTTTTACGCTTTTTGCACTAATACTACCATCACGCTCACAGGACAGATTTAAAGCACCAAAATGCCGTAGCAATCAGGTACTGCAACATTAAATATCGATAATCCTGCCCTGTGTAGCATCTTGGTGCACGCGTTAAGACATTTCACTATGAGGATTTTGCCATTTGCAGTGTAAATAATACCCTTAATGACTTGGAAGTGCATGGTAATAATAATTATACTTAAAAGGGTCCCAGACATGATTCTACATTGTTCCATTTTTGAAAGCAAATGGTAAATTCATAAAAATTCCATTTGTAGTTGATGGCGCCAGCCATGACGTGCTCCCTGTCACAGTTCAGCCTCATTTCCGGAAGTGACGCCATCGAGGTGATATCACTCAGGTAAACAAACATGGCGGCGTGCGAGACAGAGGATGTTTACAGTGATTATAGCAAAGATTTGAGCGATGTGTCAATAGTTTTGGAGGAGCAATAAACATTTGGAGATGAAATCGAGAACTTGCAGAACATGGACTTAAACCTTAAGGCCTTGAAAACACAAAATGGTAAGTAAATTACTCTGGAGTTGCTTATCCTTCAATTATTATTTTAAATCTGCTTAATGAGCGTTAAGGGCTTTTTATAGCCTCTTTGATTGTATATTTTGTCGCCGCCCCCCACAGTACACATGTGGCTGTGAAAAGATGTTTATATAATATGCAAAATGCTTTGCAGCCTTGTCGCTATCATGGAATAGTGTTTAGACATCATGTAGACAAGACGTGACTTACTCTCTTGTGCCAACTTTGAAGTGTTGATCGTTCTTGTTTTTTTTCCTGTGTACTGGCGGAATAGCATCCTTTTTCAAAATGCGTTTATATACCTTCATAGCAGTCATCAGTGAAATGATCACTGCAAAGAACAGAACTCAAAGTGGGCATCCATCTGTCTCTCGTTCTCTGCACTTGTTGTCTTAAGACTTCCTCTTTTGGACAGGAAAACAAACTTACTCGGATACTACAAACATCCAGCAGCAACACAACATTTTGGGATGACTATTATTTTGATTAAAAATATACTGAAACAAGTTGACCATTAGGCCTGTCACGATAATCGATTCATCTAACAATTTAAAAAAAACAAAGTCGGCAACTTTGCCGGCCTTGATAAATTGACATGTGCATGTACGCATGTTTGTTTTCCTCGTCTCTCTGTACCACACAGGCTGGATGACAAGAGGCTTCACTCTGCATGTGTCTGTGCGCATTGGTTCTATAGTGGAATGAACTGAAAGAACCCTCCAGTCCGCCTTTGGACAAGAAATGAAACCTTTCAATACGGTTGAAAAGCCAACATTTGTGGAAATGTTAGAAATGTTTGACAGGCAGTTGGAATTGCCAGGGAGAACGTGCATGTGCTTGTCACAAATAGCAATTCCTCAACCGTATGACCGAGTGAAAGAAGACGTGTTGAAGGACATAGGAAACACTGCATTTCACTCCGCCACCAGATATGTGGCCCAGCTCAAATATGACCCCCTACACTTGTTCAACAATGCACTACGCAACTGCATGTGCATGTGTGTGGTTTTGATTGTAGTGTTTTTTTTTCTTAACAGAGACAGGGTCTATTTTTTTTGTCATGACTGATTTTTATTTAATTGCAATTTTTGCTAAAAGTGACTCTTTCATTGAGTTATTTTTCGTCTTTTTTTGTTTCGTTTATTTAAAAGCTCTTTACATTCCATTTCCAATGTTAAATACTCTTGAGAAATTAAAATGATTGCTCTTGATACAATGTGCTCTCATTGTTATAATTATTATGCCATTTAAATCCTGAAAAAATGGTCTCAAAAAATTATCGACAATAATTTGTAGGACAATTATCGTCCAGCAAAATTTCTTATCGTGACAGGCCTATCGACCATCTACCTCGGGAAGCGTTTGTTTACTCTGCTTTAGCTGAGAGGTGTCACCCTGATGGCGTCACTTCCGGAAATGAAGCTGAACTGCGAGAGCGAGCTCGTCGTGGCCGGTGCTATCAACTATAAATGTCATTTTCGCAAATTTACTGTTTGCTTTTAAAAAATGGAACAATGTAGAATTACAAACAATATATTAGATATTTAAGCAAAGTTGATAAATCATGTCAGGGACCCTTTAAAGAAAAAGTGCACTTTTTTGGAAATGTTGCCCATCATCCACAATCCTTACGTGAGACACAAACACACGTCTCTCTTTTGTATGTGTTCTAAAGATATAAAAACAGGTAAAAAGAGGCAGGTAATTAATGCACGTAATGGGACACACCTATCCCGCCTAGAAAGGCGGCTATTTCACAAAGCAACATAGAGAGAGCGTTTGCTATCACTAATGGCAGACTTCGTGAGAGCCGACGATGACTATTTTGAACTTTATGCTACATTTATTTTTTCTTTGTAGGCGGAATAGGTGTGTCCCATTAAGTGCATTGTTAGCTGCCTCATGCTAGCTGTTTTTATCTTTTTAGAAATGACAGACGTTTCACATAAGGATTGCGGACGATGGGCAAAATTCCCCCAAAAAGTGCACTTTTCCTTTAAAGCATATTCCACTACGACTGCCAGCGCCAGAGATGAAATTCATCGCTGTGTAATTAAATGTTACATAATAAGAGACCTGGCAGTGATAATGCACCAGGTTGATTGTAGGCTAAAAATGCCTCCCATTTTCTTTCAAAAAAGAACACTTGGTTGACTTAATCACGCTGCCAAATGCAGGCTCGCAATATTTAAGACCATGTTGTGATTTACATTGCAAAAAGAACATTTTAAATATGGATATTATGTTATCAACTGGTGAGAGACTGGTGTCCAAAGTCCAAAAGTATAATTAACCACGGCCCGCATTAGAACATTACAAAGGAAAATGGATTTGTGCCACACTAAATACATCAAATAAAGTGGAACCACCGTTTTCATCATTCATTTGTTCCAAAAGGATCAAGGACAAAAAGCGAAACATGCAAAAACTGAGGCAATTTTTACAACTTTCTTTGGCCCCGTGGCGAGTCATTTAGCAGTCACACTGCAGTTTTTTCGCTATCTTTAATTCTTCCAAATAAGTCTTAGTAACGATAGCTCAATTTGAATAGCAGGAAGAATGATACACAGCTGCGAGGACTCGTCTTCTACATGAGTACAGGGCAAGTCCTTTGACCCAGCTTAGCCCCGCCTCGTATGGGGGTAGGCCATCCTGTCGCATGTCTATGTGTGACATAGCGGGATGGAGCCGGTCAATACTAAGTGTGCCAAAGGTTGTGATAAAGGATAAGATAAGGCCAAAAGCAACTGATACAGATAGAGTGGATAGACGAGTCTGCTCCGGTCACGCTATCTAACGTGTGCCAAGACAGGCCTATGTGTAACTACATCTAACACACTCAACAATAAAAATGGAAGGAAAACGTTTGGACACCCCTGTGGTAAGAGTTGCTGCAGTGGAGTCCTCTGTAGGTAAACACACGGTGGGAACGCCGATGCTGACACTAACTGAGGCTGTTAAGAAGAAGCTGATGCACTTCAGGGACTTGTAAGTGATGCATGTTGATCGTGATGTGTGCCATTAAGACGTGGTATTTCCAGATGTGCAGGAGAGCCCCTTATTGAAACAAATGCAGCAGGCAGCAGCAGGCAGTGGTGAGGCTGACAGCGAGACAGAAAGCCCAGGAGGTATTTGAGAGAGCCTACATGTTATAGAAATCCTCTGTTCTCCGTTCCTTTCCCCAAACTGACTTGGCCACTCCCTTCCAGTCAGTCCTTTATCAATCACTCCCCCTCCGGAAGCCATCCCGGTTGGAAATATGCCCGTCTTGCTACCACCTACGCATGGATTTGTTATTTTTAAGCTCCTCTTCAATCAATGAATTCAAGATGGCACTTCCTACCCTGGAAGGCACCAAAAAGATCCTCCAGTAATGCAATTTATAGCCTCAAGTTGTTGTCTGTTCAGCTTTTAACCATTGAAATGTGGATCCAAAAAGGACTCTTTTACCAGAAATAGCAAACAAACTGTCATGGTTGCAACAACACACAACTACCTTGGCTATAAATGCTAATGTTATCCTTAAAGCCTGAAAGGAAACGTGCACTTTATTTTAGAATTTTGCCCATCATCCACAATCCTTATGTGAGACATTAACACACGTCTTTCTCTTTCATGTGCGTTCTAAAGATACAAAAACAGATAAAAAGAGGCAGCTAAGAATGCACGTAATGAGACGGAGCTATTCCGCCCACAAAGCCTTCTGAAAAAAGCAAACTAAACCAAAAAGCGACAACAAGGCTCCATAATTCCATAATGTGACCTGCATATTAACCAAGCTACAGCGACATTGTTATTATTGTTACTAACATTGTTATGCCCAAGAACTACATTACTTGTGTAGTGACACCTCGCCACACCACACCGGCTAGCTACTAGCTACGCTCGCTCACAATGCCTCAGGCCACCAGCGAAAGGTAACGCTACATATTGGAGATGCCGCCACTGCCGCTGTGTTATTGAGTTTGTTAAGTTAACGCTAGGTGTAGCGTTGCTTTCTATGTTGCTATGTGAAATCAATGCACCCAGGAAGGAAGTTCCCAAAATAGTGTAAGTATTCCATGTTATCATGAATGTACCTGTTACTACATGCTCACAGCAGGGATAGAAAACCATAAAACCTTGTTGGAGCTTTTTGGAGGTGTTTTAATAGCAGACTTTCTAGGAGGAAAATGTGTGTCCCATTACGTGCATTCTTAGCTGCCTCTTTTTACCTGTTTTTATGTCTTTAGAACGCACAGAAAAGAGAAAGACATGTGTGTTCATGTCTCACATAAGGATTGTGGGTGATGGGCCACAGTCCAAAAAAAGTGCACTGTTCCTTTAAATATCCAAATACAGGAGGTCCTCAGTATACGTACTAGGTCCGTTCCTACAACAGCGATGAAAGTCAAATTTTAGTGTAAGTCCTAACTTATACTGTACCGAAATGAACACCTAAGTCACTCAAACTGTATACACAACACATGAAGGACATACACAGTACACACAAAAAGATTAAATACAAGAATTAAAAGTAATAAAAAAAAATAGAGTGTGGTTGTCACTGGTAAGGGCGTTGCAAGGAAGGGAGACAGGCTAAGTAGGAGGAGGAGTCTCAATAACGACAGCATTACACTGCTTAGTTATCACTGTCCATTTCATAGGAGCAGACCCCATCTTTATCCCTCATGACGGTCGCAGTGTTTGAGCGGCTTGCATGGAGCATGCAGCCGATGCCGACTGGCCTTTCTCCACTTTGAGCATCACTTTCACTTTCCTTTTTTTTGACGCACTTCTACAAGAAGAGTCTGCCTCACGCTGGGGACACATAATGAAGGGGCAAAGTTAACTAAAAAGAAAAAAGGGACTTTGCCCCTCGTCAGTGTAGCAAAGTGTGACTGTGTATTATTCCGCCGCACGCACAGAACTAGTTGTTTTTCTTTTTGTACAGTATTAATAATGGATGGCAGTGCGTCCTAACCACCAAACGTCGTAGCACGAGGACCACCTGACTGTCTGTCTTGACTGCTGCCTTCTCCCCTCCCTGTGTCTGTGTGGTCGTTTGGGTCCCCATACAACATGACATGTTTCTTAGAAACATGTCACTTTCTTATGCAAGCATGAAAAATACCCCAATGGGAATTCATAAGTATGACATAAAAAGCCAGACGTATGAGATAAAATGTCTAAATTACAAGATAATAAGTCATAATTATGACATAAAGTCAA
This sequence comes from Dunckerocampus dactyliophorus, assembly GCF_027744805.1. Classification (NCBI taxonomy): domain Eukaryota; kingdom Metazoa; phylum Chordata; class Actinopteri; order Syngnathiformes; family Syngnathidae; genus Dunckerocampus; species Dunckerocampus dactyliophorus. The sequence goes on along the minus strand of NC_072837.1, from coordinate 16,870,193 downwards.
GAAGGTTATTATTATGAGGACAAAAAACTAAATTATGAGAAAAAAATAAAAACTAAGAGATTAAAAAAGACAATTATGAGATAAGAAAATCATAAACATAACATAAAAATTCGAGATTCATTCACTTTCTATGCTGCTTATCCTCACTAGGGTTGTGGGGGTATGCTGGAGCCTATCCCAGCTGACTTTTGGGCAAGAGGCGGGGGTACGCCTTGGACTGGTTGCCAGCCAATTGCAATATCGCAAATCGCAAGTCTAAATTACAAGATAAAAAGTCATAATTTTGAGATAAAAAGTCTAAATTACGAGATGAAAAAAGCCTAAATTATGAGATAAAAAGTCTAAATTACGAGAAGTAAATTTTGAGATTAAAATGCTAAATTATGAGATAAAAAGTCTAAATTACAAGAAGTAAATTTTGAGATAAAAATGCTAAATTATGAGCTAAGTCATAATTATTAGATAAAAAGTCAAAATTACGAGATTTAAAAAAAAGTCTAAATTACAAGAAGCAAATTTTAAGATAAAAGGCAATTATGAGATAAAAAGTCAAAATTACAAGATAAAAAGTCAAAATTACAAGATTTAAAAAAAGTCTAAATTGAGATTAAAAAAATCTAAATTACGAGATTAGTCAATTTTGAGATAGTCAAAATTACGAGATGAAAAAAAGTCTAAGTTATGAGATAAAAAATCTAAATTACGAGAAGTAAGTTTTGAGATAAAAAGTCAATTATAAGATAGGTCAAAATTACGAGATAAAAAGTCAAAATTACAAGATAAAAAAGTCAAAATTATGAGATAAAAAAAATCAAAATTATGAGATAAAAAGTCGAAATTACGAGATAAAAAAAGTCTACAAGATTAAAAAAAGTCTAAATTATGAGATAAGAAGTCTAAATTACGAGATAAAAAGTCATAATGAGATCAAAACTCAATACGAAAGTGGAAATGAAGAGATAGGCCTACATGCATTCTTCAGCCTTTGTCACATGGCACTCGGCACATGCGCACATTGTATCTCATAATGATGCCTTTTTATTTCATAATTATGATTTACAATTGGGATATTTGTTTTCTTGCAGTGGTGGAAACGACCCTCCATAGTTTGTTCTGGCGTAATTGGACAACTAGAGTTGAAAAGGATGATATCCGACAACCTTTGTCGTGGACTCTTACAAGATGTGGTATAAGCCACCACTGATTTCCAATGTTTGCCACATGAATGAACCTGGATCCTGATTCCTTGAAACCTTTTTTTTTTTTTTTTTTTTAATAATCCGCTTGATCCACACTAAAGCTCCTGTACCGTTTTGTTGAAAGACAATCCAGGGGATGGGATCAAGCCCTCTGCCTTTGATCTGTCCCGTCCATTTCCTCTAATATGCTTACATTCTACTGATTATCTCAGTGGAGACCGGACCCTCAGTGCCGCCGGCACCCCTCCTGCAGCTGGAGAAGTGCTGCAGCAGGAACAACAGTGCCACCCTGGCCTGGAGGGTAACTGCGGCACAAGCCAATCCCATCGAAGGCTACATACTGGAGCTGGATGACGGCAACGGAGGACAGTACAGGGTTTGTATGACACGCAGACACACACTCAAATCAAACACTCTAAAATGTACTATTATTATGCTGTAAAGGAACGTTACGCACACACTGAAACACAGACTATGAACATACTGTAGTATTATACGTAATGCAGCTGGTTGTGTGTGTGCACACGCACAGGAGGTTTACGTGGGGAAGGAGACGGTGTGCACGGTGGATGGACTCCACTTCAACAGCTCCTATAACACCAGAGTGAAGGCCTACAGCGCCATCGGAGTGGGACCGTACAGCAAGACGGTGGTGCTCAAGACTTCTGACGGTATGAAGTCTCTGCTGCCTTCGGGGGGTCACAATCACTCAAACTACAGACAAACTACTTAACAATTGGGATGGAGTTAACTAAGATGATGGGCTCACAAGAAAGTAGTGGGAAATTGTTTTCTTTCTTGCATGTACGGAATAGGAAGCAGTTTTGTTGCCATGGCGCTCGCTAAGCCAACACGCATCATAAGTCCTTCTTTCTCTGTGAGACTATAAGAGGCCTGGATGCACCGGAGAAGGGGGGTTCTCACACACACACACACACACACACACACACACACAGACTGCAGCAAGGGAGCTTCGTGAGGAGCAATGTCTGGTAATGTACTGGAAGTTAGGAGGAAAAAAGATGATTACAAAGCCAAATGCCACAGCCCCCGTGTGGCTATATTTATGATGAGCAAAGTGAACCCGAATTTGTCTCATCTCGTCCTATCTCGTGCATCGCCTCGTCTCATGAGTTGGGTGTCTCGTGACTCCCCTGGTAGATGTGAATCTTACATTATAAAATAAAGAATCCAATTGTATAAAATGTCAACTGTCAAGTCTTGCGATACGTGGTGCCTGTCTCTACAATCTATTCATCTAAGGCATATGTGTCAAACTCAGGCCCGGGGGACATATCTGGCCCCTGCTGCAATTTCATCCGGCCCGTGGAACTATTTAAAAATAGAACTGAGTTGGCCCGCCTCACGGACCTTATCAAACAAAGTGCTTACAGCGATCAGCGTAAAAAGCGATTCCTCCGTTAGAAACTACACCTCTGGTATTTAAATTTTAAAAGTGTAAACAATATTGTACATAGCACGAAATTCACAACCATTCTTAATAATAAGGGTGCCAGATTCAGACCAAAGTCAAAATAATTAAAAATCAACAATCACTTGATTGAAATGAACTGCTACGCCAAAGCAACCATAGCAACCATAGGATATTTCAAGCAGGAATAAATGGACACAAAAAGCACATTTCCCCCACACCCACATAAAAAAAAAGTCCATCCACACGAGTGAAGTTTAAAAAAAATGTATGTCCACATAAAAACACTTCACCAGCTGTCACGTGCATTTTGTCCCAACCTGAAAACGCAGTCACAGGGCTGCATGATATTGCATGTTCCAATCCCGGCACTGCACGTGCAGGGAACTGAGATAAAAGGTGTGTAGGCTGCTTACTTATCTAGTCGTCAGTGCTAATGAGACATTTTCTCCAAATCTGACCATTATTACTATTTTTTCAACCTGGATTATTGGGTCATGTCCTGTCGTGTTTCAAACTTCAAACGAGCATCTGTGTGATGCATTCACCAGCTCCAGCTTCCCTGTGAGCCTCCGGAGCATAAGCAGTGAAGGTGAATGGATGTGATGTGTTGCGTACTAATCGTCCAGCCTGTGTGTGATGACTGATGACGAAGCGCTTCCGTCCTCAGGCCCAATCACGAAATGTGTCTCTGACGCTCGCGCCCACATCGTGAGTCCTTCCCGCGGCAAAATATTCCCACTAGATGGCTCATTGATTCATGGCAAGCGCCAGACTCTTGATTTCACTTCTCCCCAAACAGTGCAAGTAGGCAGTGATTCTGCATCATGACGACTGTGTGTTTCTTTCCTCCCACAGTGGCTTGGTTTGCCTTTGATCCCACCTCAGCGCACCGGGACATTGTGCTGTCCAACGAGAACCAGACGGTGTCATGTAACAGCTACGACGATCGTGTGGTGCTGGGGACCGCCGCCTTCTCCAAGGTGACCACCAAGAGGATATATGCTAGCAAGCAGTGTTACGACAACACGCCGTAATCCTTTCCATCTTAGGGCGTCCACTACTGGGAGGTTTGTATCGACCGCTACGACAACCACCCGGACCCCGCCTTTGGCATAGCCAGGATCAACACCATGAAGGACATGATGCTGGGCAAGGACGACAAGGCCTGGGCCATGTATGTGGACAACAACCGCTCCTGGTTCATGCACAACAACTCACATACCAACAGGTATGTACTGCTTAGTACTCGGGATGCAAATCTCTTTGTGACGGTTGATTCCATACGCATCTTGGGCTATTATTTTATTCAAAAATAATATAGTTAGAAATCCCCCAGTTTTTGCATATTTAGATTCAAGATTCAAGATTCAAGAGTTTTATTGTCATGTGCATGGTAAAACAGCAGTTATACCATGCAATGAAAATCTTATTCTGTTCATACTCCCAAGAAAAGAAAGGAAACACAAGAAAGAATAAGAACATAAGAAACATAAACACATAAACATATATACCAATAAATTAAGCAACAACAACAGAAGAGACATTAATACAAGCAAATAATACAAATAAATAAATAAATAAATAAATTTATGTTGTTTCTTGCCAGTGGCGACTTGTCCCACTTTGTTCACTGGTCCTTGAACGCACCATTGAGTTGGCCTTGTCCCACACAGCACAAATAGACTACTATACTGTATTTTTACCCTTTTTCTTTCACCTCATATTTGCTCCCAAATGCTGATACTATGTGGGAATGCATAACGGTAAGATTTCATGACCTTATTGAGTGCTAATGTGCAAATCTGTTCGGTACACAACCTCTCTGAAAAACAAAGTCCAGGCTGGTACTGGTGGAGGGTGGCTCTGTATTCGTTAAGTGTTTTTAATTTGATGTTGCTCCTGTCTTAGTTTTACACCATGCATAATAAATGAGATCAATTTGCTCGCTATAATGTACATATGTTTTGCAGATGTGTTGACCATCTGCCCACACTAACTAGCGCGCTGCTGATGCTAGCGCTGTGATGTGTGTTCAGGCCTTCCATCTTCCCAAACTAGAAGATGATGTTGTGATGAAGAAGCAGAGCTGATGAGGCAAACCAGTTGAACAAAGACAACTTTATTACAACTAGAGCGCATCGTGACAGGTCGGCCACCCTGTGAGAAGGCTAGGTCAGATCAGAAGTTAGGTTTTGCAAACCATTACGTCAACCTGCTGTCTCGGGGTTGGGCTCTTTCCTTACATGGTAAAGACACATGTTGTTTTGATGTTAACCAACAACTGTCACGTCTATTGAATCATGGCACCAATCAGTCTAGCATCTTTGAGACTTTGGGCCTTTTCCCCAAACATTGCCCACATCTGGAAAGCCTGAAAAAGGAGCAGGGGCCTCACTAAAACCCTATAGTGGGTCTCATGGGACCCTCTTCCCAGAGGTCACTCTTTGTGTCTATGTGAGGTTTTATTGCACCGGATTTACTATGCTGTCTAAAACTGATAGAATATTGCTTACTATTCACGCTGCTGGTAGAACTCATCAGTAGAACCTCACATACCTGGAACACATTTGGAGTTCTACAACACATACAAGATAATGCTGTCATTAAACCACCAGACACTACCGCTGCTAATGCTGTTTACATCCATTCTGGTCTTCAGTCGAGCTACGCTTCACCGGCAGCCCAGGCTCTCACGTTGTTTAAGAGACGGACTGTCGGTTGCTAGTCTTGCGATACCTGGTGCATGTCTCTACAATCCATTCATCTATGGCTGATTCTTATCCATCCAGGAGGCTGATGCAGATGCAGCCGTATCTCTCGCTTGTCAAACCAGATATCCGGTCGAATAGCTTTATCCTTCACAACCCTACTTAGTGCAGTTTGGGTAAAATGGTTCCCACAAAGAAGCATTCAGTTGATTTTTGTACGTTTTGTGTGCACAGGGCAGAGGGAGGCATCACTAAGGGCTCAACCGTGGGCGTCCTCCTGGACCTTACCAAGCACACACTGACCTTCTTCATCAACAAGGAACAACACGGGCCGACTGCCTTTGAGAGCCTGGACGGGGTCTTCATGCCCGCCGTCAGCCTCAACAGAAACGTGCAGGTTCTCGGCTTCACTGGCCATTTTATGACGGGATTCATGCTAGACGAAAGCAGCCTGGTCTAATCGTTAACTTCTGTCTCGCTACAGGTGACCTTATCAACAGGTCTGGAGTTGCCGAAAAACCGCAAACAATAGGCGACTGGTGCGAAAGATTTCAACAACACTGTCCTCTACAGGTTCCCCTCAGCGTGTATGCTCCGTTATTTAGGTGTCAGAGACTTCCCCAAAGAGATTCTTGTTGATTTAACTTCCTTTCTAACACTACCACTCAGACTTGATCGTTTCCCCTGAATGTGGACTAGCAAAACGGCAAGCAGAGAGCAGACTCTACTATTGTCAGGAGTTCAAGAGGCGACTGGGGTTGTTGCAGCCATGACATACTGAGTGCAACTGCAGCAGCACTGTCACTTTGGATTGAGCATGGAAGTGTCATCATCCGTTGTTGCAGCCCAGGTAGCAGAAAGACCGTTTCGAAGTTGTTTCAGTCGCTTGGCAAAAGTTAATCCTTCTTTATAGGCTTTGTCCTCGGTGACCTTTGTTTACTTTACTGCATCACGGCTGTCTACACTTACGTCTCTTAAAGTGCTCATGACACCAAAGCACGTTAATCTTATTTTCGCCTTGAAAAATAACATTGAAAGGCATATTTCCTGTGTTAGATGTGTGCTCCAATGTTGAAATATTTACCATTTTTGTACACTTTTCGTCACTTTTTCCGGGACTGGAGGAGGAGGAGGAGGAGGAGGAGTGGCGTTTACACCAGAATTTCCCACCCGGAAGCTCTCATCCACTGCAATGCTTTCGCCGCTGTTACGGTCTAGTTCTGGATGAACTTGTGTTGTTTGTTATATATTTTGATATCATGCCCGCTTGTTGAGTTGAAGGATTTGTTGGAACCCTCGAGGAGATGGAGTGAGCTTGTTCGCATTTCCAAAGACACCATTCGCCTCATCAGATGATTGGCAAATTTCGTGGGACAAATGTTTCCATACTGCCCCGCAGATGGAAATAAAGTAAAAAGACGGAGTTTGGAAAAGCGTGCCAAGGTGGCAGTAAGTCAATCCAAACTTCTTGTACCATTTCTCAATTGGAAGCAGTCTAGTACTCATGGTGGCTAATGCAGTGCTAATTCCTATCTGGTTTGTTATGACGTGCTAGCTTAGTGGTTAATGTGCTATCTGTTGTAGCGCGCAACAGTACTGTAAATTCAAAACGTTGTCTCTGATTGCAGCGTCACTACAAATCTTAAAATAATAATATTGGTTTTCATGGGAAATTGCTTGCTAAACGCCGATTGTCTATGGTTTTTTAGCTCTGTGCGGTGTGCTAAGAGTTAGCTGGTAGTCGTCAGTGGCTATCACTGCCAGTAAAACATATCGTAGTCCTCACAACACAATATTAGCCAATGTTGTTATTGTTGTCAATATGTCACACATTCATGGCTGTGCTTCTTTGCAACTGGTTGCCGGTGTCACCCGTAAGTGTCCTAGACCTGAATTGTTAGCAAAACATGGATTGCAGTTACTCATCTTTCTAGCCTGTTTTGCAGTCCATGCGTCAGTTTCAGTAAGTAAATCCATATTTTTTGACTACATCTATTCTCGGAATCTTAGTATAATAGTATGGGCTTTCTCTTCACGTCACATACGCTGGCTATCGCAAGCTCGCGCCGCCCGGCACTTTACATTCACTTAGCCGATCAAACGCCCCAGCAAGCGCCAACCGCCGGAACGAATGCCCCACAGAACATCCACACTGGAACTGTGGCATTCTGCTTAGAAACGATCACTTTTCTGCTTTCATGCATATTAGCGTTTGTTGCTAACTGCCAGCTAGCACTCAGTGTATTCAATCACTACGTACAGTAGCTAGCCACGTACTGTACTAAAACGCTGAAAAGCTGACGGAAGGCTCACTCTTTCTCTTCATTTGACTATACAACCAATGTGCTCAGATACAAGCAGAGTGAACCCTCTTGTTATCCAGCCTGTGTGCTACAGCGAGACGAGGAAATGGAACGAGCATACGTACATGTCAATTTATCGACGCAACAAAATGATCAGACTATTTTTCTCTATCGTTTGATTGATCGTTTTATCGATTATCGTGACAGGCCTAGCTGAAGCATGTGTTTTCATCTGGTTCCCGAAGCGTGTTCTGGTCATGACGTGAAAGCCAAGATGGTGTCGGTTCCGAAAAGTTGAAGGGGGCCGTGTCAAAATCACCCCTTCAAGTCACTCGTATTCCATAGTTGTTCATCAGCAGTTTGACAAAAATGTTTTATTAAGTGAATACAGTCGGCCCTCTTTTATGCCGGTTAACTGGTCCCAGACCAGACTGCGATAAGTGAATTTCGAAAGTAGGAAATAGGATTCAATATTAATAAACAGAATATTTTTGTAGTGAGAGCACAGAAAACCTGTTTATGATATTCTAAATGCAGTTTTATTTTTTTATCATTATTAGAGCCCTGTAGACATGAAATAACACCCCTATAGTCATCTTTACACTCCTGTTATTCTTTGTTTACATCACATTGCTCAGGCTATGGGATCAATGCAGGGACATTACAGATGGCCGTTGCTAACATAGCAAGCTGCCCAACTAACTAGTTAGCCTCTCCAATGTACTTATTATAAACTTAAGTGTTTCCACAGGAGTGGGCAGGAAGGACAAAGAAGCCAAAAACTTACCACTTCCACACGGAGTACAGTCTCAGCCATGGCACGTCCGTCTCAGCCATGGCATGTTGGCTCGGTACCGCTGGCTCAGTAGCCACTCTCCATGCAGTGTGAAAGCTAACTGATGCCGAGTGACCAGTGTAGAATACTACGTATAACTTGTCTTTCAATGTTTTTGGACTAATAATAGGCCATAGTCAATCATGAAACAGCCATCATTTATTACTTTTTTGGGGGCAAAACTGCGATATAGTGAGTGGCAACTGTCCTTTCATTTTGTGATTGTTTTTTGTGTCATAAGCACTTCAGGTTTTTCTTAAAAAGGCAGTTTTGCGACACACCAGAAGCTTGACGGTTAGCTTAGCTTCATTTAGCATGAGGATGACAGATGAGCCGTGTGTTTAGTTTAAACTACTCGCTATTGATTATCCATTACCAAAGCAGGTACTACAAGGTACTATTTCCAGCCAGTCAAGTTACAAAGTGTGCTGAGCTGACACCAGATCCGTTTCCTTGCTGCCCTCAGTCTCCTCCTGAATAACATCTGTTGCCCTGCTGTGGTAAACACAAGACATGTTTGTCACCCTCCTTTGTTGTCGTTTATGAGCGTGGATAGACTGATTGACCGCGTGAAATGAGACAGTTTAAGCTTAATCAGTCAAAGAAGAAACATAGGCAAAACAACAGTCATGCTAGAGAAGAGAAGTAACAAGACAGAGCATCTCAAACAGAATCACAAATGTCTTCAGCGTGAGGGGATGAAGCAGAAAAAGCAAAGGAACTGAGCTTTTTTTGTTGTCTCTGGAGACACAAAGTGAATATTTTATATGTAATGTCTGGGAGAAGAGTGAGCTTTCTCTCATGGTAATTTTATAGCATTCTCCTCTTTTAGTTTCTCTGAGTGTTGCCTTCAAACAACAAGAAGTGGCATCGGGTAAACACGCTGCCATGAACGATCACTGTGACCAACTTAGCTCATTATCAAGATTCATATTGAGAAATAGGAGAAACTATTAAAACAGGAAGGCGCTGGGAAAGAATGGTAGTTTCCCAACAAACGGCCTATAATATTACAAGACGCTGCCCTGCCAAACAGATTCAAGTGCTGTTATCCCAGTGCACTAATGGGTTGAAGTCTTACAATGCGGGCCGTGTGTTTGGGACAAATGCAAATAATACAAAAATGAATGCAAATGATGTGCAATGTGAAGCATGAACTGAGCATCAATCTTCTCAAGCTGCATTGAAAATAGTTTGTGCATTTATTGTGTTGTTTACTGCCAACTGCTGTGAAAACTCGCCCTCTGCTGTCCGACGGAGGAATCACGACTCCGAGTCAGGCGGCATAAAATGTGACGAAGCCATCGCTGTACACTCACATCTTCTACATACATTTTAGAGACGCACGGTATCTTTTCCAAACCGATAACGATAACTTTTTAAAATGTACTTGAAAAAAAATTGATTTAAGTGTAGTTTGTGCACACCTGGAGGTAAGAAGGACTGAAACAAATTAGGATTTGACCAACTGTACCTGTTGATTTGTCTTCCTCGGAAAGTGAATGTTTGTTTCCAAGTGAGCTCAGGGGAAGTTACAACAGGCTGTTAACATCACAGGCAGGGGAAAAAAAGGAGCGCTTGAATTGCTCACCCACACAGTACAGGTAGTCTCGCCTCATTTGAGTGTTCTTTTGAAATTATTGGTTATCGGAGCTATTTTTTAATGTTATTGCATTTATCGGTATGATGCCATAAATCCCTCATATCGGTCCAATAATTATCGTGCACCCCCAATACATATATCAATATATTATATTTGCTTTTTTTAATATTTATATATATATATAATTTAAATCAACACTATGATGGTCAAACATTGGAATATAAACTATGATTTAGTAAGTCCATTAAAAACCACACAGGTCACACACGTTGACTTCTTGCAGGTGTCCGTGCAGTGTATTATTTGCTGAGCGGGGCTGAATGTGATCTGCCAGATACCACCTTCATTAAAGGGCTTACGACATCACGTCTCCAAACTTTACAAACAGCTCCGACTCAAGAACAGCCCATAATATGCTGATTTGACATGTTGACTGTGGTGTGGATGCTACATAATTAACGTGGAGTCATTGTGCAGCATGTCCCTTTTACCTCACACCTGCCCACCCGTGAATGTCTTAAACTTGACATATATGTATTATTTATGTTATGGTGCTTGGGGTGGGGAGATGGTGCATGTCACTGCTATCTAACTTTAAAAGTCATTTATTTAGCAAGTATGTACATATATTTATGAATACTTGTTTGTTTGTTGTTATAAAGTTGCTGCTGTTGATATTGATGACTTTCTTTTTAACCAAGTGATGTAAATAAGGAGCTCAATTAGCATTTACTGTATGTTCATTCTTTGAAGGAAAACTGTACTTTTGTTTTTTTGGAAATTTAGCCCATCAACAACAATCATTCTGTGAGACATGAACACGTGTCTCTCTTTTCTGTGAGTTGTAAAGGTATCAAAACAGATAAAAAGAGGCAGGTAATTAATGCACATAATGGGACACACATGAAAGTCCGCTATTAAAACACCTCCAAAAAGCTCCAACAAGGTTTTATGGTTTTCTATCCATGCTGTGAGCATGTAGTAACAGGTACATTCATGATAACATGGAATACTTACAGTATTTTGGGAACTTCCTTCCTGGGTGCATTGATTTCACAGAGCAACGTAGAAAGGAACGCTACACCTAGCGTTAACTTTTCCACACTCATAAACAAAAGCACAGCGGCAGTGGCGGCAGCTCCAATATGTAGCGTTACCTTTCTCTGGTGGCCTGATATAATATAATCTAATATGCAGGTGACATTATGGAAATGCAGCTTTTTGGAGGTTTTTTCGGAAAGCTTTATCGGTGGAATAGGTGCGTCCCATTACGTGTATTCTCACCTGCCTCTTTTTATATCTTTAGAATGCACAGAACAGAGAAAGATGTGTGTTTATGTGTAAGGATTGTGGATGATGGGCAGAAGCCCAAAAAAAATTGCACTTTTCCTATAAACAACCTCCCCCCCTTCAGCCCTCCACCCTTCTTGCCAAGCTGTGAATGTTTTGTACGACTACATGGTTTCTATATGAGCATCATTTAATGAACAAACACCGTGCGTGCACGCACACGCACACACACGTTTTCTTTTTGGTCCTTTGTAAAACAGAAATAAATGACCTGTGATGACAAACGTGTCTGTCGTGGTGCACTGACATCACCTCCAATGTCCATGATAAAGCTTGAAACAGCATCCACTGTGGAATAGGAGTCCACACATAATGTTCGTTGAGTCTTTAGCATGTTAGTCACACTTGTTTGTCTCCATTTTCCATATTGTGATGATGATTCATCAGAGCCATAGATTCATCATAGCCACTGAGGTGAGTGTATTTAAAAACAGATGAGGGGTAAAACGAGCTTGAGTCTGGATGTCAGGCTCCCACTGTGACGTGTATCCAGTGTTCCCCCCCCATTGTTGTCCGTGTCAGATGCCATCTCACCTGGGTTTAGGTGAGTGGCGGGGCGTTTACGCCATCATCGTCCTAATGAGATGTTTCACACAGTCACGCTAGTCACAGCAGGGTGAACGTGTCTGTTGTTCTTCCTCTCCGTGACCAACACTGGACAAACATGTCAACAACTTGTGACGTCTCCCGAATGGGGCGTTAGACCACGATGTGCAGAAGCCCCGCCCCTCCAATGGCGTTAACCCGCCGTGACATACCCACCTTATTTGCCTCCCCTTTTGCCCTTGATGGTCTGGATCTCCTTGGGGCTGAGGATCAGCATGCCATTTTTGAAGCGGCCCACCTGTCCCGTGGGAGCCGACGAAGAACCCGATGTGGTCTTCTTGTCCCTGCTGGAGATGGACGCATATGTATGTTTGATTTAGCCAATGAGATTGACTGGTTTCTGTCAACAACGGATGTACTACTGCACTTTAGGATATGTTCCCATGACAACCAAGTAGATAAATGCTGTAATATGCACGCCAAGCCAGTCATTGGCAATGTCACTGAACAGAAACATGATGCACACAAACTGGAGGTTTTTGCTGTTTTTAAAGAGACGGCAATGCCAAAACGACAAAAGGCCTGGGGAGCTCCAAACACTGTAATGTGCATGCCAGGCCCACAGGTGGCGATGCCACTTTGTACATACACAACAATGAAGTTAAAATGGTCTTGTGTAAACATTACGTGTACAGTAAACCCTCATTTATGGCGTTTCATTGCTTCCAGACCCGACTGTGATAAGTGAATTTCCACAAAGTAGGATTCCTTCTTTATAAATGGAACATTTTCACATTAATGTCATAGAAAACTTTACCATCTAGACATGAAATAACACCCCTATTGTCACCTTTACATTCGTATTACCTAATAAAATAGACATAATCAGAGAAAATAAGACATTTAAGACAGTTTACGTTGGAGGGGAGCAGAATTGTTGGTGGACAGGAAGTGGTGTTGGGGGTGCAGAGTTGAGCTGCAACAGTAACCCGTGTTATGATTATGATTATTGTTATGTTATTACGCCTGTTGTGAGATCATTTAAGCCTGCCATAAAAGCCGGTTGTCCAAGTCTGGTGCTTCAGTGGTCAATTACTGACACCTAGTGACCAACGCAGAATATTACATTCACAGGTTGGGGATCTTAATTGGCTTACGCTGTATTTTTATTTTGCTTCATTTAGCCATTTTGATACTTGAAAAGGCTTAATTTGGGCAAAAATTACGTACAATTTGAAAATACTGTAAGAATGCCACTTTTATTTTGTAATGTAAGATCAATATCTACATTAACAAACATGAACCGTAGAATTGAATTGTTGTTTTTCAAAATATATCGTTTTTTAATCTTTTCGTAACCTGTGTATCTAGATTTGAATCGAGTCGTCTGTCGTAAAGAGATTTACATCCCTACTCGGGATGCTGCGATCGTTCGGCCACCGACCGGTATTGATTTCTGTGAAAACCACGTGATCAGCGCATGCTGATAAATGCCTTTCAACGGCGATCACAAAAGCAGATAACCTCTGGCTCGTACTTTTGCAGCCTAGTTGTTTAGATATTTGAGCTGTCGCAAGAAAAAAAGGAAAAGTTATGGCTGAAATGTATCTTTTCACAAAAAGCTGTTTTTTTCCCTTTTCTAGTCTCAAACTGATATTTTCCTGAAACTTGCCTATCTTTTACTGCTGATTACTAAAGAACGGAAAAAGGTAGAAACAAACTTTTTTTTCCTGATGAAAGATGGGAGTCTAACCTTTCTTTTGGTAGGTTCTATCTTTACATAGCCAACAATGGCTGGGATTGAATGAGTTAAAGAAGGCGTCTCATCCTCCGTAAGTTTCACCAGTGATATATGTTCTCTTGAAAACGTAGGTTTTTGTCTAAATGAAGATGATTTTACGGTTCCCTTTTCTGTATCATATAGCCAATAGCAGGGGTGCAGCCAGGAAATCTAGGCCCAAAGAAAACAAAAACTCATTTTGGGGCTCCGTTTTTTCATTTTTTAATAATGCCCTATTTTTGGGCCCCCATGGCAGTCAGAGGACCTTTGACTTGTCCTAACTTTCCCCACTTATAAGGCACCCTTGGCCAATAGCACTCATCATGAACAAAATTGAAAAATTGACACTTTATGTGATCGGTATCAGACGATTTCACTCATGGATGATCGGTATCGGCATTGGCAGCTTAAAACCCTGATCGGAGCATCCCTAATTTATACAGTATCTTACAAAACTGGCACTACAAGGTAAAACAGTGCTCGCAATCATTTCAATTCTTTAAAATGTCTAAGGAGTGAAATTATTTACACACCTTTGACTCTTCTTTTTTCTCTTCAGATCCTGCAGAGCAAAAAAACGAACAAAAACAAGTGAATAACGTGAATTTAACTGTCATTTTTGGACTGCTTGAGGGTCTTACCGGCTGGGCCTCCTCTCTCGCCTTCTTCTTCTTGTCTTTTATTTGCTGCTGCAGCACCTTGTAGTTGACGTAGTCCTTTGTTGGGGGCTGAGCGGGACAGCAGGACCAACCACAATGAGCCAGGTCACAATTTTAGCAAGGACAGTAGATCATTGCAAAAAAACAAAAAAAACAAACCCGGCAGTAATTGATTTTTAAAAAATGTAAAAAAACAGACTTATTTTTTTAACAGTGGCACATGTTTACAAATGATCGCGAGCTTATGGTAAATGAGATGTGTTTTCTGCTGGTGTAATTTCGGAGGAGAAAAAAATGGTCTTACTAAAAGTCGGCAAAATTGCGGGGCCGTGAATGCTGAATGGCGGATGTGCGGGGATCCGCTCGACACACTATTTATCTATACGTCACTCAGGTGTTCTTACATGGGCTCCCAACATGATGGCACGCTCCTGCTCAAAAACACGCTGTTGCTCCTTTTTGTAGCCCGTGATTCCGAAGCGATGCACCTCCAGGCGAGCCTAACACAAGCACACAAAATCACAACCGAAAACACAGCGTTAAACCTGAGAAAAAGCTGTTACCTTCTCCAAATCCAGATCACCATGTGGACCAATTTGCTTCTTCTCTGATGTCTGTGGCAGCTGGACGCGACGCCAGCCAAAGGTGACCAAGATGGCAGGAGATGAACAGAGAAAAAACATATTTAACACCAGTAGGGCAGCCACTGGGAAGGCGGAAGGAAGTAAATAAACCTACAGACGTGCCATCAGCTGCTGGGCTCTCTTTAGTCTTTTTTTTTTTCTTTGAAGGATCCTGGAAGGTCACAACCTCAACCTGCCTTACTGGCTTGATGGTAGCGTCACACTGTACAGTGTTGTTCATCTCTGAGGGATGTTCCTCTACGACACCGCAGACATTTACATCACCTTCTGGCACCTCCTCTTCCTCGCAACTTTTTTGCTTTTTCTTCCTAGTTTTCGATCTGGTTCCACTTCCTGCAGAAACGATGACAGACACACAACACTTCTTATTCCAGTCTTCTAATTTATTTTTTTAGTATGGTGATTAAGTGGACACTATTAGAGGTATTAGGTTAAAACTATATTTGTATTGCTTAAGGCAGTTCTTGCATTGGCTATCGTTGGCGTATCTAATATTGTGGCAGGCGGGTGGCCAATCTTAACCACAACGGTTAGCTGTTTGCAATTAGCCACCATCCATCGTCCATTGACTTTGAGTCAGAACACATAGCCTTGCTAGTTAGCTAGGGAAGCTGTTCTATCTTCCCGTATTTAAAAGACAAATAGTTTCGTTAACTACATGTAGACATTTTGCAACAGTTACACTATCTTATTAGTGACAGAAATGATACAGAAGGTAGCCAACAAGCTAGTTACACTTACCAAAGTCGTACAATGTGTCCAAAACTTGCTCCAGAAACACACAGTCGTCGTCCTTGTTCACTTTGGGATTCATTTCAAGTTAAATGCTCCAGCAGGTTTACATGAACTGTGGACGGAGGCGATAGTCTTTTAGGATGACAACAAATGTAACTGGAGCGCACGTGTGCTACGGTGTGCTACCTAGAAATGGTCGAGTATTGACCGAGTCGTTCGTAGTTCACGAGTGTTTTTTACTGAACCGGGACTCGCGAGTAGTCGTCTCTGTTAACGCGTTCACTTACCCTGCTGCCAACTGCCACTAGCTAAATATGCATAATAAGGAACGCTGGTAACATTGCAGTCAATGTGCAACTGTTACTCTAACTGCGTTTGTATGAATCAGCCCCGTGGAAAAAGCAACAGAATAACCATCTCAATGAGGTGTTTGCTTTACTGAGTGACTTTAGTGAGTGACTCATAGTAGAAGAAATCCAGTCAGTAGAATAGTAGAATCGAATCACTAGAAGGAATCGCGTGCATGATGGCGACGTCGTCGCAAAATTTTGTCCTTCCCGACTTCCCGTAGCAGTGTGTCAAAATGCCGGAAGTCGCGGCTAACGCCCATGTGAAGTTCCTTCAAGTCTGGAGCTGATGTCGCTTTATTGTTTTAACAACACCCGCGTCATAAACACGTCCCTTACCTCGCTGGATGCAGCGTGCGTGCTTGCGGGATAAAGTATGGCATCCACAGCGGTTTATTCGGTATGTATTCTTCGATTAGCGTGGAAGTTAAGCTAGCACTCCCAGTAGCCTGTGACATTTGACATTTGATCCAGAATTCCGCTTGCGTCTTCATTGAGCAGGTCGTGTATTTTTAATAACGCCATTTAACGACTTGTTGGGGGAGCAGCTGTACTTCTGTCGATGTGTACTGTTAATCTGAACTTGGTCTGCAAGTTGGCGAGGACTCCTGTGATTCATCACAAATATTTGCATATTTTTAAATACTACTACAAACGTGCAACCACTGTACTTCGTGTGATACTGTACTAAAGTTACTTATTTTTTATGTAGGTGTATTTCTTATGTAGTCTAGGTGGTTACTGTTTCCTCACATTGCCCCCAGCCATATACTTATTTATTCAATTTCAGAGAGTACCTGGCACTTGTGGTGAGGCATTTATTAGAAGGGAGACTTCAGACAGCAAATTTAGAACTATAGAAAGCCTGCCTGTGTCCAACACTGTTTTTTCCTCTAAGCATCGGGATCCGATGCTGAAGAAGAGGGATGAATTTGAAGACATCCTGGAGGAAAGGAGGCACTCCAGTGACCTCAGATATGCTGTCAAGTGTTTCACTCCCGTCCTTTACAAAGGACTGGCGCCCTGCAAAGCAGACGTGCTGAAGAGTGCCACCCTTCACTCGGATCACGTTCACTTTGTCATCCATCAGGTAAATAGCGGCCCCGGGGCTTCTGACAGACCTGCACACCACTCTGATGTTCTCTGCTCACCTTGGTAGGTTTCCAAAGAGACGGGCAAAGAGGTGGCGGACGTCCAAGCAGAGGCGTCGGCCATCGTGGAGGAGATGGCTCACCGCCTGCAGCTCAGCACCATTCGCTTCTTCGCCTTCACCCTCAGCAAGGTCTTCAAACGCTTGTTCAGGAGCATCTGCGTCAACGAGGAGGGCATCCAGCGAGTGAGCCTTTACGCCGACCTTGCGAGTGCTACTCGAACGCTGCTATCTGTGCTAACAATTATCACCCGCCTTGTTGTTAGCTCCAGCAGGCCATCCAGGAGCACCCAGTGGTTCTTCTCCCGAGTCACAGGAGCTACATGGACTTCCTGCTCATGTCGTACATCCTGTACACCTACGACCTCGCCCTGCCAGTCATTGCTGCCGGCATGGGTACGTCGTAGCTGTTTGTTACTCACTGCTGTTGGCTAATAGGTACACGCGTGGACAAAATTGTTGGTGCCCTTCGTTCAATGAAAGAAAAACTCAGAATGGTCACAGAAATAACTTGAATCTGAAAAAAGTAATAATAAATAAAAATTCTATGAAATGTAACCAATGAACGTCAGACATTGCTTTTCAAACATGCTCCAACAGAATAATTGAGAAAAAAACCCCCATGAAACAGGCCTGGACAAAAATGATGGTACCCCATAACTTAATGTTTTGCTGCACAACCTTTTGAGGCAATCGCTGCAATCAAACGATTCCTGTAACTGTCAATGAGACTTTTGCACCTCTCAGTAGGTATTTTGGTCCACTCCTCATGAGCAAACTGCTCCAGTTGTCTCCAGTTGCGACTGAGACCAAGCTTTCTGACACTGGCCAGCACATTTCTCTCTAGAATCCCTTGATAGTCTTGAGATGTCATTGTACCCTGCACACATTCAAGACACCCTGTGCCAGATGCATCAAAGCAGCCCCAGAACATAACAGAACCTCCTCCATGTTTCGCAGTAGGGACAGTGTTCTTTTCTTGATCTGCTTCTTTTTTTCGTCTGTGAACATAGAGCTGATGTGTCTTGCCAAAAAGTTTCATTTTTGTCTCATCTGTCCATAGGACATTCTCTCAGAAGCTGTGTGGCTTGTCAACATGTAGTCTGGCAAAGTCCAGTCTGGCTTTTTTATGACTTGCTTTCAACACTGGTCTTCTCCTCCTTGGTCTTCTCCCATTAAGTCCACTTTGGCTCAAACAACGACGGATGGTGCGATCTGACACTGATGTTCCTTGAGCTTGAGGTTCACTTTCAATCTCTTTACAAGTTTTTCTGGGCTCTTTTGTTGCCATTCGTATTATCCGTCTCTTTTGTCATCAATCTTCCTCCTGCGGCCACGTCCAGGGAGGTTGGCTACAGTCCCATGGATCTTACATTTCTGAATAATATGTGCTACTGATGTCACAGGATCATCAAGCTGCTTGGAGATGGTCTTATAGGCTTTACCTTTTAATATGCTTGTCCATCATTTTCTTTCTAATCACCTGAGACGATTTTTTCCTTTGCTTCCTCTGGTCCATGTTGAGTGTGGTACACACCATGTCACCCAACAGCACAGGGACTGACTGTAGTCCTATCTATAGGCCCACTGACTGATGACAAGGTTGTAGACACCTGTGATGCTAGTTAGTGGACACACTTTGAATTAACATGTCCCTTTGGTCACATTATTTTCAGTCTTTTCTAGCGGTACCATCATTTTTGTCCAGGCCTGTTTCATGAGTTTTTTTTTCAATAATTCTGTTGGAGCATGGTTGAAAAGCAATGTCTGACGTTCATTGGTTGCATTTCATAGAATTTCTATTTATCATTACTTTTATCAGATTCAAGTTATTTCTGTGACCATTCTGCGTTTTTCTTTCATTGAACAAAGGGTACCAACAATTTTGTCCACGTGTGTACCTCCGCCAAGGTCTTTACAGTTTATCCTCCTTGCTGGTTACACTATTTTATTTCTAAGGAGTCTGTGAATTCCCACATTGACAAATTCATGAAGTTATTGGAGTGATTATAAAGGTATTATTTATTCAAGTACGTTTAATTTGAAGATTTATTTCCCACACATAGTACGCTTGCTGTTAATTGCAGTGTGCTAACTCAAAGAAAACCAACCATCAATTGTGGCATCAGCTGTTAAAGAAATAGTGCACTTGTTTTGGAATTATGCCAATCATCCACAATCCTCATCTGAGACATGAACACACCTTTTTCTATTTTCTGTGCGTCCTAAAAATATAAAAAACAGTTAAAAAGAGGCAGCTAAGAATGCACGTAATGGGACGCACCTTTTCCGTCTATAAAGCCTTCTGATAAAACCTCAGACAACGCACCATTTACATCATGTGACCAGCATATTAACCAAGCTACAGCCACAGTGTTATTGTTATTAACATTGTTACGCCCAAGAACTACATTACCTGCGTAGTGACACCTCACCACACCACACCGGCTAGCGACTAGCTTCCCCACCATTATTTATAGGACAACTTGTATAGCAACAAAAAGTCATCCATTTTGTGTTTACAATTAGGCAAAACTTAAAGTCAACCATGTAGTAATGGCAACTCGAATACAGGAAGCGCATCATAGCACTGAACATGGCCGCCTTTTTTTGTCCCGCAGACTTCATGGGGATGAAATTTGTGGGCGAGATGCTGCGCATGTCCGGCGCCTTCTTCATCCGGCGCTCGTTTGGTGGCGACAAACTCTACTGGGCCATCTTCTCCGAGTACGTCAAGACCATCGTCAAGGTGACGTTACTAGCATTTCATCTGTTGTGTTAGTCGGCCGATTTCCGTGAAAAAGCGCGGTATTGGCACGTGCCGATACTTGAAAGCACATATTGTTCTGAGCTTCTCTTCCTACTGAGCAGCAGTGAGTGCTGCTCCGCTGGTCAGCCCAGCCCCAAAGCAGTCACAAAGCTGTCAGTGCAGTCAGCTCCCACGGCACACAGAGAGCATAGTGGAGCTCTACGCATCCATGAATCACGCCACACCACAAGGTGCGATGCCGCCGGGGCGGGTCACAGGGCGGAATCTAATAGGTAAATGTTTCTTAATCTTCATGAAATTACTGCTCGTTACACTCAAGCCTCATTAGAAGTCGCTAGATGATATCATTGGCTAATTTGCATATTATTTGCATATGATGTAAGAGATGCTGTAGGAAAAAAGCATAACTTTGTACAAGAGATAAAAAAAGTGAGTAAAAACACCATCATGTTTAGAACTACAAATAAACTTGATTGTTAGTTTGTTAATTTAAAATTGGCCATCACTTCATAAAAATAAAATAATTTTCATTAATATCTCAGCTAGCGCCTCTCAAATTCTAGACAGCGTGAAATAATTACATCCGGACCCCCTCCAGGCTCCACCTTTTATCTTGTAGTTAGGACTACTTATTTAACTCATCACAACAGCGTTCTTCCATCACACGTTCTCACACATTGACAGGTAAGTGAGGCTTGAGTGTAACGAGTAGCCATTTAATGAAGATGAGAAAACGTTTGACATTTTAGATCCGGCTCGACGCCTCGTGCATGTGTGATTCATGCATGCGTGGAGCTCCACTATGCTGTCAGGCTCTGTCCACACGGGAACGTTCCTGGGATTTTTGTATTTTTTGGGCGGGTTGAAAAAAATGTGTGTCCACACTGTGCCGGATTAGCAAATAGCTGCATCCAGATGGGAACGGATCACTGGGTGAAAAGGATGTAACACACAAGGCACACACGCAGACAGAACCACGTGACACACCAAACTATAGAAGAAGAACGAACGCATGCGTGAAAGTCCGTCATCCTCCACTTTCCAAGGCTCATCTAGATTTACAACAAAATGGAATTACTTCTAAGAGTCATTTTGGAGAATAAGACGACAAAATATCAGGAGAATGATGACTGGGTTGAGTCATGTCCGTCCAGATCGTCAGATATTATGTTGGCTTGTCATCAAAGCTCACCTCTGGTCACGTGACGGCGACAGGGTGGCTGACGGCTCGGTGACGTCATCGTTTCTGAAAAGCAGAAGTGTGGCTGTCTATACGAAAACGACAAGCCGGCGTTTTCAGATTTTCCCACTCTGGAAGCCGTTTAAAAAAACAAAACAAAACAGTTTCAGGGCGCCCAGAAGGCCGTTTCTGTGTGGATGAGAGGCTGAAACCATCAAATTCTTTGCTGTTTTGACCTGAAAATGTTCCTGTGTGGATAGCCCCTCTGTGTGCCACGGGAGCTGACAGTGCACTGACGGCTTGTGACTGCTTTGGGGGGGGTGGGGCGGACGTCTTAGCAGCACCCGCTGCTGCTCAGTGAGAACACAAACTGCAGATCAATACGTGCTTTCACTTTTACGTTGCCAAATACCAGAAAACTCTCCAATGACACCAGAAAAAGTAGCTAGGTTTGTTGCTAGTCGCTTTTGAGAAAATATGTTGCCCAGAGGGTTTGGAATGCCGCCACATTTAGCAACAAAGTCGCCAAGTTGGCAACACTGCATGTGGTGGAAGAATGTTGTGTGAGAAATAATTTGTTGAGATAAATAGTTCAGATAGCTTAGCATGTACTGGATTGCTTTTAGCAATATCTTTTCATGGACAGAAGCAAAGTGACCCCCGCATCCTTTAATTTTCGGTAGAAAAAGTCTGAACATTCCTGATTCACCTTGTTTGTTGTTTTTTCCCTAGAATGGCCATGCTCCAGTTGAATTTTTCCTAGAGGGGACGAGAAGTCGAACGGCTAAGTCTTTAACGCCAAAGTTAGGTAAGTCAGAAGAGAGGAAAAACGAGCAATGGAATAAATCATCTGTGTTACGGCTTCACCGTGAATCGTCCCACATTGCCGCAGGCTTGTTGACCACAGTGATGGAGCCTTTCCTCAAAGGGGAGGTGTTTGACGTGTGTCTGGTCCCGGTGAGTATCAGCTATGAGAGGATCCTGGAGGAGGCGCTGTACGCCCGGGAACTTCTCGGCGTCCCCAAACCCAAAGAATCCACTTCAGTGAGTCGCCCCCAAAAACACCTCAACTTTGGAAATCTTTCAGTCTGTCGCGGTTCGAACATCGCTCCCTCGCTATACTACGCTTTTTCAAAAAAATAATCCATTAATAAATGATAGCTGTTTAGTGGTTGGCTGCAGCCTATTATTAGTAAATAAATATGCATATTTAAGCAAATTGTATGTATTTTTTTCCCAAATGAAGCATTTTCAAGCATAAAAAAGGCTCATGAAGTAAAATACAAACATAAGGCATTAAGACGGCCATTCCACCTGTGAATGTAGTATTCTTGGTCACCAAGTGCCAGCAATTGTTCAGTGACACAAGCACCAGAAATGGAACAAGTGACTTTTGTTGCAGGTTTAAATTCAGTCACAACAGGCACAATAATAATAACAAACATAATATACATACAAATACATAATCATAGTCATCATGGTGGCGGCAGTGGCTCAGGAGGTAGAGGGAAGGGGCACACGTGGTGGCCTACTGGTTAGCATAATACCGCTGATTTTGTTTGCTAAAGTTCAAGCTGGTATCGTGATGCCCATACTTTGTGCAAAATCGCCAACTGTGCCTGGTAAATTTGAAAAGGTTGTCTATTTCATGTCAAAACATGAAGAATACAAGACATTTAATTTAGTAGCTCAGGAGGTACAGCAGGTCGTCCAGAAACCGGAAGGTTGGCTGTTCGATCCTCGCTCCCTCCACCCAGTCACTGTCGTTGTGTCCCTGGGCAAGACACTTCACCCTGCGGCCCACGCTGGTGTATGAATGTAAATGAATGTTAGGTTGTGGTGCCTTGAAAAGCGCTATATAAACTCTAATCCATCCAATAACACGGGCTACTGTAGAGGCCATAGCCCACAACAAGATAAAACTCAATCTGACCCCCGACCTCACATATTGCCACATATTCTGCTCCCCTACAAGGTAAACAGCCTTAAATGGCTTATTTTCTTCGATTATGTCTACTGTATTGGGTACTAGGAGGGTAAAGGTGTCTAAAGGTGTTATTTCATGATACAAAATGTATGACAATGGTATAGATAATTATTATTATTAGAGATAAAGAGGAATTACTGTACCATTCAAGTTGAAAGCATTTGCACTCATTTGCCTGTATGGAACAACTGTGCTGACTTGGCTCTCCTTGTTAGGGTCTCTTTAAGGCCAGAAAGATCCTGCGTAAAGACTACGGCAGCATCCATGTTTACTTTGGTCAGCCTGTGTCAGTCAGAAGTTTAGCGCACGGCCGAGTGGACCGCTGCCAGTTCAACCTGACACCAAGGTACCAGTCTAGACACTGATGAAAATATATGTCACACAACAAGTTTTGTTCAGCAGTTTTTCCTGCCTTCATTGTCTTAGTCACAGAACACAAGTATTGGGACACCTAGAGGAGGTGAAAAATGAAGGAAATGTGTTACAGCTTTAACTTTCTGTAAGATTTGGCCGCATCTATGTGCATATTCTTGGACGCATGCAGTTATTCAAACTGTCTTTCGCTAAGATAAAGAAATAAGATGGAGGAGTTTAGTTCAACCTCTGACTGACTCATTACGAGCTGTGTCCCAATACTTTTGTCCTTTCTTTAGACACATCCCAGCGAGGCCCAGCGAGGAGACTCAGCGCTTCGTCAACGACGCCGCCTACAGCCTGGTGAGGGCTCAGGAGGAGAACGCTGTCCTGAAGCCGTGGGTGCTGCTGGCGTCGCTGCTGCTCCAGAATCAGGCAGCGGCAGGGGCGGCGAGTCAGGAAGCGGCGATGCCGCTGGATGAGTTGACGGACAAAGCCGTGTGGCTCCGCGACCTCACCCGGCAGTACGGAGCCTTCCTCCACTGGCCTGGTACAGAATGGGGCTTTGTTGTCATGGTGACATTGAGCTGATTGATTCACAACTTTTTCTCTCCTTTAGACCACCAAGCTCCTTTAGAGGTTGTGTCCTCCAGCTTGTCCCTGCATGGAGGTCTGGTGAGAGTCTCTGAGGGGAGAGTCCATCTGGCGTTGGAACAAGGTTTGTTATTTTGTTTTTTTTTACTAAAGTATCAGGACACAGCTTAATCAATGAATCACTCAGAGGTTGGACCCAAGTCCTTTGCTGTCATTTCTTCATCTTGGCAAGACATTTGGATAATTGGATGCTTCCAACTTTGTGGGAACACTCGAGGGAGGAGCATTTTTCTGTTCCCACTGCAACTACAGGATCACGGACCTCCATTGGACAAATATGAGGGCTGCACACAAAAAATGCCGTATCAATTGACACTAACAGCACTTTAGCATTTCTAAATACAGCATTGCCTTATAAAGAGCTGCTTCACCAACAGATTCAAGATTCAAGATTCAAGAGAGTTTTATTGTCATGTGCATGGTAAAACAGCAGTTATACCATGCAATGAAAATCTTATTCTGTTCATTCTCCCAAGAAAAGAAAGAAAACAAATGAAAGAATAAGAACATAAGAAACATAAACACATAAACATATATACCAATAAATTAAGCAACAACAACAGACGAGACATTAATACAAGTAAATAATACAAATAAATAAATAAATAAAGTGCTATGAGTGTGTGCGTGTGTTGCGTGCGGCGTGTGCGAGTGCTTCGTTGAGGAGCCTGATGGCCTGTGGGTAAAAACTGTTTGCCAGCCTTGTGGTCCTGGACTTCAAACTCCTGTAGCGTCTGCCTGACGGTAGGAGTGTGAATAGTGAGTGTTGTGGATGTGTGCTGTCCTTGATGAGGTTGTGTGTTCTTCGTAGGACTCTAGATTTATAAATGTCTTGCAGTGTGGGGAGGGCTGCCCCAACAATGTTCTGTGAGGTCTTGATCACCCGCTGGAGTGCCTTCCTATCACGTGTTGTACAGTTACCGTACCAAACAGTGATGGAGGCGGTAAGGACACTTTCGATAGTGCATCTGTAGAAGCAACTCAGGATTGTGGTGGACATGCCAAATTTCCTCAGTCTTCTCAGGAAGTACAGTCTCCTTTGGGACTTCTTCAGAATTTGTTGGGTGTTGTGAGACCAGGTGAGGTCCTCGCTGATGTGTGTGCCAAGGAACTTGAAGGTTTTCACCCTCTCCACCTCAGTCTCATCAATAAACAGGGGTCTATGCGGCTCCTTTTCCCTTGTTCTTGGGTCGATGATCATCTCTTTAGTCTTATCTGTATTGAGAAGGAGATTGTTATCACGACACCAAGCTATGAGGTCCGCCACCTCTCTTCTGTATGATGTTTCAACACCACCAGTGATCAGTCCGATGACTGTAGTGTCATCTGCAAATTTAATGATGCTGGTGTTGTTCTGGGAGGCCACGCAATCGTAGGTGAAGAGCGTGTAGAGGAGTGGACTCAGCACACACCCCTGTGGGGTCCCAGTGCTCACAATTCTTGAGCTGGATGTGCGGTTGTGGACTCTGACTGACTGGGGCCTGCCTGTGAGAAAGTTAAACACCCAGTTACAGAGGGAGGGAGACAGGCCAAGTGTGAGGAGCTTATCTGTGAGTTTGTGGGGGCTGACTGTATTGAATGCAGAGCTATAGTCTATAAATAGCATTCTGACGTATGTGTCCTGGCCCTGTAGGTGAGAAAGGGCTGTGTGGATGGCAGTGTTGACTGCATCATCCGTGGACCGGTTCTGGCGATATGCAAACTGTAGAGGGTCCACGGTTGCCGCCGGGATGCTCTTTTTGATGTGGGTCATGACTAATCTTTCAAAGCACTTCATAACAATAGGAGTGAGTGCTATAGGGCGATAGTCATTCAAGCAGGTCACGTTGCTCTTCTTGGGTACGGGCACTATGGTGGTGGACTTAAAGCAGGTCGGTACAGATGCTTGTGCAAGCGACAGGTTAAATATGTCAGCAAGCACATCAGCTAGCTCTGATGAGCAAACCCGAAGTGCACGTCCTGAGATGTTGTCTGGCCCTGCTGCTTTTCGTGGGTTTGTTTTGTTTAGAACCCTGCGCACATCAGCTGATGTCACCATGAGAGGTGAGTCCTGTGTGCTCCCCAGGTTCAGCCACCCTCTCTGCTCATCAGGAGTTTGGGTGTCAAAGCGGGCATAGAACTCGTTCAGCTCATCTGGAAGTGTGGTTTGGCTGGACGTGGCTACGCTACTCTGCTGTCGATAGTCTGTGATGTGCTGGAGCCCCGCCCACATGCGCCGAGGGTCTGAGGTGGAATAGTAGCCCTCCAGCTTCTGTCTGTACTGCCTCTTGGCCTCCCGTATGGACCTCCTCAGGTCATATCTGGCCTTTTTGTAGTCATCAGCGGTGCCCATGACAAATGCAGTCGAACGAGCACGTAGCTTAACAGATGCTACAAGGGTTCACTCATCTGCTTTCAGGAGACACGATCACATGAATGAATTGACTTTTCTTAGGACTTGTCTTCATTATGCGCATGAATGTACAGTAGAGACCCGCTTTTCACAGCAGTTATTGATATGCTCATGAAAATGTCTATTTTTATCACCTGATCAAAATGTTATCAGTGAAGCATAAAGACTAGGGCTGTCAATCAATTAAACATATTTAATCACCTTTCGTCCATAGTTAAATAAATAAATAAACAGATAAATAAATAGAGCTGGTGTGTGTCCCGCCAAGTCTTTGAGTATGAACTGATGAAGCCTGCTCGGATGAGAGGCAAAATGTCTTCTGAGAATACAATCACCTGGATAAATGAGAATATTCACAGGCACATTGCAGATAGCAGTTTTTCTCGATAACAATTGTACCTAAAATAGATAACTTACAAAAAATAGAAAGAGTCAGTAGTTTACACAACTAGGACCGGTGCCCCACTTCCAAATACTCCATGCGTGCACACACACGCCCACACATTCTTTTAGACACACACACACACACACCATCTTCAGGGCTATGTGCTTCAATTTTAATGGAATTGCACTGGTTTGTTATGGTTCTTATTAGAGATTCACAATATCTTTCTTTTCATATAAACTTTCTGCTTCTCAAGATCGATATGGTACCGATAACTTTTTTGTAACTACTTAAAAAAAAAAAAAAAAAGAAAAAAAGATTGAAGTGTAGTTTGTGCACACCTGGAAAGGACTGCAACAAATTGGGATTTGACCAACTGTACCTGTTGATTTGTCTGAATCAAATATCATGACATTACTACTACCACATCACTACTATCAGGAGAATATTTCAGACACATGCTCCGAACAGCCAGTGTGCCGCTACGGAGGTCAGGAGAACCAGAGTATAGCACGGGGGGAGCCACCTGCTGTGGCCCAGCAAGGTGCACCGTATTCGGGCACACACTCCGAACAGCCGTTGTGACGCCAGATGAATTACAGATTCATTTGTGGTGTGATTTAGAATATATGACTTTTTTTTTTTTTTTTTTTTTAACGAACTCTCATGAGCGCATATTCTTCAGGACATCCCTAATTGACAGTTGACAGAACAGTCATATTCCATACGTGTGTTCAGATCCTGCTGAGCCTGGCCGTGCTGTCTCACCGGAGGAGGATCTTCTGGGCCGGGCAGTCCTGGTGCTCTCCTGCGCCTCCTACAGGAACCAGGCGCTGCACATCTTCCTGCGGCCAGCACTGCTCGCCTCAGCCGTCCACCTTGCCGCATCCAAGCAAAAACGTGAGAGAGTTATAATATTAGAGATGGTGCTAAATGGAAAAGTGTCCATATTTTTTATTTTGCCCATCATCCACAATCCTTATGTGAGACATGAACACACATCTCTCTTTTCTGTGTGTTGTAAAGATATAAAAACAGGTAAAAAGAGGCAGGTAATTAATGCACTTAATGGGACACACCTATTCTGCTGATAAAGCCTTCTGAAAAAACCTCCAAAAAGCGCCAACAACGCTCCATTTCCATAATATGACCTGCATATTAACCAAGCTACAGCCACATAGTTTTATTATTGTTATTAACATTGTTATGTCCAAGAACTACGTTACTGCCGTAGTGACACCTCGCCACACCACACCACACTGGCTAGCTACTAGCCGGCTAGCGACTAGCTTCACCACACACTCACTCACAATGCCTCAGGCCGCTAGCGAAAGGTAACGCTACATATTGGAGCTGCCGCCACTGCTGCTGTGTTTTTGGAGAAGTTAAAGCTAGGTGTAGCGTTCCTTTCTATGTTGTTATGTGAAATCAATGCACCCAGGAAGGAAGTTCCCAAAATACTGTAAGTATTCCATGTTATCATGAATGTACCTGTTACTACATGCTCACAGCAGGGATAGAAAACCATAAAATCTTGTTGGAGATTTTTGGAGGTGTTTTAATAGCAGCCTTTCTAGGCGGGATAGGTGTGTCCCATTACGTATTAATTACCTGCCGCTTTTTTACCTGTTTTTATATCTTTAGAACGCACAGAAAAGAGAAAGATGTGTCTTCAGGCCTCACATAAGGGTTGTGGAAAGTGCACTTTTCCTTTTAAAGGGGCCCTAGCCTGCTCATTTAAGGGGCTTTCCAAAAAAACACTCCATGCTGTATATCAGGTGTACAGGGTAAATTCAGGGTAATTCTTCTCCTCTTGGACAAAACGCTGGGATTCTGCAGCCTGTTGTCCCGACCAGTCAGTGCATGAGTGGATTAAACCTGCAATGGTGTTGATGTTTGATGATGTTTTTCCAGAGCACGTCTTCAACACTTTCAGCTTCCTGAGGAACGTCTTCTCCAACGAGTTCATCTTGTGTCCCGGAGCCACCGTGCAGGTGGGGGGGGGGGGGTGGAAGACGAGAACATCTTGAAATGTCAAACATAAATCAAACAATTGTGTCACGCTGGTAGGATTTTGAGGAGGCCTGCTACCTGCTGGAGAAGACTGGAGCACTGCAGGTCACTCGGCAGGAGGTTCTCGTGATGGAAGGTGGGCAGAGAACCTTCAACTTCCTCACTGGGGCATTGGAGCCGTTCCTGCAAGGATACCAGGTCGCGTCAGTCATACTGATGTATGGTTATGACAAATAATAATGCCAAACATATTGCAGGTGGTTTGTCGCTTCCTGTGTGAGGAGGCCACTGAGGCTCTGACACAGAAGTCCTTCATACCAGCTGTACGCAAGTTCATCATCAAACAGCTGCTGGCAGGTTGGCTTTTTAATACGGCATCTTATAATCTACGACTACACACACACACATCATGACTGACAGTACATATGTGTGTATCTTTTTGGTAGGTAGGATAAGACACTTGGAGGTGTTGTCTTCGGACCTGCACAAGAACGCTCTGGCAGCTCTGCTAAGACTAAAAGCCATAAACAGAGTCCACAGGTGCGCTTGTTTTCACAACCCTCATGTCTCCCTGGGCCATACAGTAACACACAACACAACCAGCCCAGACCCTAACTAAAATACAAAGCATTCAAAGAATACAGTAAGACATTTAACACACAACTATTTGTATGTACATAATCTAATAAGGCAGATAATACGTCAATGTGCAGGAAAAATGTCAAATATAAAAAACTGTTGGCTCTTAAGGAGGTTCTAAGTAGAGCTTAAAGATGCAAAAAGAAGAAATGGGAGTGAGACAAAAAAAAACTATTTATTGCAAAGGTGCAGTGAAGTGAAATAGTCTGTTCATCAGCCGATCCAAAGTTTAAGACCATAGCTCAAAAAAAGCCTGAAACCCCCCTAAAATAGAAATAAAATGTAGAGAAAAGGAGTGAGTAATGAGTAGCTGTGCCATTCTTGTTAATGAGGTGAAAAATGGCTTTGGGCATGCTTGATGCCAGTGTTTCCAGGAGGCTAGTGGGAATGTTGCTCCAAGTGGT
Source organism: Dunckerocampus dactyliophorus (assembly GCF_027744805.1). NCBI lineage: Eukaryota > Metazoa > Chordata > Actinopteri > Syngnathiformes > Syngnathidae > Dunckerocampus > Dunckerocampus dactyliophorus. Next base: position 16,840,121 of record NC_072837.1, on the reverse strand, counting down.
GAAGATGGCTTCACGGAGGGCATCCACTGTCTGGAACTGATGTCCATTTTTGTAAACTTCCCTTGCCATCCATCCCCAAATGTTCTCCATTGGATTTAGATGAGGGGAACACACAGGATGCTCCAAAAGAGTGACCTGATTGCTCTGGAAGAAGTCCTTTGTGCAGCGTTGTCCTGTAGAAAAAGCCAGTCATTACCACACAGATGATGGCCTTCAGTCTGAAGAGATGCCCCCTGCAACATCTCTATATAGCCGGCTGCCACTTGACGCCCCTGCACAACCTCATGCTCCATTGCTCCATTGAAGGATCATGATGGCGGAAACCATCACAGGTGGGATCTCCTTGTCATGCCAGTAACGCTGGAAGCCATCAGGACCATCAAGGGAGAATAAAACTTTCTTCCACCTTTCAATGTCCCATGTTTGGTGCTCTCCTGCAAATTGCAAACCCTGAAGCAGACGAAGCCTTTGAAGAGCTTTTTTCTTCTTAAAAGCCTTCTCTGGCAGATGGCGTCTGATGGTTATTGACCTGCACTCGGCACCAGTAACAACCTTCATTTGGACCGAGGATGGTCCCGAGTCTTGACGGACAGCCAATGGGATCCTGCGGCTAATTTTTTTGGGTCGACCACTTAACTTTTTTATTCCATGAGCCTCAGGATGTTTAAAGAAGTTTGAAATGCCTGTCTTACTGTGTCCAACCTCAGCAGCAATGGCGCACTGTGAGAGGTCTTGCTTATGCAGCTCAACAATCCCACCGTATTCAAAGAGAGAAAGCTTTTTTGCCTTTGCCGCCAAGAGATCATGACGGTGTGAATACCTGACACTAAATCACATTGCCCCATGCTCTGGGGCAGCAGATCCCGCTTCCACGTACTCCGCAAGGTTTAAACGATCTCACACCAACTCCCGAGGAAGTTGGAGTAATTTAACCGACTTCGGAGCTTCAACCAATGCAATCACTGGACTAGATTCGGGATAGTCCCGCCCACAGACTTTGATGGGTGGTTGTGACCAGATAAAATTAATTCATGAATTTGCACACACAAGTCCATGAAATAATTAAATAGTGAAATAATTACAGAAATCATAAACTATATAGTGAAATAATTATATACGGTTTTACATTAAATGAACTGGTATTTTTTATTATTATTAATGACTATCAATCAATTATTTAATTATTTAATTAATTAATTAATTAGATCTTTAATTATTGTGAAAAAAATATTTAATTAATGGCACATTTAATTAATTATTTAAAGATTTGTTTATTTCATTTTGTCCCATTTGGTATAGCACACTCTTCTGGTGAATATGTGTAATAGCAATTCATTTGCACTTTGGATGGTAGAGCTCCACATCATGGCTTGTGACTTCATTTAGGGCGGGTGCGGACCTGTCAACAGCACCCGCCGCTGCTCAGTGAGAACACAAAATGCAGAACAATATGTGCTTTCAGCGTATTAAAAAACTCCCCGACGACGTCAGAAAAAGTCCTGATATACAGTATGTGATGGTACACATATTGGTAGCGGTTGATATCGGAATCGGAAATTGAGAGTTTGACAATATCAACATATTGGTTATCAGCAAAAAAGCCAATATCGGACATCCCTAAAAACATACGAAATATATGATCTATACATATTGATAGATAGATAGATTGGAATATCATTAGACTGGATGCAGGCTATTTTTGAGACTTTTTAACATTGCATGTGGTACAGGAGATGATAATATTATTAAATAGCAGTAGTAGCATTATGAGAAAGGTTAGTGTATTAAGTAGTATGTATATTAAGTAGTACTTCCTGTAGTGATGCCCCCTTGTGTTTCTTCAGAGCGCAGCAGGACTCCCTGAGTGTCAACAAGGTGATGCTCAACTCTCTAGAAGACACTTTGGGTAAGAAGCATGTTAGTAAAAGTCATGTTTATGTTGTTTATTCATGAGTATTCATTCCATATGTCACGTTTGCGAGCAGGAGGGAAGCTGCCCACTCACACGGCTGTCACGGCTCGCCTCTAACTCTGCTAAACTGCCAGCTCATTTGCCAAAAACCACGTGAAAAAGAGCTTGATCTTCACCAAAGGACGTGGGACTGATGCGTGTCTTTTTTGTGTGTGTGTGTTGTGTGAAATAACGCTCCCCAGACAGAGTGTGAAAGCCAGGTTAGATGATTGTGCTGAAAGATGGAGCTGGAGAACAATGATGTTTACACCACGCTTGGACTTGAAACTGCCACGTCGGTCTTTGTGATGGTAATGTGGAGATTTAAGAGCTGTTTTTCGGTCGTTGCTGCTGCAGAGCATCACAGATGTTGTGTGATGTCAGCAAAAGATTTGTACAAGAAATCTGGCAATTTAGCTCAACATGTACTGTATGAAAGATGTACTTTGTCCTCTCCACTAGCTTTTTTTTTTATCCTGCTTTTGTATTTTGGACTAACGTGTACTTCCTACTACTACTACTACGATGTGCGTGTGTCATGTATATTGTAATTATTAAATTGTTTTCACAAATATGATGACCTTTGCAGTGTTTTGAACAAAATAATATGATAAATACTTGAGTGAGCAGAGTAATACCTAACTGGTTGCAGACCCGACCACAATAAGCCAATTTTCACAATTCCGTGTTAATAAATGGGATATTTTTGTAATTTCGTAGAGCATAGAAACCCTGTTTATGACTTTCTAAATGTCATTTTTACTAGAGAACTGATACCAACAACTTTCTGCTTCTCAAGACTAATAGCTGATAGCTTTTTTTTTTAAATCTACTTTTTTTTTTTTTAAGTGTAGTTTGTGCACACCTGCAGGTAAGGACTGGAACTAATTAGGATTTGACCAACTTTACCTGTTGATTTGTCCTAATCAGATATCATGACATTACTACTACCACATCACTACTATCAGGAGAACCAGAGTGTAGAGCGGAGGGAGCCACCTGCTGTGGTCCAGGAAGGTGCAATGTATTCGGGCACACGCTCCGAGCAGCCAGTCTGATGCCATGGAAATCTCTGGCAAATCTTTTGCATCTTTCAAAAGCCGCAGCGCTGGCGTTTGGGGTGGTTGATAAGGTTTTTTTGTGTGCTCGATGGGTTTTTTCCCCCCTCATGGCGGAGCATTTGGTACGACGTCCTTCCTCTTAAAGTCAATGTTTGCTTACAAGTGAGCTCAGGGGAAGTTACGACAGGCCGTTAACGTCACAGGCAGGAGAAAAAAGTAGCACTGGATTTACACACCTGCGCAGTATGGGTAATCTCGCCTCATTGGAAGGTTTTTTAAATTTTTATTATCAGTTCATTGATATCGGATTCATCAGTATGATGTCACAATTCATATCGGCCCATACCCCTAATTTTTACCATCATGAAAGCCCTCTCGACATGAAGTAACACCCCTATAGTCACCTTTGCACTCCTAGAAACGTCTTCTGGACATGTGGACAGGAAGTGACCTCGGTTGTGTTTTAGCTGGAGTACGGCTACAACAGGAGCCGGTGTCATGATGATGATTATTATTATTATATTATCGCGTCTGTTGTGAGAGAAATCCATCCATCTTCTATGCTGCTTATCCCCATTAGGGTCGCGGGTATGCTGGAGCCTATCCCAGCTGACTTTGTGCGAGAGGCGGGCTACACCCTGGACTGGTCGCGAGCCATGTCATGAGATAAATGATTATAAAATAATAAACGCCTGTCGTTGGCAGTCAATTCTGGTGCGTTTCTAGTGCCACCTAGTGGCCAAAGTAGTCCATCAATGTCTTGTATTGCTTCAAACCAGGGCGGTTGAAGGCTGCCTGTAACTGTAAGAGCATATTCTGCATATGTGTAAGTATAAGTGCCTCATGATATTATTACACACTTACACTTATAACACTTATATTATTTTTTTACTGACTTGAAATCAGAAGTCAAGGTGCCACGCAGAAATTGGAGTATACAAGTATTGCATAATTAATTTTAAATGGGCTTTGACAACATAAAAATAATAGACTCCAATTGCAAACAGATCAAATGTTCTCAAAAAATTGACGGAACACACATTTAGTATGAACAATTACGGTAAGTGTTTTTACATTTTTTTATTTTAGTTTTTAAAATGATTTTTCATGTAATATACGTATATAAAACAATGAAAAAAATGAAATAATCAATACAAATACAATATATATATCTTTTTAAAAGTGTCCTTGATGTGCATTATTTCCAGGCTTTTGCGGGGCACATAAAATACGACCCGCCCAATTTGGCCCCCTGGCCTTGAGTTTGACACCTGTGCATTAAACTGCATTTGTATTTTAGTTCATTTAGAAGATTTTTATACTCGCAAATGCTTAATTTAAGCCAACAATACCCAACATTTGCTTAAATGTGAATTTTGTTGGGCTAATAATAGGCTGTATGTAGTCAACCACGAAACAGCGATCATTTATTAATTAATTTTTGAAAAAACACAATAGAGTCAGGGAGCAATGTTCCAACCGCGATGGACGACTGTAATTTATATTATAAACTCTATATTGTTATGTATATTTTAGTCTAAAGAAAGCTTTTCAAATACATCGATGAGGCACGACTACAGTTGAGCACAGCTGCACTGCATGCTAGGAGCCACTAGATGTCAGGCTTTCCTCACTACATGGCTGATCTGAACACGCGCACACACATAGCTTTGAGTGGATATATTCAATATTAACGAGGGATAAATGTCATAAATTATCTTTAAACAGTAAAGTAACTTCTGGGAACGATCATCATCATCCGTCAATCGGTCGGATTACCCAGCCAACCACTGTCTTCTGCCCTCGGCTAAGTGTTTCTAACTCAGCAAACATTATTCAATGGCTCCAGCAACCACGAGGCAGGCTCCTTGTCTGAAGACTATTTATTGTAGATTATTTGTGTAAAACTACAAAAGAGATACAAGAAATACATCAATTCATGTACAAATTAACGTTAGTAGGCCTATAAGTCCAAACGAGCTAGCTCTTATCAGCAGAGAAAAACGTCTTACCAAGAAGTTGCAGAAAAAGGTGCGGTCATATGAAAACACTTGTCTCAACATGGCGCTTCGATTAAATTGCCTGTAGTTTACAATGGAGGTCTGCTACATGGCGCTGCACGCAAATCTAATCGCCAAAGAAAAAGCTATGGAATTTGCAAAACAGCGTCATCTAATGGAGAAACGGTGAATTACACCAGCATACAGCGAACGAACTTGAGGGGCAGAGCGAACTGACCTCTCATCTATACATAAAGTCGTATATTTCCTAGAAAAAATATCATAATGCCACAAGAAAGACGTTTTTTTAAATCATTATATATTTTTAAAAACACTCCGAATATATGAGAAGTACTAAACGGATGTACAGTATGTGTGCAAGTTTGGAATTTCCTTTGTCAAATTTATACATAATAATCAACTTATATAGTTTTAATATTTTTCTTGCATTATGGAAAAAAGTTACTTTTGTACTTTTTCCACCACGTGACTTCATGTTTTTTTTTTGGTCTCATAGGTTTACAAAATTTTTTCCAAAAATGTTACATTTTTTGTTTTTCAAATGACATGAGAGACATGAATCTTACATGATAAATTAAAGAAGGTAATTGTATAAAAATGCCATTCTTCCAGTATTTTCCAATGTGTGAAGAGCACATCATATCCCCAAGCATGCTGTAAGGCAGGGGTCCCTAACCGGGATATGTTCACACGCAATGATAAAAAAAAAAAAACACTTAAAAAAATAAAATAATTTGTAAGTAACTACATCAAATTTAAAAAATAATATACAGTTAGAAACCACACAGTTTTTGCATGTTTAATGCAAGCTGTGACTTGTCCTACTTTGTTGGACGGTCCTTGAAACTAACTTTCTCCCACGCACAAATAGACTACTATACTGTATTTTTAAATAAATAGACTACTATACTGTATTTTTTACCCTTTTTCTTTCTGATCTGAAACATTTAAGTGTAACGTCAGGAAGGGGGCAAACACTTCTTCACACCACTGTATATATATTTGGGTTGCGTATGCCCCTACTATCCATCCATCCATTTTCTATACCGCTTCATCCTCATTAGGGTCGCGGGGGCATGCTGGAGCCTATCCCAGCTGACTTCGGGCGACAGGCGGGGTACACTCACATTCATACCTATGGGCAATTTAGAGTCGCCAATTAGCCAATTATCACCCGCATGTTTTTGGGAATGTGGGAGGAAAACCCACACGCACGGGGAGAACATGCAAACTCCACACAGAAATGCCCAGGGGAGAATCGAACCCAGGTCTTCCCGATCTCCAGGCTGTTCCTGTATTGGCCAACGTGCTAACCACTAGACCACCGTGCGGCCCATGCCCCTACATTTCAATTTTAATACTACAGTAGATGGCAGAAAAATAGCAGTACCTGACACCCATAAAAACGTCCATTTTTGATACTCCCCTAATCCTGCTGTATGGAGTTAAAATCACTAATACAAGTAGAATGAGCAGATGAAGTTATACGTGAAGTAAGGTGTTAAGTAAAAGAGGATTAAAGGGAATGGAAACTGCAAAAAAGTGTCATTTTTGCTCTTAACCTTTGGGTCACTGGTTTGATTCCGGCTGTCTGACATGCTGTCATTGGTTAATATTTAACGATGACACTCTGACTTTCTTGTGACAGACAACTGTGATCCTGGTGATGTGTTGGTGCGCTCAAACGCTGTAAATCAATGTGAAGAAGACGCTTGGTGACGGCTCCTCATTTTTCACTTATGACTCCTTCTGCTCATCCTACTTGCATGAGTGACACTTGCGACCACGCCCCCAAATACGCATACACACTCGCTTCATTACGTATCATAAAGTGTCGCGTGTGAACATGAAACACGCGTGGGTGTCCAAAGCGTCTCATTGCAGACATGAAATAAACAAAAACCCAGCAAAAGTGGAAAAATGGAGCCGAAAGGCATCATGTAACAACAAAAAGCTAGAATGTTGACGTTAAAAACACTAAGATTTGTCTTTAAATATGTGTATATATATTTTTTTTTAATATAAAGTGTGTTTTTTTTAAAAATTCTAACTATGAAAGGACAGCGGGACAACCCTGAAATAACAGTGGCTACCGCTGCTGCGTCACTGTTGCAGCGTTTTTTGTTTAATGTTTAAATTTACTGTGGGTAATAACGTCAACATTAGTGTCGCTTTCACAGGCTTGAGCAAGAAACGCATTCATAAATGTAAATACCTTTCTCTCCGCCTTTTCTTCCTCTCCTTATCTGCAAAGTGCCAGCAGGGCGGGCGAGCGATTCTGTGCACGTTTTTCAAAAACATAGTAAAACGTTTTTATGATATTTGATGTCGATATTTGAGATTTAATTTGATATTTAATTTCAAACTAATTGTGGTCAATATGTAAATGATAGGCTATACATGTACAGTATCTATATAGCACAGGGGTGTGAGCTACTTTTAAAATAACCATGTCCCAAAGATCTACCTCCTAAGATAAAGATAAAAAAATATATAGTGTGTAACTAGTATATTTATACGTAGGAGTGTTGATGCTCATTGTACATGTATATCAGGGGTGCACACACTTTTTCAGCCTGCAAGTTACAAATTAAAATGATCTACCTCTTACTACAAAACATCGAACATATGCAGTATGTCAAATCTAGCTGGTAAACTCCGAGACTGCTACAGTAAATACTAATGATTAGTATTTCAGTTTCACACTTTCAAAGTTCACAGGCCATCAAAATATTCAATAGTTCACAATCAATACAGCAATAAAGATAATGACACATAATTCCTATATATAATAGTTGTGTAGACAACCTGATAGCATTTGCTATCAAACATTAGCGATATACAAGAAAGGATGATGCAAAAGACAATGCAGCCCAAGTCAAGGCAACATTTTAAAAAGCTTTCAGCACATTTTAAAATTCATTTTCCAATTCATCATGAAATAAGTTTAACAAACGGAAGTGTGGAAAACACACATTTCTATAGTAGAGTTAATAACTCAGTGCTTTTCAAGGCACCCAAAGCGCTTCACAATGAAGTGAACCCATTAGTCATTCACTGCTCAGTCGCACACTGGTAATCGACATCTGTATCCGCAGCTGCCCTGGGGTAGTGTGACGGAAACATGGCTGCCAATTGCGCCTACGGCCTGTCCGACCAGCACCAAACATTCATTCACATTCATACACCAGTGTGGGCAGCATTGGGCAAGGGGCTTGCCCAGGGACACAACCACACTGACTGGGTGGAGGGAGCGAGGATCGAAGAGGCAACCTTGCGGTTTACGGACGACCTGCAGTACCTCCTACTGACGCCCCACCTGACGTCCCGAGTTCGGGACGCGAAGCAAAGCCATCAATTGGCTTTTTTTTCTACATAACGATCCGCTACAAGTGATCGGACATCTTTTGTTATAGATATAGCCATGTTAAAATCTCCTCTCGTTCTCGTGAAGCCAATCCTGTGCATCGTGTCGTCTCCTGAGTGTCTCGTGACACCCCCAATTGTAATAATTAGATGATATTTATCTCTAGTAACCCTCCGACCAGCAGGAGGTACAAGCAGATAAAAGCACAAATGAAAATGAAATGATATTCATGTGCGGGGTCACGAATGCTGAGTATGCGGGGATGCACGCTGGTGTGTGAAAAAGCTCCCCAGTGATCATTCATCATTGCTGGATGAAAACATTGACATCGTATTATTCCACAATATTTGCATAACGCTGACATGCAAACATCAACATGCTAATGCCGGCAATTAGCCGCTGAGTGTGTGGAACATTAATGACATGCGTGCACACACACACATATACATGGTGGGGGGGGGGCTTGTCAACATAACCACTTGGTCTCGGCCCTCGGCGGGCTTGGACAAGAAGCTTCCGCGTCTCCACGAGCAGACAAACGTCCCTCCTGTGAAGAAGCCAGGAGGTTTTTCATCAAATGGAGCCGAAGCTAATTAGCGGATATGCCCGCACGTGCAGGCAATTAGCTTATCTTAGCTTAGCTCGGCAGAGAAACACTCGTCTCGTTTTGTCTGCAGATGAGACGTCTGCTTTGTTCGTGGTTGTTTTTGATGGGTTGAAAAAAACCCGTCCCTCGCTACATTGCAGTTGGAACGTAGCACCCACCCCAAATATTCAGATATTACGTTGGCTTGTCACTTCCGGTCACGTGACGGGGCAGTGATGACGTCATTTTCAGCAAGTACAGTGGCACACGACCTCCGCAATTGGCACCTTCAGCTCAGCGTGGGCAAGACGGCGTCTCCAACAAGACGGAATCTGGATGCGTACGCCTGGAGTTCCGGGAAGTTCTCCATGAAGAGGGGTGTCTCAATACTTTTGTCCTCATTTGTGTCGCCGTGACGACTAAAGCGGAACCAAAGACGGTGGGGTGGATGAAAGAAGGGGTCACCACGCTCACTTTGTCAGCACAAGAGGAGCCAGCTGTCGCTTCAAGTCCCTCTTAAAGATGTCGGATCACAGCAGGAGATTTGCTGTGGAGGATTTGAAGGCAGGCAGGTGGCCTCCTGGGGGGGAGCTGGGAAATTGCATTCGCGGCCCGCTACAAGATCCCGATAAGAGCAGATTTGTTCCCAGGCGGCAAGGTCATAGCAAAGACGACTTGGCCGCCTCACCTTCTCCACACGAGAAGAACAAGACGTCTTCATGGAAGCACCTTCATCCACGGACGTGTACTCAACACACCCCAGTTTGTGAACGTCTTTCATGCCAACCAACCAATCGAAGGTGCCTGTTATTTACCAAAAGTCATGTACGTCAAGATAAACAAGTCTTCAACAAACCTCACGTAGATTTTTATATTTTGTAATGAGGTGTATCAACTCTTTCTCCTTCCTGGGCCAGACTTCACTGACACAAGCTCTTTGAGAACTTTATTACAACCAGCGAGCAGCGAGATCAGCCGCCCTATACCGGTGGGCTATACTACTGGTCGGTCGGTCGGTCCGTCCGTCCGTTCGTCCGTCGGTCCATCCGTCCGTCGGTCCGTCCGACCGACCGACCGGCCGACCGGCCGACCGAAGATGGACGGATGGATGGACGTCCGTCCGTCCGTCCGTCCATCCATCCGTCCATCTTCTTTCGCTTATCCGTGTCCAGGTCACTGGGGCAGCACTCACAGTTGGGATGTCCAGACTTCCCGGTCTCTGGCTGCGTCTTCCAGTTGAACTGGAAGGACACCAAGGTGTTCCCAGGCTAGCTGTGAGACATAATCCCTCCAGCGTGTTTAAGGTCTGCCCCGGGGCCGCCTCCTAGCTGAGCATGCATCCAGAACACCTCACCATCCGGACGAGATGCCCGAGCCACCTCAACTGGATCCTCTCGTTGTGAAGCAGCAACGGCTCTATTCTGAGTCCTGCCGCCCTACGAAGGAAACTCATTTCAGCCGCTTGCATCTACAATCTCGTTCTTTCGGTCACCACCCAAAGCTCACGACCAAAGGTGAAGGTGGGAACATAGATCGAGCGGTAAATTGAGAACTTGGCCTTCCGGTTCAGCTCTCTGTCCACCACGAGGGTCCGGTACAGCGACCGCATTACTGCAGACGCTGCACAGATCCGCCTGTCGACCTCACGCTCCATCCAACAAGACCCCGAGATACTTGACCACAAGACCTCACTCCCAACCCAGAGGGTCCAATCCAATCGTTTCCAACTGTCGAGGTATGTCATGCATTTGCCAACACACTCTAATATACTGTAGTAACATACTAGTACCGTAATTGTATGTTCAAAAAGGCCAGCAATCTTAATTAATGCAAAAACCATATGTTGAATTGTCCTGTCATTTTTACATTTAAGCTAACACTCCAGTCCAGGATTAGCTTGCCTCCCACACACACACACACACACACACACGCACGCACACCACCCCACACACACACACCTGCCAATATATGAGAGGCACTAGGTAGGAAGATTGATGGCATGAAATTGCTTCCATCCAGTATTTTTTATCAGGATTTACAGGCGTTGCTGTAGCCTGAGCTCTCCAGCACCACTCGTGTCCATAAATCATTCCTTTTCACCTTGCCGACACCGTACACACACACACACACACATGCTTACAGGTGTGAGTGCATGATGTACACACACATGCATGGACTTTGGGATGGGGCAATAACAAGATGGATGATCCGCTGCCAAGACAAAAGGCGTGCACGCAGCAACGCGTGTGCAAGTGGCGCAGTAATAGAAAATGTCAATCTGTGTCCACTCAAACATTTCTGGCCTGAATTCACACCCTGGCTCTCATTACGCTAACATCTCACCTCATTTCCCCACAACATGTCGCTTGATTCATTTTGGGAAAAAGAACGACACAGACGCGGTGGCGGAGCGGGAGAGAGCGAGAGAGCGAGGGAGCGGCCGTCTGTGTGGGATTAGATGTTCTTGTCTGATGTCAGCGACCCAACTTGACCTGGGAATCTGAGTGATGGCAGCAGAGAAACCAGGACAACCGCGTCCTCTTGGAGCCGAAACACTGTCACATTTGTCAGCCTTTTTCTTCCCGGCGCACAAAGCAAGCTCCACACAGGCGTGCTTGGAGGAGTTTGGTGTGGAAGAAGGAGAGCAGGTCCAACATCAGCGGCCCCTGAGCACACAAATGGACAGAGAGACACACCCACATCTTGTAGAGTGTCTTTTGTGTATATCTAAAGGGGGGTGGGGGGGTACCTGAAAGGGGCGGAGCTAGACACAGTGCAATGTGTTGATTGGTGGACAGAGAATGGTCACTTCCTCAATGGGAAGATGAAAGACATCCTCCATTGTCCTTTCCTTTTCATGGCACTCTGATATCATTCTATGTTGTCATGCTATGATGTCAGTCTGTGATACCACTCTAGCATGTCATGCTATGACATCACTGTGATACCACTATCGAGTGGTATCAGTCTGTCACTCTATCATGTCATTCTGTGATACCACTCAAACATGTCATGCTATGACATCACTATGATACCACTCTGTGATGTCACTCTGATATGATGCCAGGCTATGATGACATGCTATGATACCACTATGATGTCACTCTATGACATCACTATGATAACACTCTATGATGTCATTCTATGTGATACCACCCTACCACTGTGATACCACAATATACCACTGTGATACCACTCTGATACCACTCTATCATGTCATGCCATGACATCACTATGATACCACTATAGAGTGGTATCAGTCTGTCACTCTATGATGTCATTCTGTGATACCACTCTATCATGTCATGCCATGACATCACTATGATACCACTATAGAGTGGTATCAGTCTGTCACTCTATGATGTCATTCTGTGATACCACTCTATCATGTCATGCCATGACATCACTATGATACCACTCTATGATGTCACTCTGATACGATGCCAGGCTATGATGACATGCTATGATACCACTATGATGTCACTCTATGACATCACTATGATAACACTCTACAATGTCATTTTATGATATCATTCTGTGATACCACTCTATCATGTCATGCCATGACATCACTATGATACCACTATAGAGTGGTATCAGTCTATCACTCTATCATGTCATTCTATGATACCACTCTATCATGTCATGCCATGACATCACTATGATACCACTATAGAGTGGTATCAGTCTATCACTCTATCATGTCATGCCATGACATCACTATGATACCACTATAGAGTGGTACCAGTTTGTCACTCTATGATGTCATTCTGTGATACCACTCTATCATGTCATGCTATGATATCATATTATGGTATCACACTATGACATCATGCTACGTTGTCAAGCTATGACGTCCCTCTGATACCACTATGATGCCATGTTATGGCGTCACTGATACCGCTCTATGATGTCATTCTATGATGTCACGATATAACCACTCTATGATGTCCTGCTATGACATCACTCTGATATCATGCTCTGATGTCACTCTGATATTTGGTATTCATGTCATGCTATGTTACCATGCTGTGACGATGATACTATGCTATGATATCACACTATGATATCATGCTATGTGCCCACAATGGTGTTTTGCTCCATGCTGTGATGTCCTGTTACGTTATTATTGAACGTGACTTTGTTGGCATTTCCATGACAGCCCGTTAATGCAGCAAAATTGAGCGCAACCTCTGATGGCCGCCTACATGACTTGAACATGCAGTACTGTGCTATACGGGGGGTGGGGGGTGGGGGGGCGTTGATGTGAAAGAAACGAGAGAGGCAGCAGGTGAACAATCACACACAACCCGAACCCCCCCTCCCCACCTGTCATAGAGTACATAATGCAAACAAATGATGCTCACTAATTGAACACTGCAGCGCGACAATGCAGTGCTGCACACACACACACACACACACACACACACACACACACGCACACACACGCACACACAGTTAACATTCCATATACTATACTATGGTGTCACTTCAATTCATTTTCATTTAAAAAAATCATTAAATTCCTTGTTTCTTATTGTCCTTGTGTGTCTTATATATTACTGTTTGTGTGTGTGCGTGTGTGAGTAACACTGCAACAACACAACATGAAATGACCGTAGTGTGTGACCGTAGTTTTGGATTAAACAGCAAAAAGCTCCCAATTTTGCCAACGAGCAAGCTAATGATGATAGAGGCTGTTTGGGTGTTCTGTGCCAGCCTTGTGGGGGTCACACATGACAAAGAATATCAAAAGTCATGGGCGCAAAAGGGGGGAGCTCCAAATGGGGGCGAGGTTGTTTATGAACAACATCGGTTGCCTTTTCATCCATTCTGCTGCTTTTAAAGCCAAGCTGCAGGAGAGAATGGAGAAGATCATGTATGTCCATGGAACATCTGCCTCCAAAACATCTTACGTAACTTACGTATGTCATGCGCATGCTCTCGGACATTTTCGTTTTTGAAAAAGTGGGCTCTCACAAGAAAACACCTTGGTGACGCCTGATATCGCCAATAGCACGTTTAAAAATGTATAATGTATACTTACTCTATATGATCGGTATGGGCCAAATTTCACTCATGGATGATCCGTATCGGCAGCATAAAAACCTGATGGGAGCATCTCTAAATGAAACATAGAGATTTGTCTTCAAATCTATGTACTGTATACTGTTATTTTTATTAGAAATAGTTCTATTTTTAAATGATACCTATCAAAGACCAGCTGGACAGCCCTGACGTAAATAGACAAAGACAAGTAGACAAGAGGAAAACAGTGGGCTGCATTATTACTATTATTATTATTATTATTATTATAAATGATCATATCAGTGGTTTATTTGGTCTCAAAAATGTTTTTGTTACAATGAAATCAAAATAAACCAAGATTCTTGCTTTTCTTCTTGACGGAATCCTAACATTCGGTGCTGCCACCAAAGGACTTCCACAACTCCTGCCTGGTCACTCCTGTTATTATTCATCTGCTGCTTGACAAGCAATTACAAAGTCTGCCCATCATTTCATTTACACTCAACACACACGCACACGTTGTGGTGTTGATTGTTTTTGTTATTTTTAGAATTTAACTTCCTCACCTTCTGATCCACATCTCATTTCCTGACACCCGCTAGGAAACGCTGCCTCCTACCTACGCGTACCTGTCTATTTTCACCTGTGTGTGTGTGTGTGTGTGTGTGTGTGTCCACTACATTATTTTATTGTTTGGCCTATGCAGGTTTCCATTTCCGACACACACACACACACACCTTAAACAACTGCATGACAAATGCTGCAAGTTCCCGGAAAAAGACACAAGTTAGCCAGGCTTCCAGGAAGTTAGCCAAGCTTCCAGGAAGTTAGCCAGGCTACCAGGAAATTAGCCAAGCTTCCAGGAAGTTAGGCAGCCTACCAGGAAGTGGAGGAAGGGACGCCATCTTGGTGCTTTTTTTAAATTCAAGAGTGTTTCTCACCTTCTTTATCAAATTTCAGCTTTCTTGGCCCCACGGTGGGTTATTTTGTGGTCACGCTCAATAAAAAATGCGGTGGGTCAGCAACGCGTGGCGTGTTTTGTTTGGGCAGTCGACTCTGCAGAATGAGACAGTACAGGTGAGGGCGTACACGTGCAATGTTCTACGAAAGCTGAGACAAAACCGAATCATACAAAAACTGTAAGATTTGCTGTATTTAAAATGAAAACAAAAGTCATGAAAGGCAATTTTCTGTATATTTTTCATAACATAAGCGTCTTTATTAGCAAGTCAACGTGATCAAGACCATCAATAAAAATGTCCAAAAAGTAGTCGAGCTGTGCTTTATGCTTTCATGGGATTCAAGCATGAAAGTGGATTTCCCTCCAGGCTGAGTGCGTGGGACACCACTTCATCACCTTTCACTTCATGATGGCCTCCAACATAATAAAAGTACATTCACCTTACAGCAGCAGCCATGACTTCACTTTTGCGCACGTTGAAACTCCGCCTTTACCGCTCGCCGCCCTCTGGAGAGTGACGAGGAGCTCCAGTGGAAGTGGGAAGAAAAACAAAAGCATGCCTTGCCAGATGTTTCTTTGCTCCTTGTTTTGATGCACTTGCAGACGTTAAAGACGTGTATTGTCAATATTTACAGTATGTTGAGTCCCGATGGAGACGCTCAGCGCTCACGTTCAATGAATCGGCGTGCGATCCGTGCAGGCCGCACTCACTGCACGTCATCATCACAGCTCGCCCTCAGGAGACCCCACACCTTCTGGTCACCTGATGCCACCACCCACCCACACAACAATTCTAAGTTATGAGATGAAAAGTTGAAATTATAAGATAAAAAGTCGAAATTATGAGATAAAAAGCCATAATTATGTGAGGACAAGTGGAAATGATGAGATACAAACTGTGCATGTGCCGCCTTCCTCACATGGCACTCGGCACATACGCGGTTTGGATTTCGTAATGTTGACTTTTTATCTGTTGCGGTGACCCACGCCAAGCTACAACTCAAGTCTGAACCCCCGATGTCACTTCCTGTCCGCCTCTCTTTCATGTCCCATTGGGATCACATTGAGAGTAACACACACGAGCACCAGTCCTCTTTATGTCTTATTT